>NC_134507.1:41816860-42177693 GCF_027942865.1 Odontesthes bonariensis
ATCGTTAAAGCCTCCTAGGCTGGAAAGTTTTGCCGGTAGAAAGTCTCCGCGGCCTCGGGAGAGTTGAAGATGTGTTCCCTGTTGTTGTGGGTGACTCGGAGGCGCGCTGGGTACAGCACACCGAACTTCACTCCCCGCCGGTAGAGAAGCCCCTTGACCGGGTTAAATGCTGCTCGCCTCCTCGCCACCGCTGCGCTGAAATCCTCGTAGATTTTAATTCCGTGGCCGTTGTAAGAAGAGTCCTTGTGTGACTTTGCCCACCTCAGAACAGCCTCTTTCTCCATGTAGCGGTGAAACCTGACGATAACAGGACGTGGAGGATCATCCGGTCGGGGTTTCGGCTGCAGGCTGCGGTGTTCGCGGTCCAGCTCAGGCGGTCCAGAGAGCAGGTCTCCCAGTAAATCAGCGAACAACTTGGCCATAAAGACCCTAGCATCTTTTCCCTCCACGTTCTCCGGGAGTCCCAGCACACGGACATTTTGGCGTTTTGAGCGGGACTCCAAGTCCTCCACCTTTGCCTTGAGCTCTGTATTCTCTTTCACCACCGATCCCAGGTCAGACTGGAGCCCGCTCACGTCCAGTTCTAGTTGCGTTATCCTGTCGCTGTGGTCGGATAAGCTAGTCTCCATCTCTTTCATAGTAGAAGTTTGTGCCGCCAAGCTCAGCTGGAAGGATTCGACCGACGACCGGATAGGTTCCAGTGAGCTATTTAGTAAAGCTGTGAGTTCGACGGTCATATTCCTTCTCATTTTTTCAAGTTCTAGGACGAGCGTCTCCGTCGTTAATGGTGCCACAGGATCTTCCGCCATGCTGCTACAGGCTTTAGCACCCTGCTGCTTTTCAGTTTTACCGCCCGATTTACCCGCTTTACTCATTCTGCCTCAGAGTTTCGTTAAACGAAGTAGTCGTTTCAGGATTAGGAACTATGTGACGAGAAAAGGTATTTTGTGAATAAGCTAAACTGAAAAGATGCGGAGCTCGGACAATGTGCGTCTTACCACCACATGGCGTAACCCGGAAGAGTTGAGGTGAGTTTAGTTAGCAGCTGGACCACTAGACTGAAGTTCTTGATAAATTTCCTATAGAAATTTGCAAAACCCAGGAAACGTTGGAGTTGCTTACGTGTGCTGGGCTCAGGCCACTCCACCACTGCTTGAGTCTTGGCGGGATCAGATCTAATGCGTCCGTCCTCCACCACGAATCCCAGGAAGCTCACTGTGGAAAGATGGAAACTACACTTCTCAGCCTTGACAAATAACTTGTTTTCCAGTAAACGCTGGAGAACCTGACGGACATGGCCAACATGTTCCTCCTTGGTCTTAGAAAAGATGAGGATGTCGTCCAGATAAACAAACACAAAATGATTCAGGAAGTCTCTCAGCAGGTCGTTAACTAAGGCTTGGAAGATGGCAGGAGCATTAGACAGGCCGAATGGCATCACAAGGTACTCGAAATGGCCTATAGGAGTCTTGAAGGCCGTCTTCCATTCATCTCCCTCCCGTATCCGAACCAGGTGATAGGCATTCCGCAGATCCAATTTAGAGAAGATGGTCGCCCCATGCAAAAGCTCGAAAGCAGTGGACATTAATGGCAATGGGTATTTATTTTTGACGGTAATCTCATTAAGCCCTCTATAGTCAATGCATGGGCGTAACGTTCCATCTTTTTTACTGACAAAAAAGAAGCCGGCTCCCAACGAGGATGAGGAGCGGCGAATTAACCCAGCAGCCATGGAATCATTAATGTAGGTTTCCATGACTCCATATTCCTGTTTAGACAAGCTATACAAACGACTGGTAGGCAGGGGTGCATTAGGCATAAGATCTATCGCACAGTCATAAGGTCTGTGCGGGGGCAAAGAAAGCGCACGGGTCTTGCTAAAAACCTCGGCTAGTTTGTGATAATCAGGTGGTACTGATGACAGGTTGGGGGGTTCAGGATTAACGCGGAAAGATCCACCACTGGGTTGGGCTGCACGAAGGCAGTTATTGGAACACGATAGACTCCAGCTTATAATTCTTCCTGCGTCCCAATCAATATGGGGGTTATGTTGTTTCAGCCAAGGGTGTCCTAAAACCACAGGAAAGCTGGAGGCAGGGATGACTTTAAATCTGAGAGCCTCCCTGTGGTTGCCAGAGGTCATCACCAGGGGAAGTGTCTGATTGGTGACAGAAAAAAGCCGTGCCCCATTGATGCTGTTAGCAGATAACGGTGAGCTGAGTGGTTCTATGGATATGTTCAGCTGTTTAGTTAGCTGTTCATCAATAAAATTATCCTCGGCTCCTGAATCAATCAAGGCAGTTAACAAATGGGTATTTGACTGAAAACAGAGTTTGATGTTTAATGACAGGCGATTGCCTCCTGGTTGGGGATTACAGGCGTTACTCATTAGATTCCCCACCTCTAATGAGCTTTGCCTTTTGGCCGTACTGGGCAATTTGATAGTCTGTGCCCAGGTTTACCACAATAGAGACAGTCCCCTGTTTGAAGACGCTTCTGTCTTTCTGTGGGAGATAAGCGTGTACCTGCAATTTCCATAGGTTCATCTGCAGCAGAATCCGGGATCTGTAACTGAGTGGGCGGACTGACCGGGGTGGCGCTGTTGCGATCCACGACAGGTTGGAACAGCCGAGGAAGAGCTGAGGCGGACTGGCTGGGACGCTCCCGGCGACGCTCACGGAGCCTGTTGTCAAGACAAATAGACAGTGTTATAAGTGAGTTCAAGTCTTTAGCCTCATCGGTCATAGCCAATCCGTCCTTCAAGGAGTCATTTAAGGCATCGTAATACACTCCCTTGAGCGCCTCGTCATTCCATCTGGTATTGGCGGCTACTGTGCGAAATTCCACCGAGAACCCTGACGAAGCTTAAGTAGGCGTTTGGGAGCGCTGCCAACATGATCTGGATGGTCGAACACCTTGCTTAGTTCAGACGAGAATTGATCAAAAGTGAGAGAGGTTAAGGGTGAAGCTGAGTCAAATGCCAGAGCCCAGGCTAAAGCCTCGTCTCTTAGTAAGCCCATGATATAATACAGGGGTCTTCAACGTTTTCAGGCCAGGGACCCCCAAACTGATGGAGAGTTGGAGCAGGGACCCCCCTACTATTTATATGGCATACAATTGTGTTTTATATTTAACGGGGCCTAGTGCCGTGTATAAACATAGCTACTCCTTGTTATTGTACATTCAATTGTACATTCAATACTAAGCTATTCAAATAATACACAGGTCAATATATTCATGTTTTTATTTTAAACATGTGCAAGGTACAGGGTGGCCGTGCCACTGCCATTTATAAACAAATATCTTGCATACACTGAGCTATTCAAATAATCCACAGATTTTAATGTTAAACATGCATGTAGATGGGACAATGAATCCTCAAACCATCTGTGGATGGCACACGTTTGCACACAATTTGTGAGAAAAAACTGTTTGAAAAAAGAAATATTAAAAATCAACCAAAGATTTCGCGACCCCCCTGCAGTACCTCCGCGGACCCCCTGTTGAAGACCTCTGATATAATATATCCTGGATAAGTCGGAGGCAAAAGCTATGGGTTGTTGGCTGAAAACCATCCGACATTGTAACAGGAACCCCCGACATTTTGACAGTTCACCTGAAAATGGAGGGGGGTCTGGGACATACAGGCCTCGGGATGTTACCGGAGCTGGGGCGGCTGAAGGTGGAGCTGCTGATGCTGCAGGAACCGCCGGAGCGACTGAAAAAGAGGTAAGCATAGAGGTTACTTGAGCCATTTGTGCAGATAGCTGTGCTAGTTCCACATGAATGGTCTGGCTGGCTGTTTCCAGTTCAGTAAGTCTGTGATCAGTCTGTCCAAGCGCTCTTCCTTGGTGAGTAATGATGTCCCTGATGGCGCGGTTATCAGCCGAAGCGGAATCCTGCTCAGTCCGATCCATGATGATGGTCAGATTGTTCTGTCACGGTTCAGGCACAGAAGGACACTAGGACTGAGCGAAAGATTCAGAATCAAAGAGTCTTTTATTATAGACTGCAAGGTCCGGGGCCAACGGGCCTGAGGTGCACAGGGTCAGACAGACAGGGGAACAAAGCCGGGTGAAGAGATCCAGAAGCCGTGGTTCAGTTATGAGGGTTAGGCAGCAGACAGGTCCAAGATCCGGGAATCCGAGTCCAAGGAGGGGTAGGCGTCAAGCAGAGTGGAACTGGCTGGAGGAGAGGGTCGAACTGGTCAAGAGGGGGAAACAGACTGGTTAGCGACAAGGTTGCGATATCAAATGTTTACGGAGGCCTGAAGGTGTTACCACATCGGGTTTCACAACAATCTGACAATGAGTAGATGAAACTCCGCCCTTGTGTAGCAGCAGCTGGTGATGATGGAATGAGGGACAGGTGAGAGTGGTTACAGCTCGTCAGGAGCTGTGACAAGCCCAATAATAAAGAATTACAGTAGTCCAATCTTGAAGTAACAAATGCATGGACTAGTTTTTCTGCATCACTCTGAGACAAGATGTTTCTTATTTTAACAATATTACGAAGATGAAAGAAGGCAGTCCTAGAAACCTGTTTTATATGCAAGTCAAATGATAAATTCTGGTCAAAAATAACTCCAAGGTTCCTCACTGTAGAACTAGAAGCCAAGGAAATACCATCTATTTATTTGGCAGCTCGTTCATGCTCGCACTATTTTCTTAGCGGTGGCGGAGTAATATCAACGAACATCTGCCAAAATGTCAAATAAAACACGACAGAAGCAACTTTTCGCCACGAAATTTGATATGGATTACCAGTGCACACCAGTAACCACTCCGGTGAGTTGATTATTTTGAAAACGGACGTTTATTGTGCTTTTACGGACCTTTCTAGACATGCGCATGACTTGCCATTCTGAAGCAGGTTGAGAAGAATCAAAATTAGGCAAATACCGGAGACAGCAGTAAACATCAAAAAAGCGGTGAGGGGGGTTCTAAAACATTGCAGACGACTCAGAAAAGAGGCTTAATGTTGAAAATACCGCAGTTCCCCTAACTGTTCACTCTCAATGCCATAAGTCAGCACAAGATCAAGCGTGTGATTAAGGCAGTGAGTCGGTCTGTGAACACTCTGAGAAAATCCAATAGAGTCTAATATAGAATTAAAGTTCATATTCAGGCTGTCATTTTCAACATCTGCATGAATATTAAAGTCACCCACTACAATGACTTTATCTGTACTCAGCACTAACTGGGATAAAAACTCTGCGAATTCAGACAGAAACTCAGAATAAGGGCCAGGTGGACGATACACAACAACAAACACAAGAGGTTTCTGTGATTTCCACTTTGCGTGGGAAAAACTGAGAATCAGAGATTCAAAAGAGCTCAAACTAATCTTGGGTCTGGGACTGATTAGTAACCCTGATCTGAAAATAGCTGCCACTCCTCCTCCTCTGCCTGTGGTTAGAGGAACGTGAACATTTAAACAGTCAGAGGGAGTTGATTCATTAATGCTAACATGATCCTCCTGCTGCAGCCAGGTTTCTGTAAGACAAAATATATCAATATGATGATCACAAATCAACTCATTCACTAACAGAGACTTCGAAAGGAGAGATCTGATATTCAGCAAACCACATTTAATAGTTTGATGTTTTTGTTCAGTTAAAGTTTTTGTTTTAATTTTTTTGCACAAGAGGATTTGCTCCTTTTGTGTTAGTTGATTGGGTGGGTAGCAGCAGGCGGGAAGCTGCAGAGAAGTGTGTAAGACTACAACTGCATCCTGGTCTGAGCCCTGGGTTGTCATGTTTTAGGGTGGCAAATACATTCGTCCATATTTCTAGAAATGAGAGCAGCTCCTTCCAAAGTGGGATGGATGCCGTCTCTCCTCATCAGACCAGGTTTTCTCCAGAAAGATTGCCAATTATCTAAATATATATACATGAGAGCTGGATATAATCTGTCAAAGTAACCCAAGCTAAATAAACCAAAACAAATTAAAGACGAGGGGGCCCGTTTCTCACCTAAGCTAATGCTTTAAAGTATACATTGCTTCCGAAATATTACACGGGTTAGACCATTCCTCAAACAGAAGAATGCTGAGAAACTAATCCATGCTTTTGTTTTCTCACGACTTAACTACTGTAATGCACTATTTACTGGGCTCCCAAAATCTACTACTGACAGATTACAGCTTGTTCAGAATTCTGCTGCTAGAATCCTAACCCACACTAAAAAGAGAGAACACATCACACCTGTTCGAGCTTCACTACACTGGCTCCCTGTGTCTTTTAGAATAGATTTTAAGATTCTTTTACTGGTTTTTAAATCTCTGAATAGATTAGCACCTCCGTACATTTCAGAACTACTCACAGAATATGTTCCAAATCGAGCTCTAAGATCTCTAAGTTTTCCTAGGATGAAATATAAAAAGATGGGTGAAGCTGCTTTCTGTTTTTATGCACCAAAAATCTGGAACTCTCTACCAGTGTATATTCGTCAGTCAACAGATATTACAAATTTTAAAAAGCAGCTAAAAACACATCTATACACCCTCGCCTTCTACTAGTTTTATGGATTCTATTATTATTATTATTACTATTTGTATATTGTATATATATACAAGTGACATGTTCCCCGAGTGACATGGGGGGTATTCCACGAAAGTAGCTAAAGAAAGCCAGGCTATAGCCGGAAAGCGTCGCTTGAACTAGCGCCATCTCCCAATTAAGCCTCAAGTTGTTCCACGAAGACATTTTAGCTGCATCTCGGTTAGGCTAATCCAAGCGAGGCTTACATAGCCTAGCTAAGTGCGATTGCACGAGGAACGTAAGAAGCCCTGACGAGTGGATGGTGGAAAAACGGAGATGGCAGAAAAGGAGAGCAAGACAAGAGCTGTTATTTTTTTCGGCAGCTGAACAAATAATGCTGATGGAGCTGTATGAGGATTTTAAAAGTGTCATCACCAGAAATGGTAAAACAGCTGCGATCAAAAAAGCGAAGAAAACGGCATGGCCAGACTAACAACTGCTGACAGACTAAATGCGTAAGTTATGAAAGTTTCATACCATTGTCAATTGTTAGACATTTATTTTACTGTCCTCATGTATTTATGCTCTCCTCTTTGTGTTATAATTTGTTTACATAAAGCATGCTGAATTGTCTCTGTATGAGATGTACAGCACAAATATACTGGACCTGCTCACTTTATTAATAACCCAATAATCAACACGCATCATCATACTTTATATTATCGTGAGTGTGTGACCCACATATTCATTTTTCACTGTTACATCTCAACAGGAGCAATCTTAACAGCCAAAAACGTACCTGGCAGCAGGTGAAGGTAAAGTACAGGAAAATATTTCAGAGTGGTAAGTAGCCTTTGAAGAAATGTGTTTGTCCAATAAAGAGAGTGCCAAACTAGATATGGAACACAAGAAACTAAAAATAAAAAAGATCAAGCTACAGATTATGAAACTGGAGAGGGATGTAAGTGTAAATTCAGATAAAGGAGAATTTCGTGTTGTGAACTGTATTTAATTCTGTTTTCTCTCCACAGCTTGAGAAACATGTAATAATAATTAAACAATTCAACACAACTTGAACTCAAACTTGTCATTATTGCACGGTTCATGCAACGTGTTAGAAATGTGTTTTTTACATTTATATTCACAGTGGGGTGCCATGACCTAAACGTGTGGAAAGTTATAAATCATCTCTGTCCATTTAGCCTTCTTACACTTGCTCTGACTTAAACTGCTACTGTGTCAATGCTAAATTATGAAAAGAAGTTCTAACTCAAAGGTCACAACAATAAGGATCAAAGGAAATATGTGTCCCTGTATAGGTCCCTCACTGTGTCAGGAGAAACTGAGTCCTTTCAGGCACTAGAACTCAACGAAGAAAAGACTTGAGCCTGAAAAGTTGTCCACAAGACAAAATGTATAAAATATGAAGTATACTATTAATTTAAGATGGCTCTGTCAGAAGTCAGCCATGGTGCCTGAGAAGTTTAAGCAATGAACCTGTATTTAATTTGGCCAAAGGTCATTTCTATCCGTGCCCTTGTTTTAGCATGTGCATGTGCATGTGCATGCCCTTGTTCCTGGATCAGGATATGGCGTGATGAGGTACGGCCAGCATGCATAGCCTCTGTCCCCAAGCAGGACACCATTGAACTCTCCTGCAGAATAAGATAAATGTTGGAAGGATATACATGTGTTAAGACTTGGCAATTTGATGCAATATGTGCCTTATATGGCTATCTATAATAAAGTACGACGAGCACTTTAAATTCCTTAAGATGACCTCTACACCTGACCTCTCATTAGATCACCAAAATTCTGCCTATGCTACACCTTACTTCAAAAGTACACTCCTTCGGGTAAGTAAAATTCTTGCGCCTTGTGCAAACCTCTGTGCCAGTGAGGATGCTCGGAAGATCCTAGAATCATGAACTGATCCCGGACATTTAGCCTCAATGTTGGAAATGAAATGACCTCCATCACAGATCATCTGTATGCACGGAGGATAGGAGTCAATGATGAGGTTTCACAGGGCATAAATGTAACATTGCTCAGCATTACTCAAATGGGTTGATGTGGTATTTTTCAAAATGAGAAATCCAGTTCAGAGTCTCTGGACAATTATCCCCAAGTGTACCTGTACATTTAGGATATTGAAAAATGTTCAGTTTACATAGTCAGCCTCCACGGGTCCAGCAGGGGCCTGGACAATGTGACAATGTTTAAATCCAGACTGAAAACAGTTCTATTTAGATGTGCATATGACACCTGAAAGTATTTTTATCTGCACTCTTCACTTTTAAATTAATTAATGATTTTTTTGTTTTTTGGAATGATTTTATTGCCTTCTTGTGATTTTATGTAGCTGTAAAGCACTTTGAATTGCCTTGTGTACGAACTGTGCTCTACAAATTGCCTTGCCTTGGATGCGTACATGGGTACAGTGTAGTGCACCGATAACATTAGGGAAGCCTGAGGGAGATGATGAACTTAATGCAAATACTTCAGCCAGTAGGTTGTTTTACATTATCAGCTACTGTAAATGTGGAGCAGCAGCCTGAAAGGATATTGTCAGGGTGGGGTGGATGGAGGACACGGATGCGGACTTTTGCGAAAGGAAAACTGGATTTATTGAACAAAAACAAAGTAACACCACAAGGCGCGGCTGAGCCGGATTCAAAAACGTAACTATGAAAAACAAACAAAAAGACTTGGCATGGCAAGGAATAAATAAATACTTAGCTTCGTGAAACTGACAAGGAACATGGGAATCAGTTCAGGCAGGTCAGGCAGGTCAGGCATCAATGGCATGAATGACAAACAGGTTTCTTGGCATGGGTGGCAAACAAAGATCCGGCAAACAGAGAGGGGAGACTGGAGACTAAATAGGGAGTGAGTGCAGCTGAGGGAAAAAACACAGGTGAAGTGAGTGAACTAATAAACAGAGTGCAGGGAAACTGAGGCATGGCTAAAGAAAAACTAAACATGGACTGAAAAATCAAAACCTGGACCTAAACTGAATACAAAAACGCAACTAAAACATGAAACTAAAAACGTGAGTCCCATGGCGTGACAGATATGATAACCACAGTTTTTGTTTAGTTTTTTAGACAAGACATGAGTTGTGGGAGCACAGAATTCTAGGTGAACATTTCTTTCGGGAGTCTGTTCCAGCCGGTCGGACATTCTTTGAGATGCAGCTAAGCTAAGCTTCAACTTTAGCCTGCCCGGGACCAGGCTAGTTCAGCAGCATAAATTACCATGGTTACTCAGCGGGCGTTCAAATAAGCCACGTTCATGAAACGGAACTCTCGTTAAATTTAGCCAGAAGTAGCGAAATAAGCCAGGCTTTCCGCTAAGCCAGCTTTGAGGAATACCCCCATGTTCTATTGTGCTATTTTGTTGTTCTTGTGGTTGTTTTACTTTATTTACTTTGTATATTGATCTTATTTGTAAAGCACTTTGAGCTACATTTTGTGTATGAAAGGTGCTATATAAATAAATTATTATTATTACAGTCCAAATGTATAGAAGCTGCTCAGTCCACTTGTCCATCACATCTTGTCCTATTTCCTCCTAAAGGCCTTTAGCTTTTGTTTAAATCCTGGATCTATCTCCCTGGGTGTTTGGCTCTTCTCTGCTCGATTTACCTGCCAGGTTAGGCGTTTGACCCTCTCCAGGCCACTCTTTGTAGGTTTCACCACCGTCAATTGAAGCCCTCTCCTCACCATGTCAGTAGTCGCTTCTTCAGCTGTGTTGTAAACGCGGATCTCTCCCTCGTAGAACACCCGTAGTTTTGCTGGAAATGGTGTTTGGAAACGTATTGTCTTCTCTCTCAAGACCTTTTTCGCCTCTGTATATTCCTTATGCTTTCTCAGTACTTCCGGAGCGTAATCATGGTCGAGATACACCTTTCTCCCCTCGTACTCAAAACCTCTTTTCTGCCACGCAACCTTTATGATCTCTTCTTTGTTTCTGGAACTCATGAATCTCACCACTATAGCCCTTTTTCCATCAACGACATGATTCGCTTTAATTTGATGCGCATCAAGAAGTTAGTGCGATACATGTGATGGAAAAACGGTTAAATCGCTAGGACGCCTGTTTTGTCGCATTAAATCAATTCGCTCGAAATAGGTGGTTCAGGGCAAAGTTGAATCGCTACAGAAGTGATGGAAAAGGTTAATGCGATTCAGACTAGCCACGCATGCGCAGATGGTATTGGTAAAGCGCGAGGATTCGAATGTTGTTGTTGAGCCGCTCAGCCGCCCCATTTCACCTATCCTGTCGGTATCAAAACAGCAGCAACAACTAGTAACAACAATGTCCGATGATAAAAGAAACAACTAGTCGAGAGCAGAGACTCTGCTTTTTTTTAAACACAATTCGGGAGGTCCTGAAGCAGCATAATTAATTCTTGCCTCGCTCTCATCGATGAGAGCGAGGCGAGAATTAATTATGCTGCGGATCCTGCGGATGAAGGATCCTCCTTCTTAAATTTCTGACGGCTATTATAAGCTGACAGCAGCACTAGCAGCATGTTTAGTCCTATCCTACGGTCCATAACTCTAAATAAGTAACTAGCCTAATAAATAAAACGAAAGCCGGTGGTGAAAAGGTACGTAGCCTTGAAAGTTATAGCAACTGTTATAACAGGAGGCTGACAATAACAGCGCGAGCAATTAAATTCCCGCTACCGAGCATTCTAATTCGCTACAATTCGCCACTTTTGTAATGGAAAATCATCTGGTCGAGTCAGAATAATGCACATCAGCACGTTCCGGTGATGTCATTTTATTTCGCTAGAATCGTCCTGTTTGATGGAAAACCAACCGAACGCATCTTATATCGCAACAAAGTAATGCGATATAACTTTTAATTCGCTACAGAATCTGATGGAAAAAGGGCTTATGGATCTCAGTGGGGAGTCCGTAGGGGGACGTGACGCTAGAGCCCGGTGGGCTCTCTCAATCTGAAAGTGAAAAGACGGCGGCAGTTCCAGCTTTTCCCGTAGAAGCTTTTCAGTAAAATCCATTATAGACCTGGCGCTGTCCTCCGCTCCCTCCTTCACCCCGTGAATCCTATATTTTCCCTCCTCGACCGTCCCTCCTGGTCCGCCAACCTGTTTTCTAAATGTTTTTGTAGCTCCAGAAGTTCAAGTGTAGCATCCTCAATGTGCTGCAGGTGCTCTTCGGCTTCCATTATCCGCATTTCAGCATTGTCTATCCTGTTATTTGTTTCCTTGAGTTCTTCCTTTATTTCCTTGAGAGTGTCCGCGTTCTCACGACGGAAATCACATAGCTCTCGAAGTATTGTCTCCGAATTTTCCATGTCTTGACTGGGCTGTACTGGTTCTTTTCTACTGCTCGGGCTCGTCTCCCTCGATCGCGTAGCCGCTGCTAGCTCGTGGTCCCCTCCCGTTAGCTCTAAGGCTAACGTATACTGTTTGTCGTCTCCGTTGGCGTTTAACTCGGGTTTTTGAGATTTTCTACCTGTTTTACCACTCGGCATTCTCTTTGCCCTTTTTGTTCGATATTTGCCACGTATTACATTTGTCTAATGATACTTCTCCAGGGCGTCCCAAATTTAAAGTCGGGGAGCTCACACTTTATGCTGCTGCCATGTTGAAGGTGCCGGAAGTTCCTCTCTCATTATTTTTTTCATCAGAACTATAGTATTTCAAAACAAATGGGAAAAAATAACAGCTTAGTATTTACTGTTATGTGGTTGTTGGGTCTAAAAGTTAACCCAGCTGGAACACAGTTCACTCAAGACAACCCCAGTGATCAACAAAACACTCAGTGCACAAGATTGTATTTTTACTAGCAAGGGGAGCCAGACTGAGTGACAGAACTTACGCCTTCACCCATGCTCAAACGACTCCATCCGACTTTCCCCGTGTAGTTCTTTTTATATAGTTACAATCAGCATACGTAAAACAATCTTGTGAGCAAGATGCAACAAATGTTTCACTGGGACATTAGTTCCTCACGTGTTGAGTGGTTGCACATTCTCCTACATGGGAAGACCAGAGCACCCTGTTTCTCACAGTTCCCTTTAATTACTTTGTATCACACTAAGCAAAGTTCAGACACTACATGTCTGTCTATAAAATGTTGTTTAGTCAAAATGAAAATCTTTTTTGAAAAACATTTTTCTAACAGTGGTGGTACAGAGTCAGACCGTCTCAACTCCACACAGAAACAACGCATGCGGCATGACGTCACTTTGCTGCGTGCCGTAAAGCGAAGCAGAACACGGCAGCAGCTTGAAGCTGGGGGCGCGAATGTCCGCGGTGTGGAGGTATTTTAAAGTGGATGACAAAAACGTTGCGATTGCAAACTGTGAGATATGCAAACTTGGGATTTCAAGAGGTGTCAAGGACATCGATAACATCCTTGATGAGAACAGTAACAGGCTCAAACTTGACAAGGTAGAGATATTGGTTTTCATCAAGAAAAATGTACATTTCCTTCTGTGAAGCCAGAGGAGGAGAGTAAGAATTAGGAGTGCAGTTCCGAAAAGCACATTACTGGCCTTTATAACACTGTGGCCCTTTTATTTGTTTACATGCCTGCCAGGTATTTCAAGTCGAGCTGCTGCTCGTTTTTATTTTAGACATTGTTGCACTAAACTACAATATGAAGAATTTTTTTTATTACTTGATTACTTTTTTTGTTCAAGCTCCCCCACAAAAGTGCTCTGTTTATAAGTGTTAAATTATAAAATAAGGTGAATAAAATAAAAAAAATCAGGGACATCCTGGATCTGTTTCTTCACTTTTCTTCATTTTTTTAAATGTACTGTAGATGTATCGGATCGGGACTCTGTATAGGCAGATACACAAAATCAAATGATTCTGACTCGGGTGCAAAAAAAACCTGATCGGGACATCCCTAAAAATAACCAAACCATTGGTGACACTTTTGTTACATCTTTGGTGGAAGAATTGGATAAATCCAATCCCCTAACCCCCTCATAAAATGACAGAACAGGGACACAGTTTATGCAAATGATTAGGTTTGAGAACACCCTCATGTTGATGATATGTTGAACTCTTTCACATCGATTCTCTTAAATGTTTTGGATACCATTGCTCCTGTCAAGGTTAAAATGGTTAAAAGTAGGCAAAGGGCGCCATGGAGAAAAGAAGAGTCGGTCAGGGCACAGAAAAGGGAGTGCCGGAGGGCCGAACAGAAATGGTGCAAGTCAAAGCTCCAGGTTCATTATGAGATTTACAAAGAAAAGCTATGTGTGTCCAACCAGACTTTGCGTAGAACAAGGGAGAGTTATTTTTCTGAAATCATCAAAAACTGCAGTAACAACTCTTGTGTCCTGTTTGCTACAGTAAACAGATTAACAAACCCTCCAGTTCCACTGCCTTTAGAACTCATTTTTTACATTTAAGTGTAACAAGTTTGCAATATTATTTAATGACAAAGTTCAAGGAATTAAAAATGCAATAATTTCCACGACACAAATAACTACTCTGCAGCCAGCTAGACACCTAGAGCTGACACTTTTCACACCTGTCACTGACAAAACAGTCGAAGAGATCATCTGCAGTCTGAGTTCATCAACGTGCTGCCTTGATGAGTTTCCCACTAGATTTCTAAAGTCTATGCTGAGCAGTTTGTTACCACAACTCGCTCATCTAGTCAACATCTCACTCCAGACGGGAACATTTCCATAGGCCTTAAAAACTGCTGTCATTAAGGTGCCATTTATACTAATCTGTTTCTATATCGTTTCTATCGCGGATGCACTGTCCATTTACATTAAAATACTGGAATACGACTTCATAGGTGGAAGGATTCAAAGACGCCGGAGCCCACGTAAGCATTCGTATACGATGCTGATTTTAGCAGTTGTAAACAGTGAGAAACGAGGATCTGCAGTGCAAGCCGTACATGTAGCTCCGCTTTTGGGTTAGACCGGGAAGAAGCAGCGCATGGTTAGACAATTTCGTGGACCAAGTTGTTGTCGCCGAAAAATGGCGCGAGAACTTTCGAATGTCCAGAGCAGCCCTGATAAATCTGTCCGAGCTACTACGTCCACAGCTGGAAAAGAAAACAACAAGAATGAGACGGCCCATCAACGTTTTTACCAAGGTTGCTTGCACCTTATACTACTTGAGTGATGAAGGGAGACTACGGAAAACTGCAAATGCCTTTGGACTTTCCCGTCCAAGTGTCTCACTCATCATTCGTCATGTGTGTAAGGCAATATGCACCTGTAGGTCGTGTTTTCTAAGCAGTTGCGCATGCTCCAGATGCAAGGGCGATCATGTGATGTGATGGCTGATTAGTCATGTGACTAGCGAATCAGCCGATCCCCGTTTTAGAGTAAACAGTTTTAGAGTAAAACAAACTTTGTGTGTAAATGTAAATAGTTTGCAAGACGCCGACACGAAGAAATGGTGAAATGAATTAATGTAAACAGAGCCTAAGCCTCTTCTAAAGAAGAGCAATCTTGATGCCCGAGAACTGAACAAATAACGGCCCAAATCAAACATGCCATTCTTAGGCAAAGTCCTAGAAAAAATTGAATGCCAACAGTTTATTGACTTTCTCCTGTCTAACAATGCTTTTGATACTTTCCAATCAGGCTTTAGGCCCCACCACAGCACTGAGACAGCTCTGATCATGGTGACAAACGATATCTGCCTGAACACAGACGCAGGCAAAGTCTGTGCTTCAGTCATTTAATTTCTAAGAAATATTTCACAATAAGTGAACTTAACAGTGTTACCTCACAGTTTCCATATAACTGGGATGTCAAAACTAACTGTCCCCAGCCAGTGCCTGTAACCTTCTCACGAAAAAAGATTGGAGGCAACACGCATGAAAACCTGGCTCTCATAAGACTCTTGCCATTCATTATTGGACACGGAATACCTTTTAATGATCCAGCCTGGCTTCTTGCTCATGTCTTTAACCCTCTGATCGCAACATACACACACACACCCCCTCTAATGCACAACATGGGTAAAAAATGACCTACATTCATTTCCCAGGTTATTTCATGCTGGCTGAGTTTCTCTTTGTTCTATCTTCTGAAATCAATTTATTTTATGATTGAAAAATCCAAGTATTCTTTAAATATCTTGTTTTTGATTACCACTGATCATTGTTTTAATTTCTGCTTTCATACTTTATAAACAAAAGTAGTTTTTATATTACTACATCGAATTTACACACATGGGTCAAATGACCCATTCATCCAAGTGTGACATAAAATAAAGTAACTTAATACTATTTAACTTGTTTCAAGTAGTTACTTTAGCAGTGAGTGGGCCAAACACTTATTTAGTATTTGCAACATGTTTGTCATTTTTTCACACGCACATACTGTCAGGTTTTTGGGGTGGCAAAGCAGGTGGACCCAAATGCGGACACCGTAGGTTGAGGGAGTTTGAACAAAGCATCTTTAATATAACCAAAAAGGGTTATAGGCAAGGTCCAAAAACAGAAAATGGAAGAACAAGGCAAATAGGGAAAACATGACCATGACTATGACTATGACTATGACTATGACTATGACTATGACTGTGACAATGCCTATGACGACTACAAGACAAATACAACAACCAGACTAAGACCAGAACAGCATGACTTACTTTGGAAGACTAATGACGGAACAACAAAATAAATAACTTAAATACAAAGGGGAAGAAGAACAGGTGAAGAGAGGGAGGGGAAGCTCAGGTGAGGGGAGTGAGCAGAAAATGGATTGGTAGGGAAAACACTAGAAGGCAGGAATGAACAAACAATACAACAAGACAGAGGTGTAAGCAATCAAAAACGAGCAGGAAAAAGACAAAGGCCGTTTCTCAATATACGTTCTTGTCCGTACTTGTGTTCTTGTGAAACGTCATCAGTCGCAGCCCAAGTACTGTCCCAATACACAAGTTCGCATTTCGCCGAGAACGGTGAAAGTTCCCGGATGTGTTCTCGACACGCCCATTTTACCGAGGATGCATCGGTAGCTAACTTGTGCTAACTTGTCAGCGCAAATATCCCACAATGCACTGCGCTCCTACCCGAGCCGAAATCAACAGGCTGAAGCTGATTTCATTTTAGCTCTAAACTCTTTAAATATATCACTTTATCCACGTTTAAAACATTTTGAGGTGAGAAAGTAGCCCTTTAGATCCCGATTTTATCGTTAATTTGTCTTAATACCAGCTATTTACAATTTTGTTCGGAAGAATTCTGCGCCTCAAAGGTGTGTGTCTGTTCTGTAGAGGAACACTTGTGAGTCTGATGTATCTGTTAGGCTACTGTTTATTATAACAACATTAATAATAATAATGATATTAATAATAATTATAATAATAGTAATAACAGTAATAATACACACACACACACACACACATTAGAGCGAGAGAGAGCACTTGGATGAAAAAGCCCAGCTGTTTAATCAGAGCAGGCTGCCTCGGGCACGAAGAACGCATCGTCTCAAAACTGAAAACGGAGCATGTGTACTTGTGATCTCCCGAGTTCATTCTTCCGAGGATGACTAGCAAGAACATTCTCCTCAAGAACACAAGTCTGTTCTTTGCATTCTTGGTATTGAGAAACGGCCAAAGACTGTCATGGTTCGGTAAGGGAGGACCCAGGTGCAGACACGGACAAGAGCCAGAAATGAAGTTAAAGATTTATTTTTAAATATAAACAAAAAACACAGCAAAGCTGGAACACTGAAAAACTAAACTAAACATAAAACTAAGAAAATAACAAGACAGGAAATAACAGAACCATGATAACAGATAACACATCTATTGAATAGAACTGGAAACTGGAAAACAAAATAAAATACCACTTAAAACATAAATAGAGCACAAATTGCATCTCAATATTTACATCCCTCGCAGATGACCTCTAAATGTTTGTGCTCCTTGCACACAGGCCTGGTGCACTGGGAACACCAGCTGACTAAAATAGAATATGTCAGCAGCTAGCTAATAACTTGTAACTACTTGTAACTTTCTGACAAGTAATGTACTCACTCTCAAGGTAACCTAAACCTAATCATCATATTATGTAATGTAATGTTATCTTTCACTAATGTCAAATAATCTCTATAGTAATATTAGAACATTTGAAAAACAATACTTACTGTACTTAGATGTGTGATGGGAGCTGTGCTGAGCTGTGACATGGTAAATGCATGTGGGTCCTGTCTGATCCATGTGTGTAAACTTGAAGTAGAAATACAAAAGCTGTGCTTCTTCATAAATTAAGAGAGGAAAATAAAAATAAAGATTTTTGCTGGACAAAAGCAAGATATTTACTGCATACTTGGAATAGAAAATGATTAATGATTAATTTATTTCAGAGATATATCATAGAAACACTCAGCCATACATGAATGCGGGTCATTTTTGACCCATGTTGTGCATTAGAGGGGTAGTGATACAAAAAGTTTTTTTATTAAAAATGTAAGAAAGGAAAAAATAAAATAAGGATGCATGATGATTAAAAACAAGTTAGTTAAGGAATACCGTGAATATTGAATGATTAAGTTAATTTATTGCAAAGATATGGAAAATGACAACATGGGTCAGCCGTATCACTTTTAACCATGTTGTGCATCAAAGGGTTAAAAGACATTATTGAGCATGTTGTTTGTCCAGTCCATAATGAGGAAAGGATTGCATATCTAAACTCAAAAATTTCAGAACACCGGCAGAGATTCCAGGAAGTATTCCCCAATGAACGTTTAATCCCAAAAATACCACTTTTTGGAATACTATCCTGCATAAAAGCTTTTGGACCTGTGATTGCTTTCTTGACAATGCGGTTCAAAGCAAAACATAGCCAGTTTAAACATATTGTAAGGCATACTGGCAACTTTAAGAACATACTCCTGTCCCTGGCTACCAAGCACCAGCTTATGATAAGCCACCACCTTCATTCCACAAGAGTTTTGCCTGCTCTTAGTGTTGTAAGAGTAACATCAGTTCCAGTGGATTCAAGGATTCAAGGAGGTTTATTGTCATACCAGCTCACATGTACATGTTTACGGTATGAAATTTGGTCTCAGGTCCCGGTTTGATAAGACTAATAAATAAGTGTATAACACAAGAGGAAAAAAATTAAATACAAAATATAAACAGCATCAAAAATATAAACAGTTAAGTTCACACATGAGAGCAGGAGGTATTCCGTAAAATTGCACCTGGGAGAATAATGAAATATTGCACCTTTAGTGGATAAAGTGATTTTAGTGCAGGCCAGTTGGTGGTGGAGAGAGAGAGAGAGAGAGAGAGAGAGAGAGAGAGAGAGAGAGAGAGAGAGAGAGAGAGAGAGAGAGAGAGAGAGAGAGAGAGAGAGAGAGAGATGGGAGTCTACACAGTTCGGCTTGGGTTCAGCAGTCTGACAGCTTCAGGGAAGAAGCTGTTCTTGAGTCTGTTGGTCCTGCTCTGGATGCTCCTTGGCTGCCTGCCTGAGGGGAGGGGCTGAAACAGTCTGTGTGCGGGATGGGTGGAGTCCTTCATGATGCGGAGGGCCCTCCTGCATCGTGATGTGTAGAGGTCCGATGTGGTGGGAAGGCTGTTCCCCACAGTCCTGTGTGCAGCCTTTACCACCCTCTGCAGTGCCCTCCTCTCAGCAGCAGTGCTGCTGCCGTGCCACACAGTGATGCAGGTGCAGAGGACGCTCTCCACCGCACAGTGATAGAAGCTCCTCAGAACTGAGCTCCCAAGTCCAGCTTTCCGCAGCTTCCTGAGGAAGTAGAGATGTTGGCCGGCCTACCTGACCAGGCGGGAACTGTTGGCACTCCAGGTGAGGTCGTTGGATATATGCACACCAAGGTACCTGAAGTTGGAGACCACTTCGACAGCTGCTCCTCCGATTTGCGGGGGGGCTTGTCCTTTCTGAAATCCACCACCATCTCCTTGGTCTTCTTCACATTGATGCAGAGGTTGTTTTCTCTGCACCAGTTGTTCCACCTCCTCTCTGTATTTGGACTCATCATTGTTCGTGATGCGTCCCACTACTGCTGTGTCGTCCGCAAACTTCACTATATGACAGCTGGGGTGTCTCGCCGAGTAGTTCTACGTCAGCAGAGTGAACAGGAGGGGGCTCCACACACAGCCCAGGAGGCGAGCCAGTGCTGAGAGTGATGGAGGAGGAGACGGTGTTGTGGATCCTGACAGTCTGGGTTCCCCAGTGTGGGACTCAGTCAAAGAGAGGAGAGCTTCTGCACCAGGGTCTGTGGGATGATGGTGTTGAAGCCTGAGGAGAAATCCATGAAGAGCATACGGACGTAGGAGTTTCTGCTCTCCAGATGGGAGAGGGCTGTGTGGACCACTGATGAGATGGCGTCATCAGTGGAGCGGTTCCGTGGAGGATGTCCTGCATGTAGATGTTCAGGAATCAAATAAGCATCTATCTCCTTCTCAATCTCAAGTTCAGCTGGCTGACACAGTCACCTATCAGGGAACAAGGAACTCAAAAGACATGATTGTAGCTTATGGTTCTACTGCAGGTCTTCCTGATTTTGCAGAGATTTTTCAAACTGCACTTATTGGGCAAAGAGTGCAATTTATCGTGAGAACACAGATGGTCTGGTATGATGAACACTATCATGGATATTATCTGGAGAAGACTAACTGCATTGCTCTTGTTGAGCAACAAAGCCTGAGTGATGTATATCCCATATTGTTGCAGGAAAGCAAATGGTAACATTGAAACGCCACATCTGTCCCCAGTGTTGAGTATTATTTTATCTTACCTCTCTGTCTTCTGTCTTACTAAACATGGGGAAAACTGTGAGATTTTGGGTCCTAATTGATCATGAAGTCAAGAAGCTCACTCTCAGCAGTGGCATACCGTCAACTGTTGATGGATTGGTTGCAGCGGTCAAAGAAAATGTTTCCATTTCCACAGATATGAGTCTTTAATTCAAAGATGAAGAATTTGATGACTTCTTCACCCTAACCTCTACAAATGAACTGAAAGATAAAGACACACTTAAAGTTGTGTATGTACCACTAAGCTTTAAGGCTGACTCCTGTTCTCCAGGAAATCACCCCTGATTCCTCTGATGCCAGCTCTTTGTTCGAGTCTGTAGGTTCCTCTGGGGACTCACTAGATACTGTGATTCTGAGTCCCTCCCCCTCTGAAAGGCAGAGCCCATGCCCTGCTGTGTGTCCCATTCCAACTTTCTTGCACAACACTGAGACAAGGAAACAAGATTTATTTAAGAGATGGCACCCCAATAACATCACCATGTGTAAAATCAGACATCCTGGAGCGCCTGGCAGAGGCCATGTTTTCCTACACAGCTTACCCCAATGATGCCCAGAGGTGTGCAGTGGCAGAAGCACTAGTTGAGAAGCATTCCTGCTCGAAGGAGTCCGGATCTTTTAATGGAATTTGTGGGTGGCAGCAAAGCCTTAAGGACAAATATGGAAACTACTGGACTAAATGGAAAGCACTGGGAAGCCCTGAACTCCTGATAAACTCACTGAGACACAAGTCAGAAGATCAGCAAAAAGCTGCAAAAATTTTCAAGAAACCAAAGAGGACAGAAGTGAACTACCTGCCCTCACACCCATGTGGTGAAACAGATCAAAACCTTGAGAATCTGAGACTTGACCTAATTGAAGCCTGCCAGAAAAGGAGTGTGTTAGGAGCATAAGTAATATGATCACCAGAACATATAGTTGGAGAAGACGGGAAGTGGTTGCCAATGCTCCGGGGGTTGCAGAATTTAAGGAAAGATAGACTGCCCTCTTCGAACCATTTCAGGTCAATTATTTATCATAAATTGTTTCCTGAGTTTCCATTTACTACTCATTGGAAATGTGGACATTTTCAACATTTGATTGCATAAAGTTTAAATGTAGTGCTTCTACTAGTGCTTCTTTATATCCTCCCTAAGTAACAGTCAAACATTTGCTGTCTTACAGATAAAGGAGGAGTTCCGAAGGTGCACTGTCCCAGCTGGACAACAGCTCCAAAGCTCCTGGAGTTCTTCAGTGCGAAGGGAGGAGCCACTGGTCAGCGCATCAAGAACTTGTTAATGGAACTGATACAGGTGGGGTGAAAGTGTTTAAAAGGAATAAATCAACAATATTATTACATGAATAGTTTGTTTTTCAGTTATCTTGCTTCAGTTAACAGCTTTTTCCCTCAAAATAGTTTTAAGTAATGTTGTTTAAAGAAAGAATATGCAAAATACATATATATACAGTTATAATGGTATTACGGGTTTGGAGTAAATTTGTCAACAAAATTAAATTATTGATATAGTCTTGTAGTCTAGGAGTAGGATGAGAGTCTATTTCATAGAGTTGACTGTTCCTTCAGAGGAATTAGTGGTAGAAGCATATGAAAGGAAAAAGCTTAGGTATGTGGAGTTGGGGGCAGAAGATGAGGCAGCAGGGGTGGAGCAGTGATTTTAAACATGGGGGTGTTCCAGGGGTGGCATGAGCACCACATCCTGCCTGCCTTTGGCTGTTTCGCTCTCCCAAATTAATGCTCCCTGACAGTATTCAGAGGCTCTTCCAACATAGTGAGTCGTTATGAACTGAGAGGCATTCATTATGAACATGCATAGTGAATTATCCAAACAAATTTAATATGTGACCCACCTATCCTGCACGAGGTTTAATTTAATTATTTCAAAATTATTTTCAACTAAAAATAAAATAACATCACCCTACAAAAAAACAATGATGGGTGAAAATCTCAAACTATCAACACAGAATTTAGTTGACAAAAACTTCCCACATAACCTAACCGAAAAAAAAAAAAGTGTTCTTCCTGCTTTCTCTGCGTGACACAAATTCTCTGGCAATTGCCTTGCCTGTGTCCAGTCTTTCTTTATGAATATGACACACAGCCACACTGTTCAGCCGTGTTTGCGTCATGGTGCTCTTGAGCCATGTCTTCAGCCTCCGTAGTCCACTGAACCCTCTCTCTGCCTCAGCTGATGACACTGGCACAACAATAAGCAGTCTGATGAGTGTCTCAACTCAACTGGACTCAACTGGACTGGAAGTTGTACTTTGCTCTGAACATTGCAAGTTGTACCTTCAGGCTCTCTGAATTGAGCTCTGGATACTTTTGTACAGCATCATTGATCTCTCCAGTTAAGAGGACTTGCTCCAATTTCCTTATAATTTCCATCCCTTCCTGCTCAAATCGTTCTCTGATCTGGACATCCACCACATCAAGAACTTTGTGGTACTCTGCTCGATAGTACTCAGTGAGGGATGAACGCACATGTGCAGAAGCAGACCCAGTATAGCGCTGAGGTGGCTTGTGGTGACGTGGGCGTACAATTGGTGTTAGACTGAGTCTTTCACACATTTGTGATGCATTCCTAAGAACAGTTTGGAAACACTCTTTTTTTTGCAAAGGTTTCTTTCACACAGGTAACAGCAGAAAGCATGCCATCTATAGTCTGTGTTCTGCGCTGGAGAGAAACATTGAGAGTCTCCAACTCTTCTGTTGTCTCGAAGGCAAGCAAAAGACCAAGAACAACATTTCCCTGCTGAAATTTTTCATATAAGCCCTGGGCCCTGCCTGCTGCATTTGAATGACCTGTTGCCATGTCACTCAAAGAATGCAACACATACTCATACTGGTTCAGCACAGTACGTATGGCTCTTGTCCTAACTGTCCATCGTGTGGGACAAAGAGGTCTTATAGCTTGCTGTGGCCCCTCCTCTGCTTTTGCGATTCCCTGGAAGCTATCCTTAAGCTTGCCTGACTGGCCAAAAAAACTCATGAACCCATTCCATGGAGTTACGAATCACAGCTGAGGCCGTACAGGCTTGCTGGGTGATAAGGTTCACACAGTGTGCACCACAGTGCACATATGGAGCAAGTGGTTGCTCTCTCTGAATGGCCTGTGCTCCTGAATATTTACCAGCCATGTTCGCTGCTCCATCATAAGCTTGGCCTCGTAAGCCAGTGATGGGCAAATTGAGGCGCAGCAACACATCCTTCACCATCTTTGCCAGATTTTCCCCAGTGGTCAGTGAAACCTCATACAGGCCAATGAATTCTTCATGCACAACCAGTGCTTAATTTGTAAAGTCGGAGGTGCCGGAACGCAGAGGGGGGGTGGATCCGGCGGCTCAGTACGGGTGTTATAGGTAAGGGAACAAAAAAAATACACTGCCTACTGGCAGTCGTTTGCACCTGGTCATTTTGGGCATTGACTACTGTGTTTACAAATACATTTGCCTTTGCCTTATCACAAATAGTTGATGCCATTGCGTGTGCTTTAGTATTCCCATGCTCAAAAACCTTTTTCCTTAAGGCTCTTTGCTTTTTTCTTAAATCGGGCGCAGATGATGTCACCCTGCCCGAGATCCATTCTTTTGGAAGTTTCACACCTGTAGTTTTTTCCGGACCCAGTGATCCCACTTGTTTGCAAATGGCACAGCCCAGTCTAGTTGTGTCCATTGTCAGCCATGGATAACTTTTTTTTTTTCTGTGTAAACTGGGCGTCCGTCCAGATTTGCCCATTGTGAGTGTCCCTGACAATACCTGCTTCATCGCCATCACTATTTCTCGCAGACTCCAAGTGCCCATCATCCGTCTCGTCCTCTTCATCTCCTTCCCCGTTTGAGTCGCTATCCCCTCTAACGACAGGTGCATTAGCAGCATCAATGGTAGGCTGCATACTACTGCTCTCTCCACTGTGACCGTGGTCTTCACACTCATGATTTTCGGAAACTATTTTTGATCGTTTTGGACCAGACTGGTCACTGACTTTGAAAAACTTAACGGTGATAGAGAATCAAAATCATCTTTTTCACGTTTTTGGTTTTAGTTCTGAGTCTCCCCGCTGTGGGGAGTACACACAAAGTGCCAGCAAGTGTCAGAACCTCTGTTTCAAGTACTCCCCCTTTTTTGAATTGCCCCCAGAAAATGGGCCAATCCGTGTTTGAGCATAAAGTGATGTAACTTTTGGCGCAATCGCCCCCCCCCCCCCCCCCCCCCCCCCCCACATCCAAATCCACAGCCACCCCCTTTCAGATACGCCCCTTCACGGAGTACAGTTTCACAAACCTTGCACAATTCCGAGCAGGCTTCAGTCGGAATTTAATGCTCAGTAGAGGGTCAGTTCCGACTTTGCAACAAAATCAACCCCAAAGACTAACTAGACATATAACAACATTGGATCCAATTTCAGAGGTGCCGGAACATGTTCCAGCGTGTTCCGGCTCAAATTAAGCCCTGTGCACAACCACATCCAAATCATGGTCAACATACCTCAAACATAATGCCTGCTGTTATTTTCCAGACTGATCTCTTGTGCCATCCATCATTATGGAGAACTGCAAGTGTGGAACTGATCGAATCTTGTCAGATATCTGCCTGACAATGAAGGTGCTCATCAAGTTGAGGAACTCATTTTGAATAGTTCCTGATGTGTAAACATCCTTTTTATTTGCCAGCCACCTGGAAAAGCATGGGTGTCCCTCCGCCTTAAACTTTAGAAGTTGATCAAGATTTCCCTCACTTGAATCATGGCCCCTGAGAGCTAAACCCTGTCTTGCCAACAACTGCACAGCACCAGTTATTTTTATGAGACATTCCCTTGCTTCTTCTTGTTTAGATGCAGCCACACTAGCTAGCTGGCACTGAACCAATCTGTTCTCATACAGATTGGAAGTTATTGCTGTCTTGTGACAATCAGACTTTTCATGTTTACTGAATCTCTCAATGGCCTTTTTCCAATTTCTGAAGCCTGCTGAAATAAATGCAGGTTCTGTATTCTTTGCCAGTGGTGAAGTATCTGTGTGAAATGCTTTGGAGCAGTAAAAACATAGCACACCTTCTGCACGAGGACTAAAATGGAGCCATGGGAATCTGGTGTACCATTGTGTTTGAAATGTAAGAACATGTTTTCCAATTGACTGTTTAATGATATATTTTGAACCTGGTTGATTTGGTTTGGATGCAGAGACGTCCATTACCATTCTTTCCTCATCCTCACCATCTCCCTCTTCTTGTTCTGTGTTCGCAGCATCTCTCTCCTCTACATCTTCTAGTATGTTTTCTCCTTCTCCTTCACTTCCATTTTCTCCCTCTCCTCCTCTGTTGTCTCCTTCTCCTTCTCCTCTGTTGTCTCCCTCTCCTTCTCTTCTGTTCTCCCCCTTTCCTTCTCTTCTGTTCTCTCCCTGTTCGTCTCCATGGTCTTCTTTGTCCTCCTGACTCCTAGATCTCACTTTCTCATTAACATCCTACATATAGAAGTCAGTGTTAATATTCCTGTAGTTTCAAGTACAGTCAAGTAATGAATACTTTTCTTTTTCAGGACAACCTGGACATTCAAAATATGAATGCTGAAATGATGTCATATGAATGGATTAAAAGTTATACGACTACAAAAACAAAACAAAAACTAAACGGAAATTGAATTTCAACGGATTTAATTTTTTTTTAAAACATGCAGATCAACAGTGAGGAGGCTTTTCCCACTTTAAATAGGTCTATGGTTGTCTCAGGCCTTGGCTATCAGGAGAAAAAAATCCCAACACACAACAAAATATGAATTCATTTTTTTTCTTGGCTCGCTTTCCTCAATCCAGTCACTTGAGCCACTCCTTGATCAACCCAGTCTCACAGCAAAACGTGTAATAGCTACGTTGGTCCACAATAATATGAAATATGAAATTTCCCCGGCCGGCGGCCGGGTCGCGGACAGCAGTCTGTGATTGGGTGAATGTCCGTTCAGTTTGACCAATGCCTTTTCGTGCAGCGTAAGGGGGCTGAGGTGCGCTCCATTTTTGTATGTTGGTGCACTATGAGGGTCGGCAAAGGGGTTTACCTTTGGAAAATGTGGGGGGGGGGGAATCATCTTTCTGTAAAAGTGGGGGTGTCGAAACACCCCCATCCCCCACGGTTGCGACGCCCCTGTGAGGCAGTAAGGGCCAGTCAGTGGATTTGGATTAGAAGAAGCAATAGTAGCTGGGGGCCCAGCAGGGGGAGCACTTAGGGTAAACAGACTCTAGGGAGAAGCAAGGAAGAAATTCAGGATGCATTTAAGTGAAGGGTGTGGCCTGTGTGAGCCTTTTGAAACCAGGCGGCCATTTCAGGTGAGTTGGCCGAAATGGCCTTGTATTTGCTGGCTTTTTTGTTTTTTTGTGACCGTAGGACTGTTTAGGTGAGTTTGTCTGCTGAATGGGTAGCTTGTGCAGTGTTGGGTATAGTTACCTTGGAAAGTAGTTAATTAGGTTACAACGTTACTATCAATTAAAAGTAATCAGTTACGTTACCTATTAATAAAAGTAACGCGTTAGAATACTCCTGCGTTACCGAAGATTAAAAGCAGTTTGCAGCGCCTCGCACATGCTGCAGCTTAACTGACGCAGACACACGGCCTACTTTAAATTCACCGAGACGTCCTGACAATGAATAACATCAGTCATCCAACCAAATTAACTCTGCAGGATAACAATAACAAGAAAGACAGTCAGTTATATGCCACATAGCATTTTATTATTATTTTTTTTTTTAAGTCACAGAACATATGATCAAAATTCAGGAGTTGCCTAACGTTTGGTACCCAGCCCAGGTAGCTGATATGATGCAGTTATGAAAGTGCATTTAAAACAGAATCTGAGGTAAACAGGTTGCAGATTCAGATCCATTTATAAATTAACGACCATCAACGATCTAACAAAAATGAACAAAAGAAACAATAAAATCGCTCGCTGGCTCACAAAACTCCCTTCACCTTCGTCCACTTACACTTCAAAGTACTGATTGAAACGTAGCAAAAGAAGACTTTCGAAACGTTTGTCGACAGTCTATTTCTCTTGGGAGTAAGAACGAGACTTCCGAGGCTGAAAAGCCTCTCCACGGGTGCGCTGGAGGGTGGTGGGGTGAAACACGGTCTTGATCCTGGGGAACTTGTTTAACATATCGATCTCGACACCTGACTTTGAATACTCAGAAATTTCAGTGTCCACCGACTCTGAGACCTATATGTCCTCTGTAAATTAAAAAAAGTTGGACTCGACGTCTCCTCCGCTGACAGGTGCTGCAGCAGGCGGCAGATCCTCCGGCAGCGGATGCCCCAGCGCACGGCACTCGGCAGCAAGCATCGCCTTGGCAGTGTCTTTTTTGGTCTCATCCTTTACCCAGCGCAGTTTGAATTTAGGAATGGTCACTGCAGCCAGCAGGGCCTCCTTGATGTCCAGTGTGAATGCAAAGTGTGTCTTTATGGCCTGCAAGATAGGCATATCAATATTAGTTTAAAATCTGCAGTGTAAATCTAATCAATGTTTTTAGTAAAGCTTGTCAACGATATGAGCAAAAACAAATAACAGACAAAAAAACAGTTTTACCTCAACTATGACGTCAGGCAGGCCAGACGTCATCCAAGAGAGACTGTCTTTCAAATCGAGAGTTTTAGCCATCAGGGCCTCCAGTGTTGGCAGGATAGTTCCATAAAAGCAGTTCTCCTCCCCTTGAAGAATATCCAGGGCCATGGCCAGTGGTTTGAGAATCACGCAGTACTCTTTAATAAACTGGTACTCCCTGTCAGTAATGCACCTGATGCCCAGCTGGGTGCATAAGTTATGCAGGTCAGTGATGGGGATGTCTATGACCCTGCACAAAGCCTCATAAAAAGAGTTCCATCTCGTCGTCGAGGGAACCAGCAGCTTTCTCCTGCTGAATTTTTCCACAGTTTCTGATGCCAGTGTTGATCTCCTTGTTTTGGTCCACAGTGCCGAACATTTAGCGATGGCACTCCTGTATACTGCTCGAGAGTCACTGTTAGAAGACAGCAATTTTTCTATGTTTATATGAGATTCAGCGTGTGAGAAGCGCATCTGTGGTGTGGTGGGAGAGTGATTGTTGACTGTTGTTGCCATCACCATGGCAACAACAGTGGACAGTACATTGTTTAGATCTTCAAAACTGACATTTTCACTCCCATCTTCCTCCTCCTCTGTTTCTGAGTCCGAGGCCGTTTTGTGAAACACCTGGAATGCCTTAACGAAGTTAGATCCATTGTCGGTGACCGTGGCTGTCACTTTCCCACAAAGGCCATATGACACATGAATTTGTTCAATCTCCCCGGCAACTACGTCATACGTATGTCGTCCTCAACCACATAACCTGCCACAAGCTTGTTAATTTCACTGGCAGAGAGGGTAGCTGAGCTAAAACTCAGACGCTGTTGCTTTGGAGCTGGTGCACCACCGTCGTCCTCCTCAGCAGGCCTTGCTACCAGCGGGATGGAGTGGTGCTTCGATGCAAGATGTTTTTTTTAATTTGAAGTGTAATTTTTTGAGGTCAACAGTAGCTTTTCACTAACACAGAGAGTGCATTTTACCGTTATGTTCTTGTCCTTTTCGCTGTTGAATTTATAAATTAGGCGTACTTCAAAGATGAAAACACTGACCTCTCTGCCATCTTGCCGGGGGTTCGAGAAACTCACACACACACACGCACACACACACACACACACACAGGTAATGTAGGTCGCGTTACTTTGTAACGCGTTACCCACACCACTGAGCTTGTGGTTATGTAAAGAAAAGATGGTTGTTGTGTTGTGAGGAGCAGATGGCTGGCATTAGGGGAGTGACTCTGGGAAGCCAGTGGTCAGTGTCTAGCCTCCTGGAGGTGCCTGGCTATGTGCGAGTGCCCGAGGAACGTAGGAAGCCCTGACGAGTGAATGGAAAAAAAGGAGATGGCAGAAAAGGAGAGCAAGAAAAGAGCTGTCATTTTCTCGGCAGCTGAACAAAGACTCCTGATGGAGCTGTATGAAGATTTTAAAAGTGTCATCACCAGAAACGGTAATTAGATGTGATCAATAAAGCAACAGGAAACGGCATGGCAAACAACTGCCGACAGACTAAATGCGTAAATTTCATGCCATGCCATTGTCTCTGTATGAAATGTACTATACATATATACTGGCCCTGCTCAGTTTATTAATAACCAAATAATCAACAAGCATTATCATACTATGTGACTATATTATCGTGAGTGTGTGACCCACATATTAAACTTCACTGTTGCATCTCAACAGAAGAAATCTTAACAGCCAAAAACGTACCTGGCATAAGGTGACAGTAAAGTATCCATCCATCCATCCATTATCTTCCGCTGGTCCAACAGTAAAGTACAGGAACATATTTCAGAGTGGTAAGTAGCCTTTGAAGAAATGTGTTTGTCCAAAAAATATGTTGAGCTGAAAATATGTTGCACTGTAGCTACCAAAAAAAAGACGAAGGCCTCTGCCATTGTTGGGGGTCCTCCACATAAAAATCTCACACAACTTGCTCTAACCAACAATCGAGGGCGGCCACTGGTGGAAGGAATAGAGGGAGTGACCTCCTCGGGATATGTTTCCAAAAGTGTGAGGGATCAGTATGTAGAAGGTATTGATCACGTTCCCTCAAATTGTCAGTTTCTCAATTATAATAACTGATGGTGTGTCTATATCGGTCAGTGGTGGGATACACCATCCGCCTGCTTGATCCCCAGACCACAGAGGACATCCCTAACCCATGTGTGAGTAGTTGTATTCAATTCCATTTTCTTTTGACGGAAATACTATGCATCCCTGTGATCTCCTACTTCAACAACTGCAGTGTTTCTCCGTTTGCAGTTTGATGGCCCCAGCACATCTTGGGTATTCAATGACGAAATTGTCTGTAGACGCAGAAATGCCACAGGTAGGCTATTTATTATTAAAAATGTGAAATGGTTTGGATGCGTCTGCAGTCTATCTATTCTATACCAATAGGCCCAATTATCACCAATACCCTTTACTGCATGTTGCAACAGGAACACAAATTCCATTAAAAAGAGTGAAGTAAGTAACTCTTCACATTACTATCCCTACCTACTTCGTTGCTCACAGGCACATTTCCTCTATCACAGGATGTCCGAACTCTGTACAAACGGAAACTTCTGTTGGGTATAGAGAACACCAAACTAGATATGGAATACAAGAAACTGAAAATAAGAAAGATCAAGCTAGACATTATGAAACTGGAGAGGAATGTAAGAATAAATTCAGACAAAGGAGAAGGTCATGGTTTGAGCTTGAAAAACTTGAATAATTAAACAATTCAACACAACTTGAATTAGAAACTTGTCATTATTGTACGGCTCATTCAAAGTGTTAGAATTTTTTTTTATACATTTATATTCACAGTGGGGTGCCATGACCTAACAACGTTTGGAAATTTATAAATTATCTCTGTTCATTTAGCCTTCTTACACTTACTCTAACTTAAACTGCTACTGTGTCAATGCTAAATTATGAAAAGAAGTTTGAACTCAAAGGTCACAACAATAAGGATTAACGGAAATATGTCTCCCTGTATAGGTCTCTCACTGTGTCAGGAGAGTCCTTTCAGGCTCTGGAACCTGTAGGGAATCAAGAAAGAAAAGACTTGAGCCTGAAAAGTTGTCCACAAGACAAAATGTATAAAATATGAAGTATACTATTAATTTAAGATAGCTCTGTCAGAAGTCAGCCATGGTGTCTGAGAACTTGAAGCAATGAACCTAGATTTAATTTGGCTAAAGGTCATTTCTATCTGTGCCCTTGTTTTAGCTGGCGCTTGGTTGAATCCCCTCTCCGCCCTTGTTCCTGGATCGGGATATGGCGTGAGGAGGTACGGCAAGCATGTATAGCCTCTGTCCCCAAGCAGGACACCATTTTACTCTCTTGCAGAATAAGAGAAATGTTGGTTGGATATACATACGTTAAGACTTGGCAATTTGATGCAATATGTGCCTCATATGGCTATCTATAATAGAGCACTTTAAATTCCTTACGATGACCTCTACACCTGACCTCTCATTAGATTACCAAAATTATGCCTATGCTACATACACACCTTACTTCAATGTGTTTTCAATGATCTTACTTAAAAATGGGAGATTTGATAGGCCTTTAGTTGTTCATTTGTGTCTTGTCAAGATTGTCCTTTTTGTAGTGGCGGGCCGTGCATTTCACACATGGGCCTTCAGTGTGGTCGGCAACTGTAATTAGGAACACCTCATTCGTGCGGGGGGTCTTGGGGTTCTCCCCCAGAAAATTTTGCATTTCTTAGATACAATTTCCTGCATTTTTACAAAATTGTGTCCCGTTTCAGCTCAATACAGAACCGTACTTTTGTTTCTAAATACAGGACGATTCCGTATTTCAAGGGACTGTTGGCAACCCTTCAGTGGTGCTCTGTCTGAATCAAATCCACCCCTTAATAAAGCCTATAAAACTACTACAGCAACGTGATTCATAAAATCATCAATGACATCATATTGCCTTGGTTAGACAAGCCAATCCGCTATGGCTCCAAACACCATGACGATCAGTACCAAACAACAGACACTCCCAATAATACAACTTGCCGTTTTCTTCGGAGGCCGTAAGCCAGGGGTATCGTTCGTAATTTGCTGATTGAAAGTGGCGTACAAATCCTTTACCGGCTTGTGTCAGGTTCGCTTACTTCGGAGTTAGCCGACCTTTCTTTACGATGTCCAGCTTCTCAGTAAAAGTCCTCCGGGCAAATGGCTGCAACAATAAATTTGCCACCAAATCAACTTCTACTCCTCCTTCAGCCATTGATGTTTTGTATAAAACGGAAATCAGACGTCATGTCAAAATCTACCCAATCATCGAATGTCATTAAAATGACGTTTGCATATGTCTGCTTAGAGCCAATCAGACCACCTACGCCTGCAATGGGCTGTTGGGGGCCGTCAGAGACAGTCTAATAACATTGGTTCGGGGTTCGCTATGCTGTCTTCTACATTCTAGATGTAGTTAGGGCCAGCAGACCCGATTGTTCTGGCCTCCCAGCAGATTTGTTTGCCTGGCAACCAATGATAGCTGAAATATGATTGGTTAAATGCATCAATATGAAAATACACGTCTGGCAGCAGCGCAGCCAGGGGAAAGGAAACGGACAGACAATAAAATAGTAAGATATGAAATGAAATAAAATAATAATTAAGAAAATCACAAACAGATGTTCATTTTATTTTGTTTAAGATATTGTTTAGGCCAGCAGAGAAGGCCTTGCAGGCCCTGACGGCCCACCACTGCCTTTTTCAGCAAAGGTTTGATTACAGCTGTTTTTAGTGGCTTTGGAAACACACCTGACATTAAGGACAAGTTCACGATCAGTAACAGGTCTGACTCCAAAATCTTTGAGTCCCTTTTGAAAAAAGCTGTTGGCAGGATGTCTAAGAAGACAGAGGAATCCATAAAAAAAAAAAGACAAACGAGACAACGACAAAGAGACGGCATCCATCCTACTTTGGAAGGGGCAGCTGTCATATGTAGAAATATGACCAAATTTATTAGTCACCCAAAAGCATGATAACTAACTGGTTGAGACCAGAATGCAGAGTTATAGTCTTACACACTTCTCTGCAGCTTTCCTCTTGCTGCACCCCACAAAACACCCCATAATGACTGTGTCTGCTCACAGACCACCCAAATTGAATAACTCAATAAACACAACATAAGCAAATCTGGAAAACCTTCAAAAAATCAAGACAAATTTTTTTTTTTTAACTATACAAAGATATAAAACTATTAAATATGCTTTGCTGAATATTAGATGTCTCCTGTCCAGGTTGCTGTTAGTAAATTATATGATTGGTGATCATCATATTGATATATTTTGTCTAATGGAAACCTGGCTGCGGCAGGAGGATAATTTTAGCATCAATGAATCAACTCCCTCTAATTATTTAAATATTCACATTCATCAAACCATAGGCTGAAGAGGAGGAGTGGCAGCTATCTTAAAATCAGGGTTACCAATCAACCCTAACCCCTAACCCAACATTATTTCAGCTCTTTTGAGTCTGTCTCAGTTTTTCTTACCCAAAACAGAAACCACAAAAACCTCTTCTGTTCATTGTTGTTTATTGTCCGGCCAGGTGGACAATAAAAGAAATCTTCAGGGTTCGTACGGTCATGAAAAACCTGGAAAAGTTTTGATATTTTAAAAATAAATTTCCAGGCCCTGGAAAAGTTATGGAAAAAAATATTTTGTTGAGAAGTTTTGGAAAAGTCATGGAATATATCTAGTGTTTCATCGATTATCTTAATAAAATTGAGGCGCCGTAATAAAATGTAAATTGTCACGAGTTGTCTTGGGTGGAAATGTTTTCAAGCGCAGTCTAGCGTGATGCTGGGCGATGTTACAGTATGCCGGGGAAATGTAGCTTTAATAATCTGTGGCTGTCAAAAGAAAGTTACCGGCAATGGCTTGCCAGGGACGACGACCAGACTCGTGCCCGATGCAAGTTGTCACAAAAAGTTAGATGTTTCAAATATGGGCGAAGCGGCCCTTGTTAGCCACCTGAGTGGTAAGAAACACAAGGCTATCGCCTCAGCTACTACTAGCAGCCTAGCAATAACGGCTTTCGTGAGAACACCGGCAACAGACAAGCCGCCATCCAGCAGTGCCGCGGGTTCTTCAATAAGGCAAACGACGATCCACGAGTCAAAAAACTAAATCGAAACGAAAAAAAATACAAATTGTCAGAAGACACAAGCAAGCTGTTCGCCGCTATGTTCCCCGACAGCGAGATTGCTAGGAGATTCAGCTGTGGAGAGAGGAAGTGTGCGTATGTGTGTACATTTGGGATCGCCCCTCATGTGAAGAGCTATAGTGCCAATTGTCACACCCATGGACTCACGTTTTTAGTTTCATGTTTTAGGTTATGTTTTTGTGTTCAGTCCATGTTTAGTTTAGTCATGTCTTAGTTTCCCTGCACTCTGTTTATTAGTTCACTCACTTCACCTGTGTTTTTTCCCTCAGCTGCACTCACTCTCCAATCACTCTCACTCCCTATTTAGTTTCCTGACTCCCCTGTCAGTTTGCCGGATCTTTGTCTGCTTTACACTGCCCTGTTTGCCATCCATGCTACGATACCTGTTTGTTCCATGTTCCTCGTCATTTCCCCAAGTTAAGTATTTATTTTATTTATTCATGCCAAGTCTTTTGTGTGCCTTTTCTAAGTTAAGTCTTTTGAATCCAGTGTTGCTGCGTTTTTTTTTTGCACTTTGTTTTTGTTGTTAATAAATCAACCTTTATTTTTGAAAGTCCGCATCCGTGTCCTCCCTAACACCACACCCTGACACCAATGGAGAAAAAAACAGATGAAATAGTGTATGAACCCTGTTTATATCTATCTCCACAAAATACGTATGTTGATATAAATACAAATTTGTCTTCATGATGATTTCACGACCTAATTTCCTATAGGCCTATTCATTTTCATCTCTGACTCAAGGCCTACACCAGGCAAGTGAATAATATAAATAAAAAAATGAATATAATTAATGTAGTATAACATAGTATAACGGCAGCGTATAGCCTATAGTAAAGCATAGCCTATAGTATACGTAAATATATATATATATATTATGTATAATATAGGCTATGTATATAATATGCCCGCACGCGATTGGTCATTGGTCTTTTGGTCATGGAAATTCAGTAAAAGGTTTTGGAAAAGTCATGGAAAAAAAGTTGGTGAAAAAGTGTATGAACCCTGAATCTTAACAGCCAAAAGTGTACCTGGCATAAGGTGACAGTAAAGTACAGGAACATATTTCAGAGTGGTAAGTAGCCTTTGAAGAAATGTGTTTGTCCAAAAAATGTGTTGAGCTAAAAATACGTTGCACTGGAGCTACCAAAAAAAAAGACAAAGGCCTCTGTCATTGTTGGGGGTCCTCCACATTAAAATCTCACACAACTTGCTCTAACCAACAATTGAGGGCGGCCACTGGTGGAAGGAATAGAGGGAGTGACCTCCTCGGGATATGTTCCCAAAAGTGTGAGGGATCAGTATGTAGAAGGTGGCCACCTGGCCCTTATTCTATCTTTCTGACTGAATTCTCAGATTTTTTAAAAATCTGTTAGTGTTGAAAATGACAGCCTAAATATCAACTTTATTTCCATTTTAGATTCAACTGAATTTTTTCAAAGTGTATACAGACCTACTCACTCTTTTAATCACATCCTTGATCTTGTACAGACTTCTAGCATTGAGAGTGAGCAATTAACAGTATTTGCGCATAACCCTGTCAAATGTGACCTTTTTTTGATAACCTTTGATTTGACATTACTTGCTGTAACCAAATTTAAAGAATCAATTCCATTATCCATTTTCTTCACTACCAGATGCAAATATTAGAGGACCGCTACCTAAACTTTACACCAGGCACAAATTGATTGTCTTGCTGACAGCACTATAATTTCAATGCATAGAACATTGGACAATGTTACCTCTCTGAAAAAGAAAACAATTGGTCAGAAGAGGCTGGCATCTTGGTTTAATTCACAGCTGCATGCTTTATGGCAGACTGGAAAAAGTTGGACAGACATCTAAGGTCACTAATGTATCATCCAATACTGCAGTTTTAGAAGTATCTTGAAAACCTGATTTGTGTTTAGACTGTTTTTGTCCAGTCGAGCTAACAACGATAGCTTAATCTGAACCATCAACTTGTACTTTAGATTTTGACTCCTGCCTGCCATTTCCACCAGTCTATGACCGTAGGGGAGGGAGATGATCAGACCGACAAAATGGGATCTGAGGGGACTTGATAGCACCACTGTTAAATATACAGCAGGCTCTACCTCCTTCAAGTTGACATCAATCACAGATAAACCAGACTGTACTTCTGCTTCCCCGTGAATCGAACATCTCTGACCACAATAATAAAGCCAACAGACTGCCACAAAATTCTGGACCGTTTTCTTCAGAATGTCAGCTGTGCTCACTCAGACGGCCATAAAGAATGCTGCCTACAGGTAGCTGTTACAACTCTCAGCATGGTATTTTGTGATGTCTTTTCCTGACAAGCACAGAAAGACTGTGAAACTCGAGATGATAAACATCTCGTCAATGGCATACAACACTAAGCCTAATTCACAAGCCTGGTAATGAATGAGGGAAACATCTTTGCAACTGTTTTCTCAATGGACTGAAAGCTGAAGTTTCTGCTGCTGTGAAATGATCATGCATTGGCTCACCTGACCAACAAACAAGGCATGTGTGCTAATGACAAGCTGTTATAGAAGGAGAAACGTGAGGACAAACGTGTTCCTGACCTGCACAAAGCCACTTTCAATGTCTTGCCAGCTGTTCAGCTCAACTGCCCAACAGAACGCACACAGCTCACACCAGAGGTCCGTTTCACAAAGCAGGTTTAGTGAAAACTCTGAGTGTATTAACCCTGAAATGATGGAAACTCTGAGTTTTCCGTTTCACAAAGGGAGGTAACTCAAACCCGAGAAAGAGGGGTAACTCTAGCCTGTTTCACAAAGAGAGGTAACTTAACCTCTTGGTCAGTTACCGTAGTAACAGACTAGATGAACCTAACCTGGTAGGGACCAGGTTTTATTCAAGAAACCTCGAGTTTCTCTCTGTCTCCGCCCTCTTTCAGCCACACACGCCATTTGATTTCCTCATTCATTCAGTCAGAAGAGCTAGTTTTGGCGTAGCCTAGTTCTTTTACATCTAGAAGTCCATTAGGCACAGTAGGAGACGACTTTTTTCACGAACATGGCATGTCCTAAAATGATCCCGTGGATGAAGGTGCAGCATTATTGCGCAGAGAATTAAATATTCGTCGGGAGATGGTTATCAGACGTTATTAACAACATTCTTTCTGTTGGCTGAGTAGAATTCTGTGTTAGTTATCTGTGTTAGCTTAATTATTTAACGGAACATGATATAGATGAGAAGACATTTATGTGTGTGAAAACAGCATTATGTTGGGGATAAAACAACTGCACAGTGAAATAGCCACTTAATATTTACTTTACAGTGTAAAACATGATCAAAATGAGGTACCTCCATGCCGAGGTCTCACCTGTTTGAACAATGTTTTTATATTTCATCTTAAACTGCTGCCAAGTGCGCTTCTCCCCCGTGGGATTGCACCTAAATTAAATAAATGAATGGGCTACCATTCAAGCAGTTTTCCCCTGTTATATTATTGTGATTGTAAAGGACTACTTTCCAACTTACGCTTTTGCAGCTGCATCGGTGTTGCACTTCTTTCTAAAAACGTGTTGAAACTCGCCGTATGAGCGCATTAAGATTTCCAATTCGAGGTTGGTGAAAAACATAGCCCCTCCTCTTCCCCGTTGCCTTGGTGACTCGTCAAATCGGGGCTCCATTGATGCTGGCTTTTTAAAGTGGTGGTGCACGCGCTAAACTCAAGGTGAAACTACTCAGAGTTGACTAAACTCACTCAAATCAGCGTTTCTGGAACCAAAAACATAGTTTTCTATCTCAGAGTAGATCAACTCAGAGTTCAGGAATAGACTCAGAGTTTGTTGAACCTGCTTTGTGAAACAAACCCCAGGAATACCTGCTGAGAAAAATAAACAAGTTAATGACAACAATAATGTTATATTTCATCTCTCTTAAGATATCATTATTTGTGAGGCGAAGAATCTTAAATTCTATTCTGAATTTAAGAGGGAGCCAATGAAGACAAGCTAAAACTGTAGATATGATCTCTCCTGTTGGCTCAAATGTTTTGGTTACTTTTATTTATAGTTTTTCTGCATCAGTCTGAGACAGGATGTTCCTAAGTTTGGCAATATTACAAAGGTGAAAGAAGGCAGTCCTAGAAACGTGTTTTATATTTGCGTCAAATGATAAATTCTGGTAAAAAATAACTCCAACGTACTGACTGTTGTACTAGAAGCCAAGGAAATACCATCTAGAGCAGTGGTCCCCAAACTACGGCCCGCGGGCCACATCCGGCCCGCCTAAACAATTGGAGTGGCCCACCTAACAATCCCAAACAATCCCTCTAAACATGGCCTATTTTTTAAAATTGTATTTTCCTATTATAAAATATCCGTACTTAATTATTAAGGTTGGCATTCCAATTAAGATTGACCTTATTTACGAATTATTTACAGTTGTAGCTAATTTTAACCCCCCCCCACACATACAATGATATATTCCAACTTGACTTTGCTTGTGATCAACGGTCAAGTGCTCGCGGGCGAGGCGTGCTAACGAAAGAAAAGCAGAAGACAAAATGTCGAAACGGAAAATAGATTTGGAGTGTAGAGTTTTTAAACAGCAGTGGACAAATAAATATTTTTTTGTCCAGTGCAAGGAAAAGGCAGTTTGCCTAATCTGCAAGGAGACAGTGGTGGTGTTTAAAGAATTCAACATTCGCCGGCACTATGAAACTCGCCACAGAGGGCAGTATGCTAGCTTGCAGGGTCAAGTGAGGAGAGACAAGGTGGCTAAGCTAAAAAGTGGATTAACTGCCCAGCAGAGTACAATGCTACGCCAAACAGAGACGAACCTGTCATCCGTTCGGGCCAGCTTCAAGGCAGCTAAACTGATAGCAAGCTATGGAAAGTCGTTCAGTGATGGGGTGTTCATTAAGAAGTGTTTGAATGCTGTCCGGACAAGACAGATGCCCTGAACGCAGTTAGTCTGTCCGCATCTACAGTAACCAGGCGAATAGAAGAAATGGGACATAATGTACATGTCCAATAGAAAAAGCTAAAGATTTTGAGTGTTTTGCATTGGCAATGGATGAGGGCAATGACATGCAGGACACAGCACAACTGCTGATTTTTATTCGGGGACTTCAAATTTTGAAGTGTCTGAGGAGCTGGCAGCTCTACAAAGTCTCACAGATACTACGACAGGAGAGGATATTTTTTGTAAAGTACGCCAAACGATGGAAGAGTTGGGTTTAGACTGGTCTACGCTGGCTAGCATCACAATGGACGGTGCTCCAAGTATGATTGGTGCGTCGAGGAGGCTAGTGGGGCGCATGAAAAGCCTCGAGAGGCCTCACCCCCCCACTACAAGTCCAATGTCTGATTCACCAGCAAGCACTGTGCTGTAAAGTCCTGAAGTGGGAATCTATCATGAAGGTAGTTGTGTCCTGCATAGACTTCATCAGAGCAAACAGACTTAAACACAGGCAGTTCCACTCTTTTCTCTCCGAGCTGGAGTCTGCCCATGGAGACATGCTTTACCACACTGAAGTCTGATGGTTAAGCCGGGGCAGAGTTTTCAAGCGTTTCTCCTGACAAAGGGAAAAACTGTCCCAGAGCTGATCGACGCAGGATGGAAATGGGACCTTTTTAACAGATGTGACAGAAAATTTAAACGGCCTCAATTTACAGCTGCAGGGCAAGGGGAAATTAATCTGTGACATGTACTCCCACATCAAAGCATTTGAGGTTAAACTGGCGCTGCTTGTTGGACAAGTGCAAAAACAAGACTTCACCAATCTCCCTGCTACTCGAAGCCTATCAGCTGAGAAACCAGCGGTCCCGTTCCCAACCGAGAAGGGCAAGGACGCACTGGAAACCCTGAGAGCGGAGTTCAGTGTGCGGTTCCGTGAGCTTCATGACTATGTTAAAGAAATTTGCGTATAGCAGAACCCTTTTGCTGCCGACATTAATGACACCCTGCCTTCTCTTCAATTTGAACTGGCTGAGTTGCAGACCTGTGTGATGTGCTTAAAGACGCATTCAACCCCAGCTGTCTCATAGAGCAGGGGTTCCCAAACTTTTCCATGCCAAGGCCCCCCAAACAGTATTAGCTTCTGGCCGGGGACCCCCTTTGTGCAAACGTCCCTGCTCTGCCGTGCATGTGACGTCACCGTCACATCCGGAAAGACCCGAGTAGTCCCGAAGTAACACATGGACAATATAATCCGACTGCAGCAGTGTTACCTGTTGGTCGCTGAGCACATTCCCGCTGTTCATAACGGTGTAAACAGAACCGGGCCGCACCCGTCATTGCTGTTATATGTGTCGGTTGTGCGTGAGTACAAAGTAAGTTTGCGTCCACTGTTTACCATTATTATGCCGTTTCTAATGTGTGCGCCGTAGTTACGAACAGGCCGCCATGTTGTAAAGATTGTTCTCACTCACGGAGTTTTTATGTTAGATATATATTTCCACAGACCGATTTATATGTCCACTTAATTTACATATGTGTTTCAAAACATATAATTTTGTTGTGATTGAGTGTTTACGATCGTGGATGGTTTTTATATCTGACAATATCTGCGTCATTTTACTTTCTGTTGTAATGATGCGGTCTGAAGCGCCCCTGTGTGGCCGTTCCGTAGTATTATTTATTATTACCTTATTATCTGTCACTATATTCATTATTCACTGCATTCTGCATGTAGTACTGTGTGCTTGTTTAATTGTTTACTCAAGTCAGTGACATATTCCTTTATTATTGTTTATTTATTTCCAAATTTAGGATACCACAACTAACACAAACTCCCCCTTGAGCTGTCACCTTACCGTAGTGGGGGGGTTTGCGTGCCCCAATGAGTCTGGGAGCTATGTTGTCTGGGGCTTTAAGCCCCTGGTAGGGTCACCCATGGCAAACAGATCCTAGATGAGGGACCAGACAAAGAACAGCTCACAAGACCCCTATGATGAGTGATACTTTTGGACGCCGTGTTCCCTTGCCCGGACGCGGGTCACCGGGGCCTCCCCCTGGAGCCAGGCCCAGGAGTGGGGCCCGCCGGCGAGCGCCTGGTGGCCGGGTCTGTGCCCGTGGGGCTCGGTCGGGCACAGCCCGAAGAAACGACACGGGTCCCCCTTCCTACGGGCTCACCAACCGTGGGAGGGGCCATGGGGGTCGGGTGCAATGTGAGCTGGGCGGCAGCCAAAGGCAGGGACCTTGGCGGTCTGATCCTCGGCTACTGAAGCTGGCTCTTGGGACGTGGAACGTCACCTCTCTGCTGGGGAAGGAGCCTGAGCTGGTGCGCGAGGCTGAGCGGTTCCGGCTAGATATAGTCGGACTCACCTCGACACATGGCTTGGGCTCCGGAACCAGCCTCCTCGAGAGGGGTTGGACTCTCTTCCACTCTGGAGTTGCCCGCGGTGAGAGGCGTAGAGCAGGTGTGGGCATACTTATTGCCCCCCGGCTGTGCGCCTGTACATTGGGGTTCACCCCGGTAGACGAGAGGGTAGCCTCCCTCCGCCTTAGGGTGGGGGGACGGGTCCTGACTGTTGTTTGTGCTTATGCACCGAACGGCAGTTCAGAGTACCCACCCTTTTTGGAGTCCCTGGAGGAGGCACTAGAGAGTGCTCCTCCGGGAGACTCCCTCGTCCTGCTGGGGGACTTCAATGCTCACGTGGGCAATGACAGTGAGACCTGGAGGGGCGTGATTGGGAGGAACGGCCCCCCCGATCTGAATCAGAGTGGTGTTTTGTTGTTGGACTTCTGTGCTCGTCACGGATTGTCCATAACGAACACCATGTTCAGGCATAAGGGTGTCCATATGTGCACTTGGCACCAGGACACCCTAGGCCGCAGCTCGATGATCGACTTTGTAGTCATATCATCGGACTTGCGGCCGTATGTCCTGGACACTCGGATGAAGAGAGGGGCGGAGCTGTCAACTGATCACCACCTGGTGGTGAGTTGGCTCCGCTGGTGGGGGAGGAAGCCGGTCAGACCTGGCAGGCCCAAACGTATTGTGAGGGTCTGCTGGGAACGGCTGGCGGAATCCCCTGTAAGGAGGAGTTTCAACTCCCACCTCCGGCAGAGCTTCAACCATGTCCCGGGGGAGGTGGGGGACATTGAGCCCGAATGGGCCATGTTCCGTGCCTCCATTGTTGAGGCGGCCGACCGGAGCTGTGGCCGCAAGGTGGTCGGTGCCTGTCGTGGCGGCAATCCCCGAACCCGATGGTGGACCCCAGTGGTGAGGGAGGCCGTCAAGCTGAAGAAGGAGTCCTATCGGGCCTTTTTGGCCAGTGGGACTCTGGAAGCAGCTGATGGGTACCAACAGGCCAAGCGGAACGCAGCCTCGGCGGTTGCTGAGGCAAAAACTCGGGCCTCGAGGAGATTCTGGTCCACCATCCGGCGGCTCAGGGGGGGGAAGCGGTGCACCGTCAACACCGTGTATGGTGAGGGCGGGGCTCTGCTGACTTCAACTAGGGACGTCGTGAGTCGGTGGGGGGAATACTTCGAGGGCCTCCTCAATCCTACCGACACGCCTTCCGATGAGGAAGCAGAGTTGGGGAGCTCGGACGTGGGACCTCCCATTTCTGGGGCTGAGGTTGCCGAGGTGGTCAAAAAACTCCTCGGTGGCAAGGCCCCGGGGGTGGATGAGGTCCGTCCTGAGTTCCTCAAGGCTCTGGATGTTGTGGGGCTGTCTTGGTTGACACGCCTCTGCAGCATCGCGTGGACATCGGGGGCAGTGCCTCTGGACTGGCAGATCGGGGTGGTGGTCCCCCTCTTTAAAAAGGGGGACCGGAGGGTGTGTTCCAACTATAGGGGGATCACACTCCTCAGCCTCCCTGGTAAGGTCTTTTCGGGGGTACTGGAGAGGAGGATCCGCCGGATTGTCGAATCTCGGATTCAAGAGGTGCAGTGTGGTTTTCGTCCTGGCCGTGGAACAGTGGACCAGCTCTATACCCTCCGCAGGATCCTGGAGGGAGCATGGGAGTTCGCCCAACCGGTCTACATGTGTTTTGTGGACTTGGAGAAGGCGTTCGGGGACTCTTGTGGGGGGTGCTCCGGGAGTATGGAGTGCCGGACTCCTTGATATGGGCTGTTCGGTCCCTGTATGACCGGTGTCAGAGTTTGGTCCGCATTGCCGGCAGTAAGTCGGACATGTTTCCTGTGAGGGTTGGACTCCGTCAGGGCTGCCCTTTGTCACCGATTCTGTTCATAATTTTTATGGACAGAATTTCTAGGCGCAGCCAGGGCATTGAGGGGGTCCGGTTTGGCGACCTCAGAATCGGGTCTCTGCTTTTTGCGGACGATTTGGTTCTGTTGGCGTCGTCAGGCCGTGACCTTCAGCTCTCACTCGAGCGGTTCGCAGCCGAGTGTGAAGCGGCTGGGATGACCATCAGCACCTCCAAATCTGAGACCATGGTCTTCGGCCGGAAAAGGGTGGAATGCTCTCTTCGGGTCGGGAATGAGATCCTTCCCCAAGTGGAGGAGTTCAAGTATCTCGGGGTCTTGTTCACGAGTGAGGGACGAATGGAACAGGAGATTGACAGACGGATTGGTGCGGTGTCTGCAGTGATGCGGGCTCTGCACCGGCCCGTCGTGGTGAAGAAGGTGCTGAGCCAGAAGGCGAAGCTCTCGATTTACCGGTCAATCTATGTTCCTACCCTCACCTATGGTCACGAGCTGTGGGTAGTGACCGAAAGAACGAGATCGCGAATACAAGCGGCCGAAATGAGTTTCCTCCGCAGGGTGTCTGGGCTCTCCGTTAGAGATAGGGTGAGAAGCTCGGTCATCCGGGAGGGACTCGGAGTAGAACCGCTGCTCCTCCGCATCGAGAGGAGTCAGATGAGGTGGCTCGGGCATCTGGTGAGAATGCCTCCTGGACTCCTCCCCGGTGAGGTGTTCCGGGCCCGTCCCACTGGGAGGAGGCCCCGGGGAAGACCCAGGACACGTTGGAGAGACTATGTCTCTCGGCTGGCCTGGGAACGCCTCGTGGTCCCCCCAGAAGAGCTGGAGGAAGTGGCCGGGGACAGGGACGTCTGGGTCTCTTTGCTCAAGCTGCTGCCCCCGCGACCCGATCCCCGGACCAGCGGAAGATAATGGATGGATGGATGGATGGAACTAACACAAAGAACACAAATGCTGTATACTGTTCCGAACTGTGTGGAATTAATAAATAAGGGTTAAAGAAACCTCTGGAGTAGCTGCAGTTTTTCTAACAGAAGACTAAGGCCAGACTGTGTACGCCAGCATCCATTCCAAAATATATTCTACGCCCTTTGCAAACCACAGACAATGCTACAAAATATGTAAAGAAACATCAACTTTTAGAATGTATTTTCTTTCTTTTATTCACGGACAGTAGCTTGCCTTGTGAATGCAGCCTGACTAAATGCTCTTCTTTATGTCTGAAGAAGTCAACCGTTTTTTCGGACTCTGACGGATGTTTTTGTATCAAGTGACGCTGAAGTTTCGAAGGTTTTGAACACTCATTTGAGAGGGTCTCCAGACAGAGGACGCATCTCGGGCAATCGTGGCCATTTTTCTGTATGGCTGTAAAGCCACACTTAATGTATGCTGCCTCATACTTTCTGATTTTAGTCGGCCAGTTCTTTCAGTCTCTTCCAAGTCAAAAAATCTGTCCATTTTGGCTAGCTACCTACACGCTAGCTAAAGGAGCAGAGCAGCTTCAGAACAGGCGCAAACTGCCAGGTCTACGATGTTTTCACTGGCAGCCAATCAGAAAGACAAGCATGGCCAATAACATTTCGATATGATATATTATTATAAATTGTATTTTACAATACTGATTAAAAAAAGTGACATTTTTTTATAATGATGTTTACAAAAATTTTTATTCTATTTTTTTATTTTTTTATTTTTTTCTTATCTTCACTCCAATTTCCTGAGGCCCCCCTAGCGCCCCCTGGCGGCCCCCACTTTGAAAACCACTGCTCTAGTTGACAGCACTATAGTTTCAATGCATACAACAGTGGATAATCTTCCTCTGAAAAGGAAGGTAATAGTCAGAAGAGGTTGGCTCCTTGGTATAATTCACAGCTGCGTGCTTTAAAGCAGACTGCAAGAAAGCTGGAGGGACAGTGGCGTTCCTCTAATTTAGAAGAGTCTCAATTAGTCTGGAAAGATAGTTTAATCTAAGAAAGCCCTTCGTAAAGCTAGAACTGCTTATTATTCATCATTAATAGAAGAGAATAAGAATAATCCCAGGTTTCTTTTCAGCACTGTAGCCAGGCTGACAAAGAGTCTGAGCTCTGTTGAGCCAGTTATTCCTTTAACTCTCAGCAGTGATGATTTCATGAGCTTCTTTATTAATAAAATTGTTTCTATCAGAGAGAAGATTGATGGAGTCGTTCCCACTATTATCAGTGATGTATCATCAAGTACAGCAGCTTTAGAAGTATCTTTAGAACCTGATTTGTATTTAGATGGCTTCTGCCCAGTTGATCTCTCTGAGCTAACAACAGCAATAGTCTCTTCTAAACCATCAACTTGTATTTTAGATGCAATCGCAACCAGACTGTTCAAGGAGGTTTTCCCCTTGATTGACACTTCCATATTGGATTTGATCAATCTGTCTTTCTTGACAGGATATGTACCTCAGACTTGCTGTAATTAAACCTGTACTTAAAAAACCTACTTTTGATTCAGAAGTGTTAGCTCATTATAGACCTATATCCAATCTCCCTTTTATGTCTAAAGTTCTTGAAAAAATAGTGATCATTTACACAGAAATAATCTTATTCTGTCCTTAGTGTGTGTGTCTATACACAAATTGACAGATAGCGAACAAGATCCAAGAGAAACTCAGGGGCTGGAGTAAAGTTGAATGGCCTTTACTGTTGTCTTCATTCTCATGAAACAATATATATATATATTTTTTTTTGTAAAACTGAAATGATACAAAGAGATAATTACCAATTACTGGATTGTTACTAAAATAACAATATATTCACAGAAGATGATAATACAAATAACTGTTAATTTAGCAGTTGCAGAATTTACATATAAATAAACCAAACATTTATGTAACAATACACTACAGGAATCTGTGTAACAACAAGATTAACTGAAAATGTAAACTCAACTCACAAGCGATAATTTTCCAAGGCACAAAGGCACGGTCTTAAAATTCACACCTGCACAACTGCGTTAAGAGCGAAATATGGGGTTCCCTGAGGATTTTTTTTTAAATAATTGTTTTTAATTAAGAGTTAAGAGTTTGCCTCTGTATTATGAAATGACTGCATAAAAAGTACTGATATAGTATATTAAATTTTTTTTATTTTGGTGTAGTTGTATATTGCAATAATAACATATGGTTGTCACAAAATCCCATGGCACACCGTTTTGGAACCACTGCTCTTGATGGTATTTCCTTAGATTCTCGTACTACAGTGAGGAAACTTGGCGATATTTTTGACCAGAATTCACCATTTGACTCTCATATAAAACAGGTTTCTAGGACTGCCTTCTTTCACCTTCGTAATATTATTAAAATCAGGAACATCCTGTCTCAGAGTGATGCAGAAAAACTGGTCCATGCATTTGTTACTTCAAGATTGGACTACTGTAATTCTTTATTATTGGGCTGTCCCACATATTCTTTGAAAAGCCTTCAGCTGATCCAAAATGCTGCAGCCAGAGTTCTGATGAGAACTAACAGGAGAGATCATATTTCTCCAGTTTTAGCTTCTCTTCATTGGCTTCCTGTTAAATTCAGAATAGAATTTAAGATTCTTCTCCTCACATATAAAGCTCTTAATGACCGAGCTCCATCATATCTTAAAGATCTCATTGTAAGATATTTTCCTAACAGATCACTTTGTTCCCAAACTGCAGGTTTACTTGAGGTTCCCAGAGTTTCTAAAAGTAGAATTGGAGGCAGAGCCTTCAGTTATCAGGCCCCTCTGTTGTGGAATAAGCTGCCAGCAAATGGAAGCAGACACCCTTTCCACTTTTAAGTCTAGGCTTAAAACTTTCCTTTTTGATAAAGCTTATAGTTAGGGATCGTTCAGGTGAAGACAAGTTCCAGTGCAATCTGTTGGTTTCCTTAGCGAGGGAATGGTTTTTGAATTGGCTCTATATGAATGAATTGGATTATTTTGAAATGAATTCATTGGATTATGATTACAATAAATTGAACTCCAATTGGCTTGATTTGGACTATATTATTTAAGTGCCTTGAGATGACATTTGTTGTAATTTGGCACTGTATAAATAAACTGAATTGAATCGAATTAATAGACCTTTCCAAATGTCATCTACCGCCTGGAAAATAGGCTCTAAACCCTCATTGAGTTGTGGAGAAAATGCTGTGGATGTTGGAGAGGAGCAAGAGGGAGAAAGAGGCAGAGGAAGTTGAATAGTTAGCTTTTAGTTTAAATCCATGGCGTTGTATGGAGTTTGAATGTTCTTCCTGTTTCACAGTGGGTTCTCGCCAGGTCTTGGACTTCCCTCCAGAGTATAAACATGTATAGCCCCTTTCACACTGCCGAATAACCCGCGTTTAATTCGCGAATTTAGCGTGTCCGCTGTTGCGTTCTCACTGCCGACCCGGGCAGCCGCGTCAACTCGACTCGCCTTTCGACCCGCGTCGGACCCTAGTCTTTTTGCCGAGCCGAGTTTGATGTGAACGCAATCGACGCGGGTCGGACGTGGGCGTGGCATGACGTGGGGAGTTTAAAATACAGAATGGACAGCTGATTCAGAACAACAGCGACAGGTGAGGACAAGTTTTACTCTGTTTTAGTCTACATCAAGTTGGAGACATTTTTTAATATGGCCAGCTGGGGAGACAAGGAGGTCCGCGAGCTCCTCAGCCTCCGAGCAGAGGACGTTATTTTCCGCCACATTTCGGGGATGGTGAAAGATGGACCTCTGCTGGAAGGGCTGGCGAGAAAGATGGGAGAGCGCGGTTTCCCACGCACCGTAAAGTAACATCTCCATGAACTGCATATACAATTGCATAAACGATATCTCAAGGTGTCTCGCCATCGCTTGTTTGAAAAATTTGATGCAGACAGGTGTATTTAACCCTACCTCCGACGCATGGCTTGTGCCTACGTCATTGTACACGCCCAGCATTTTATGTGTTTCGTGTGACGCTCTGCCACTAGGCAACGCCCCCTGAACTCGGCTTCAGGCGACACGGGTCACCCTGACACGCCAAGCGTTCACATTGCTCAACGCGGGTCGAAGGTGCAATTTGGACCCGCTAAGGTAGCGGGTCGCAGTGTGAAAGGGGCTTATGTTACGTTAATTGGTGATTCTAAATGGATTGCAGGAACAAGCGTAAGCACGGATGGATGTTTGTCTTGACAAACGTTGTCGTTAGGGACATTGTTCAAAATTAGCATGCATACACACTTAATCTCTCTCACTTAATCTCACTCAATCTCTCTCAAACTATACTGAAAACCTTGCACACACGATACTGAAATGCACGCAATCACATGAATAAAACACTCTTACTCATACTACTGACATTCCCTTATTCATACTGCCGTTAAACTTTTACAAACACAACTGAAATTCTCTTATACACACTACTGAAATGTGTTGGGCCCAGAAAACACAGGACGCAGAAGCAGGGGATGAGGTTTCCAAAGCGAGCTTTATTGAGGAGCAGTGGATCAAATCTCTTCAAGAGAGAAATAAACACAGGCTCAACTTCTCCCAAAATCGGAGAGGTATAGCTATATATATAAATATATCAAAAGAATAATTGCTCCACTACAAGGAGGAAAAACTCAAAGGACTATCAAAGATTATCATTAACAGAAAATCACTTCTACTATGGAGGAAAACCAAAACCACTCCTGAAAAGACGGAAGCTTTATACTATGAAATATTAACGAAACAAAGGATCACTCCACTTGGAGGAAAAAATAAAGAAGCTATGAAACTTATTCTAAATCTTAGCAAAACTATGGCATCAAAATTTACCAGAACAAAAAACTCTCTTAAAGAGGAATCAAAACCAGAACGGTTGCATAGATCGAAGCTTTAACAAGGACTTGGAATGGCTAGAGTGAACGCACGTTGAGACTAACAAATACGACACACTGGCACAAGACAAGGGGAGACGTAGACTTATACACAGGGCTAACATGGAACAGGTGGAATCATTCATTCGACAATCAGACTGGGACACGAGAGGAAGGGCAAGTGACCTGAAACGAGAGGAGATGACATGACATGGAGATGAGACAAAAAAAACCTTGACCTCAACGCGGTGTGACAAAATGGTCTCATAGACACTACCGGGATGGTTATAATTACTGAATACTGAAATGGATTAAGCAGGTTTAGAAAATGGATAGATGAATAACTGAAGAAGAATGAAGAAATAAACGGCACTGAAACAAACAACAAAAATGTTCAGCTTGAAGACTAGTGCGAATTACTATTCAACCTCCCTTCATCCAAGTTGTCAGTGAAATATGAATTGTCACTCCCCCCTAGCAGTTCCCTCAGTCTCAAGGCTGGCTAAATTTACCCCACACAATTTGGCTCATGTTAACCCATAGCTAGTATTTTGTGGGAAAAAAAAACATGTAGATCACAAATTTAGGTAAATATATAGCTAACTAATATTCTAGAATGGCCCCGCCCTAAAGGCAGTCAGCCTACTGCAGTAGAGCTGGACATACTGGCCCTCATTTATCAAACTTGCGTAAGACGAAAAACGTGCGTAGGTCGTGTGTACGTTCTTTTCTGCGCAAAGGTTGGCATTTATCAAATCCATCGTGAACGCAGGAAAGATGAAATCGCCACGACAGGTCTGAGGCCGGTGTACGCACTTTTCCATTTTGACTTGCGGTGACTGCAATACAGCAGCGTCACTAGTGCGTGCCTCAGGAGTCGCAACAAATCCCTAGGTTAAAATTACAGACTTATCACTTTAAAGAAGGCCCATGTTTTATTTGACTTCAACATAAATATAAACATAAACGCAAATTAAATAAATTAAACAAGTACAACTCCGTAATTGGAAGAGTGATGGCTCATTATTCAACCGTGCACCCTCACACCGAACAGGAGAGGCGCTTTAACACTGCGCATTCGCGCACGCGTGCCACTGTGGAGAGGTGTATAGGGCTCCTAAAGCTGGATCTGTCTCTCGGCTGCGGGGGGAACCCTATCCGCCCGAAAAGGTATGCAATATTATTATTGCATGCGGGGATCTCCATAACATTGCCCAAAAAAATGGAGTGCCATTTCCAGATGTACATCCAGAGGACCCCGTACCCAGAGATCCCTACCACCAGCCTGCACAGCCAAGAGCGCTCAGGAGGAGAGAGGAACTTATTCAGCGATTCTGACTTTCGGTAAGCATTCTGTTATTCAAGGAAAAAAGAAAGGAGAACAAGGATTTCTTTCAGCATTTATTCTGTGACTTCAGTGTTTCATTTATGTCTTTCAATGTACTGTCGATAGATTGCATGGTGTGTGTTAAAGCCATCATCCACTTCACGATCTCTGTTTGTCTTTCTAGGACCTCTGTGGTTAACACGGCTGGTCGGTGTGACGCTGCAGACCGGGGGGCAGAGGCAGAGGCAGAGGCTTCGGATGTTGACGGGCCGCGTATTCGTTGCGCGGGTCAGGTTGCCCGGATGCCACTTTGGATTCATCTGTGAATGAAAAATATTAGTTTGATTAGGAACCTCATTTGTGTTGAAAATTAAAGCAACTGTTTTATTTAAACGTCTTGGGTGTGCAGTCATTCTTACCATTCTCGAGCTCTAGCATGGGCGCATCAGTGTCAAGTTTCCCTGGCACGCCTGATGAGGACGTAGCTCCGATCACGCCAGCCACCCTCTCCTCCAAGGCACTCAAATCCAAACCTGGATCTCTCCCTACTGAGCTTTTTTCTGTGAAAAAATGGATATCTAGAACATTTTTTTCATGCTGGTTAGGATGCTGTGCTACTGGAATGACTACTTGTAACTGACAATTTTTTACTCCTGTTACGATGCCTAACTATGGAAACAGAAAAGTTGTTGGAGCAGCAAACTGAGCTTTCCAAAGCCTTAGTAATGCGTGAAATATGACCCCTATATTGATATAGATGAGTAGAGAAGGAGATGCCTTGGATGCAGAGTGGGAAAAAATTGGAGAGAGAGAGAGATGAAGACATAGCAAAAAGACAATATTATTTTTTCATTGAGACACGACTGCAGGAGCAGCACTGCCATCTTTCTAACTGTGTGCAGTATGTTCCGGTCTATGTTGTCTACAGATAGAGTTGTGTGCTAAGTTTGTACCAAGCTACAAAAACACCCCAAACCACTGATGAGAACCTCTGAAAATTTCTACCATACCTTAATCTCTGCTACACTTCATACTGCAGCAATATATTTTCCCTTTGATAATTGATAGAGTATTATTGAATTGAATTGAATAAACTGGTTTGCATAATTTTATAGGCTGACAAATTATCAACATGCAACATCAATATTTTTACAACTCGATAAACTGATGTAGCAGTTTCATCTAATATGTCATACTTTTACTTTGGTGAGCCAGAGATAAATTTTGTGCTCATCATTCCACCCATGTGTTTCTTCTTTAAATAGTCTGGCAGAAATAATGGGTGGTTCCAAAATGAATTATCAAAAGTGCATTATTACCAAGATACCAAGAGGCTGGGTCAATTTGCCCCCTGTCTAATTGTGCACAACTTAACTCTTTGTAAAATGTTGTTTCAGCACTTCAGGGCAATAGTCTTTGAAGATGGGGATCTTATATTTTAGACTATTTTCAAAGCTTCACCCAACACCTGATTTCTCACCCCTCCTGATGCTAATGGAATAAGATTCTGTTGGTGATGTAAAAAAAAATAGTCTGGATAAGGCCCAGCCACATAACAAGTTTGTAGAATGCTTCTTTGAGCTCTCCCAAGAGTTATGTGATGCCTTATTTTTTGACTTGCTTTGGTGTGCGCATAGTGTTCTTTCTTTTGTTTGTCTTTCTTTTATCTGCTGGACCTTTTTCCAAGACAAGGGTATAGTATCAAATGTACCTGAGTGTTTATGGGATAGCATTGAGAGGAGGATAAACACGGACTCTCATCCCCGACATGACACTGTTGAAACTCTTGAGTAGCACTAGCACCTTCAGCAACAGAGAGTTCCACCCGTATTATAGGAAGGAGCACTACCTCCGCTCAATGATTCCCACAGCAGTCAGACTTTTTAACAATAGCAAAATATGAATATTGTTATTTATCATTCATGTTTGTCAGGTCAACTCTTCTACAATATATATGTCCTCTCAGTTTCCATCTAGTTTCATATAAACAAAGAATCTTCCTCAAACACCAGAGTAAGTTACATTGTTCTGCAGGGTTCTGTTCCGATTATTTTCACTTCATACATGTTCCATTAGGTAATATTAATAGACATCATAGCATACATTTACATTGCTTTGCTGATGATACTCAGCTATCCTTATCTATGAACCAGATTAAACAATTCAGTTGTTTAGACTACAAAAATGCCTCAAAGATATAAAGATCTGAATAATCATTCTTCTTGTAATTCAGACTAAACTGAAGTTGCTGTCTTCGGACCTGAGTACTCAGAAAGAAACTGTGTAGCTATATAGTTACTCTCAATGACACTTGTACCATGACTTACATATGAAATAGGTTTTTAGGTCTGCCGACTTTCACCTTCATAATATTGCCCAAATTAGGAACATCCAGTCATCCAGAGATCATATTTCTCCAGTTTTAGTTTCTCTTTATTGTCTCCCTGTTAAATTCAGAATAGAAGAATTGCTATAGGCCAATTTGAACACTATAAGCGGTTGATTACTAAAACCGAATTTGTATTATTTAATTTTTTTTGCTATTTTATTTTTTACTCCCTTGATTCCTTTCTGGACGTCTGCTTCTGCCCTATGCTTCTGCCTCGCTAGCTAACGTAACGAGTTGACACCGGGCAGCAAGCCGAGATGCTGCGGCGAAGCTTGGCATTCCTCAGGCTACCTTGTGTAGTCTAATTAAGCAAGGAGAGACAGTCATGAATGCTAATGACGGAGAAAGAAAATGACGGCGCCCGGGAAAAGCACCTGATGAATGCCAAGCTTCGCCGCAGCATCTTGTTGGCTCGTTTTTGGTAATTTGTCATACACCTCGAGGAGACTACGTTTTTCATTCAGAGAAAATGACTTCCTTTTCCCAGCCATGATTCGCGCGCTTGCTGCCCGGTGTCAACTCGTTACGTTAGCTAGCGAGGCAGATGCATAGGGCAGAAGCAGACGTCCAGAAAGGAATCAAGGGAGTAAAAAATAAAATAGCTACACGTAGTTTTAAAATTATTTTTGCACATGTTTACATTCATAAAATGGACAAAAATTAACATTATAAGCGGATTTCTTGATTACTATAAACAAATTATTTTAATATTACGATTGGCCTGTCTCCTATGCCCTTCGGGGGTCTGAGTTGGAATAACTGCGCTATGTAACTTTGCTGGACCGGCCCGGGAGCTGAGCGGAAGTACTTCGACTTGCTTTCTGTCACACCTACCGCAAAAACAAATAGACCCCTCTCACGCTCCCAGGTACATTTGATTACTCTTACCTTCTCGGTCGACATAGCTTGCACCTTCTGACTCCTCGCCGGTTCGTCAACAAACGTGAAACGTGAAAGCGAAAGGGTGTTGTATTTACGACAGTGTAACCATACATTACCTCCAAGCCTGTAGGGGGAGCTCCATAATAGGCTTTTTGAGAAGTTACATTGTATTGCTTTAAAGCAATACTATGTAACATTTCTACCTTAAAATAACAGCTTGAAAAAATTTGTGCGGCTAGAATGAGTTTTAATATTACGATTGGCCTGTTTCCTATGCCCTTCGGGGGTCTGAGTTGGAAAAACTGCGCTATGTAACTTTGCTGGACCGGCCCGGGAGCGGCTCGGGAGCTGAGCGGAAGTACTTCGACTTGCTTTCTGGCACACCTACCGCAAGACAAATAGACCCCTCTCACGCTCCCAGGTACATTTGATTACTCTTACCTTTTCGGTCGACATAGCTTGCACCTTCTGACTCCTCGCCGGTTCGTCAACAAACGTGAAACGTGAAAGCGAAAGGGTGTTGTATTTACGACAGTGTAACCGTACATTACCTCCAAGCCTGTAGGGGGAGCTCCATAATGGGCTTTTTGAGAAGTTACATTGTATTGCTTTAAACAGCATTTGTATAGAAATGATTCTGTCCCAAGCCTTTTGATCTATATAAGCGGTTGATTACTATATCCGTGACCACTATAAGCGGTTTCCACTGTATCTTGTTTGTTTGTTTCTCAGCAATTATCTCTGGCTTGTTGCTTGTTGTTCCCTCTTTCCTGTACTCTCAACCCCTAGCCGGTCGAGGCAGATGGACCCCCCTCTGAGTCTGGTTCTTTTCTGTTTCTTCTTGTTTAAGGGGAGTTTTTTCTTTCCACTGTCGTATCGTAAATGCTCATGATGGGGGAATGAATCGAAGAGAAGTTTCGATGCAATCTGTTGGTTTCCTCAACAAGGCAACTTTAATTTAATCAAATCAAATTCATTTAATTTTTAATTTAATTTTCTTTGCATGATTTAAACTAAATCTAGAATTTAATTAATTGGATTTGGTTGGATTATGACTGTATTACAATGAATTGTGTCTTTTAATGCAGATGACATTTGTTCTGATTTGGCTGTATATAAATAAAACTGACGTGAATTGATATGTTAGGCGTTTGTGTCATTAACAATTGATATGTCTGTCTTCACTTGTCATCCCAAGCTAATTTGGGACTGCATCTTTTCTTAATATTATCTACACATCATGTGTGTAAAGCTGTCTTTAGATTACATCTGTATGTAAATACTTTTGGTAAATACTTTTGTGCATGAATATGTTTGAGTACTGTATATTTTAAAGCCATTTGTTTGGTTTTTACTACAATTACTTTAAGTCATGTTATGTGGCATTGGATTGAAATGGACTGATTTGGATTAAAATGGATTAGAATTTAAATAAATTGGGCACTAAATAACTTCTTTACTTTCTCTGTAAAGGTCCCTGAAATTAATTGTTGTGAATTGGTGCTCGACAGATAAACTCAACTGAACTGAAATTAACAAAAAATTTGGGCAGAATATGAAACGGTACACTTTAGAACCTTATCACATTAGGCAGGAGGTGCAAGGGGCAAATGATGAGGTAACGATGTGTTGTGCTTTCATATACAGCCTTCCGGTGATCAATTAATCCACTTTGGTGTAAGGTTGTGGAAAGGTGATGTTTTTGGTTAAATGTCACTAAACAGTGTTTTAAGTTTTCCTGGTTTTAATTAAGTCACTATCTTTCCCTGTGCTCTCAATCAAGTGCCGGTATTGTCTAAATATGCACATGGTTAAAATAGTTCAACAGTTTATAATACTAATTAAATTACAAAAGGATAGGGATCTGTTATTTTTTGGGGAAAAAATGTCATGGAAGTCTTGTCTTGACTCTTGATATATCATGAGTTTATTTTCTTGGCTAAACACTACTTGAATTAGTTAGAAAGAGATTTTCAGTATCATGAGATTTGCAAATATTAATTCAGTAAGTTACAAGTCTGAACTGTATGTACAGATAGCAAAGGTCTAAAGAAATTGCTACTGGCTTGATTACAAATGCCATAATTTTATCTTCAGAGGGCAATAGTTTGCATTCTTTATTTCAAAACAAGCATTAACCCGGACACTACCCCATTCATGTTATTCACTTTTGGGTGGTCATACATGTGGTATACATGTGTGACCATTCAAAAATACACTTAACAACTGTGATGCCCAATTATGCATTATTTGTATGATCTGTTCATAAACGACTTAAATCTCTCTGGTTCAGATTTAGTTAGTGGTGGGAACTTTTTCTTGTGCAAGAACAGCAGGGTATAGATGCTTTGTCTTGCCATTCCAGTTAAGTTTTCAAATTTGGTTCCATCATGCCTGTGAGAGCAAACAAAAACAATATAGCAGCCTGTTCTCTACCTGAAGTCTGCATGTTGAACCACTTCATACTTCATTAAAAGAAAAAGAAAAAAGGGTTTCACAAGGGTCTCACAAATGGGTCCCAAGCAATTGTTTTTTTACCAAAGGAGTTTAATATCAGTCTTCTAATTTACATTCTTTACACCATTATATAAATATTCTGTCGTTAAAATTATTTTACACATCCTCAGATAAAAATATATTTATACATGTATAAAAACAGACACTATGAGGGAAACAAACACTGAGGGTGATGGGCATAGATTGTGACAAGACACACTTCATTAGATTTTGAACCAGACAAGACACTACTGTCAGATCAGATAACATGTGACAAAAAAATACTCCTGCCACATTTTTCCATCAGATGCTATTAAAGCTCTGTTTTCTTGAAAGATACTGGATGATTTCAGTCAGGATACAGCATCTGGTAAAATGCACACAACATTCGCTGGCAGTGTGATATGTCACGGCCTTCAAGTCTCCTAGAGCAACAAAGTTTATAAAATGACTCCAATGGCATGCAATTACCATCACAATGTACATTACAAAGATGTTCAAGATGAGAAGATGAGTCAATGACTGATGTGCATCTAAAAATATTTTCTTTTCTTTTTGCTCCTTTTTTAAAACACATCAGTAGAAGAAGTTTGAAGTATAAAAATAGATTTGTCATATTTTTTCCTCTGTACAAGTTCTTTGCTTCAAGAAATTAGAAAATAAGCTACATATTAGAACTGAGTATGAAAAATGTCTCTGGTAGTTGTATTCTTATTTGTTTTCATGGAAAGAGAAGGAGCGTGTACGCTGCTGGTAATTACTTCAATATTACATTTTTGTCTTTTTGTCTTTTTGTCTTCCTCCCCCTCCTCAGTGCTCTGATGAGTGTCATGTACGTTTAGTCCTTTGACTGAAAGGGTAGTGGATAAAGTCAAAAGGCTGGTGGTGGCTAGGGTGGGTGGGCTGTTGCCCCTTTGGCAACCTCTTCATGAAATGGACCTCACGCTGATGCTGGCGTGTCTGTGAACCTTTCCTTGGATGCCCACGTCGGGTGAAGGCCATATACCAGCCATCATAACAAGCGTTCCTTAGGGCTGTGTAATTGTTTTCCAGAACAATCTCTGAGAAAATGCAATCACGGCCCCGTCCATTTTTCTGTAGAAAGACGCACAGAAAAACTATCATTGAGAACATCCTTGCTTAAGATTTGCAGATAGGAATTATCAGATGCACCTGCATGAACACACACAATCGAACAGCCCTTCCCTCATACATGAACCATATGCTACACTCATTTCAAATGAGTAAGAGAGGTGGAATGTCAGAAAGCAGTGATGCTTCTCCCACTTCATCAAGTGATTAAAGTGTAGCAATGGCATTGGCCCTCCTGCCATAAAGACTGAATCAGCCCCAAGTGTCCCTTTAAGTCCTACTCTTGTGTTTATGTTTAAATTTAACCAACTAGGCCTGCTAAACTCAATTAACAATCAATCGAGCATTGAATACTTTTCACCCTTACTCTGACTCCATCAATAAATGTCCTATTAGATCAGCTCGTTCACTTGACACAAGAGTGCAGTTTAGGAGTGAGAGGTTACAAATAAAAAATTGAGTCAGTGATTCTAATAATTGAAAAAAATATGCAGTGAGGTCACGGGGTAGGCCAGCTGAAGCTCAGGAGGAAGAGCTGGCAACAATATTGTTAGTGGTTTGATTCCTGCCTTCCCCGGACAACATTTCAAGTGTCCTTGGGCAAGACACTAAACTGCATGTTGCCTCTAATGTGTCCATATGTGTGATATTGTAAAAGCAGTATATAACAGTGTATAGACTATGTTGGCCAAATGTAACAACCTCCTAGTTCTTTGGAGAAAAGAATGTATTAAAAAACATTGATACATGCATATGCATTCATACATTAAAAGACACACTGCCTGTGCATTCTTTTTGTTTTGTGCATACATGCATACTCTGGGGGCTGAAGTAGGCTGTGACTGGTCTGGTAGCTTGAGGCAGATGGTGCTCGAGGCAGGGTGCTGGATGCATGGAGGGCAAGTGAAAGGGGGTGGGTTGGTACTCTGTTTATCAGCCATGACAGTGAAAGAAGGGTGCTAATATTGCCTCAGCCTCTTACACACAATGTACTCATGTAAAAGCATCACATAACTAATTCTAACTTGGAGTCTTGAGTACCAGTAGTCCAGTTTGGAAGCTAGAACACCATCCTCCAAGCATTATGATTATAGAGAGAACAACCCCTTTACAACTTGCAGTAGGTAATGTGTCAGTCACTTTCTCACTTGCCTGTGTTTTCTAGAAAACTGAGATCTGCATTAGTTAATCATAAAGAAGAAAATAATTAAAAACAACTCACAAATAAATTATATAGTTACATTTTTAAAACTTGTTAAAATTACTTAAAAAAAACTGAATATTAATTTTTTACCAAACTTTACTCAAACAGCAGGAGAGGAATAAGAAGTCTGTTTTTAGAATTTAGAATAATTTCATTGTTGATATTCTTAACATTACAAAAAAAAAAAGAATACAGCCAATCTATCATTTACATTTTATCACAATCCTCCAAAAGCTTGTAACGGTTTTTCTTCTTTTTTTTATTTTCACCTTTATAATATGAGAAATCATGAGACAGCTAAGCAATGATATCTGTGTTCTGTATCTTAAATTCCACAACAAACACAACTTATATGGTAATCAGGAAGGAAAAGGAAGCAGAACTTTGAAGGTGTCAGATTTTTTTTCACTTGAATGAAATGTAGTTTAACATCTTTAAATTAAAGACTTAAAAGATTAGGGCACGAGTTAAATTTATCTGGTCTTAACAATTCAGATTCTCATCCATTAGGCAAACATTTAATTCTACTCTAACTTCTTGGTTCAGCTTCTATAGACACTGATAGTTTGACAATAAGCTACCCTGCCCTCTGCCTCTGATTCAGCTGGTTGATCTGCTTTTGTCCTCACCTTTCCAATGAGCTTCCCCCTCTTGTTCATGCAGACATAGAAGCCTGTCTCAGCTCCCTTGATGCGCACTTGACTCCCAAATGTGTCAGTCTCCACAATGAGTTTAGCTAAAGAAATCAAACAAAAGAGTTGAGTTAGAAATGAAAGCACAGAGTTTTTTTGTGATTTTAGTTAGAGATGTCTATCCTTGTCTGAAAATTTTTTCAACATTTAATGCCAGAAAGATCTAACAGTACACACATGCTAAGTACATGGACAAAAGGTCATCAACAATGTACACAAAAATGTTTGAGTGTATTCCAAAAATGTTCTCTCCCTGTATCCATGCACATACATGTATGAACACTCACACACATGTATGCACACATACACATAAAGTAAAACTTATAGGGCCATTCGGAGAAACTTACGCAAAATGATAAAACTTACAGTTCCATTGGGCATTCCTTTTATATACTTAGTTCATATCACAAATAAGGATTTTATGACTTCATGGATAAAAAAACTAAATTCTTCATCTGTCAGGTTACAACTTTCTTTTATTGCAATCGACAGATCAGCTTTTTAGGATGGAGCCTTGTCATGAAACATTTTTATGCAATTTCCACAATCAATTTTTAAATGGACAAGCATCCGTACTGCTAGCCATGTCACTGAGTTGACACGTCTTTCATGAAGAAAAGCATTATCATCCTGAAAAAGGACTTCAGCATCACTTAAAGCCTTTCTTTGACAGAATGAGAAAAATGTCAAAGATTTCTATGTATATTTGTGCATTTACTGTAGGGGTAATAACAACCATCTCCATTCGTCTTTTACATGGCATGCAAGCCCATATTACTATTGATAATGGAGATGTGCTCCAGTTATCTTTGTATATTTCATTGGACCTGCACCGAAAACAAAGTTCTGGCATCATCCCCTTGACTGATGCAGATTTGTGATTCATCATTGAATATCACCATCCAATCATCCACAGTCCATTACTGCATCTTTTTAACCCAATGTAATCTTGTTTTCTTATAATAATGTGTTGGTTTACCTTTGGCTTTTCTGAAAATAAATTACATTTTTTTTCAGCCAGTTTCAAATAATTATTTCACAAACAATGTTTCTGTCCATTTGTTTATCTTCTTTCTTGTGCATTTTCTATTTTAAATAAATATTGCTTTAAGTTTTCTTTCTTTATGTTATGATGTCTTTCTTGGTCAAGTATTCTTTATAATCTTGCCACTTTGTTTGTACTGACTCCAAATTTTAGACACAGCTGACTGAGAACAACCAAGACCTTTTGTCACATAGTTGAATGACCTTCTTGAATAGTTTTATAATCCTTTCTATCATTTCTACTAATATCTTTCTTGTTGGAACTATAGGTCCAGTCCAACAGAAAAATAAAAAAATAAAAACTTGACCTTTTTTGACGAATGTCATGGTGTTTAAGGAAAACACAATCTTGCTGCAATTTAGAATTTCACCATATTTACGTTGAGTGGTATGCAGCAATGAAAATAGCTATTCAATAATTAGTCTACTAATCACTTCAGAGACTTCACCTTATACATTCTTATTGTATTGTAGAAAGGTTATCTTGTATCATATGTGTATAGGAGATAATATAGAACATGACTTTACTATCAAGTTTTGTCATTAAAAAATTAAGAAAATAAAATCACAAAACTGAATTTGTCACAGGTTGCTCACTCTCACCCTCATATCCTCATATCTATCCACACAAATTACAATTTGTCCAAGTGAAAGAAAATATCAAACGTAATTTATGAAAGTTACACCTGCAAGGAATTTGGGGAGGAATTATTCCCTTTCATTCATAAGAAATATGTCCAGTGTTTCCTATGCTAAAAAAGTTAATCAAGGAAGCACTAAAAACCCTTTCCTTAGCATTAAGATAACTCCTTCAGCTCTTATTGGCAGCTGCTATGATACTTCTGGTCATTTTACTCAGTTAGGAAACTTCCAAAGCAAAAAAGGAGGAGTGCAACAGCTCCTTGACTTCTGCAAGCAATCTTTTAACTACAGACTTATTTGCATACTTAGACTTGTGCAGGTATTTGCTTCAAACATTAAAAGGCGAAAGCTTAATTTTTGCCTCTATTTAATTTTTTAAATTACAGCTATTTCATTGAGCTCTTTTACGTTTGTTTTACAAAGTCAGATCATTCAGCTTATAAATCAGTTGTTTTAGTCATAAATATGTTTTGCTGTTTTATTATATTTCCTTTTTTCAACAAAAGAAAAACTTGTGATGATTGTACAATTTTGCTGGGTATTGTTACAGACTGTAACTTAAAAAAAAAAAGTATAAAAACGAAACCAAAACGCAAGACTAAATAAATAAATAAGTGACTCAATAAATGAATAAATATATAAATTAATAAATAAATAAATAAATACAGCTAAGACAGTATTGTAGTGCGAAAAAAACAAGTTGACAATTTTGCCTGTATGCATTTTTACTGAATTGTGGGGCATATCTTACCGTGCACATCCCCATCCTCGGCCATGGCGTTGATCCTCTTGTTGGGCAGAACCTGTACATGCTTGCCGCTAGTCCGGCTGTACAGCTGGTAGATCCGGATCAACCTGCGGCTTACGCGGTCCGTCACTTTGCTCTGCTCGCTTACATGCTGCGTGAAATTAGGCGGGGACTGATTGGTTACCTGTCAGGAATTAGATGGCAACAAAATCTTCAGTGCGTGATACTTTTTTTTTTAATCTAATTATTTATCTTTGCCCATTAACGAATTCATTATCCTTAAACTGATAGTCAACTGGAGGAAACGAACCGAACTGAAATGCATGGGGCCAAATGTGTCCTTTTAAATTATTGAAATCATTTACGCGCTTAGAGGCAGAGGGAATACTATCTCCTTTTTTCCCCTTGTGATAAGTTCCAGAGAAGCTGCTGCCAAAGGAAGGTAACTTGTTCCAAAAAAGGACGCACGGTGTGATTACAGGTTGTGCGTAAAGGAGAATGTGCACAGAGTAGAAAAAACTATTTTGAACGGGATAAATACTGTGCTCCGTCATGGTGTAAAACCAACTGAACATCTAGCCTACTTTATTATAAGCCCGAGTTTGTATTTCTCTTTCACTTCGAAATCCACCACCGCGCAGTGAGTTCTGCTGACAAAAACCTACTTCGAACTCCACGACAATTTTTCAGATTACTTCCAATCATCTCCTCCTTCTCTGGTGATCCGTAAGTGCTCACTATTCGTGTGCCAGGCCCGGTATGTTAATCAGCAATGTCCCAACAGGCCGCGCTCCCCGCTACTCCACACACGGTGGTAGCCATCAGATACTATTGTAACATATAACCTAATGTTATCATAATCCATAACATTTCCAGGTCTATTTTGGCGGTGAGCATCGCACAGCTTGACGGTTGTATCATGGTTTGAATATTCTTATAGCTTATCTTTGTTGTAACAGTCAAAGTAAAATTGAACAGTAAAGAATATTAATTCGAGAAGAAATTAAATCAGAGACATACCTGAGCACAATAGCAAAATACAAATAAGTGTAGAAACCTGCAAAGAAGAAGAAGAGCGGTCTGTGAGATATTTAATTCGGGGATGCATTGAGGTGTTGAAGTGAAGAAGAAAAGGACTCACATATAGCTGAATCTGGATGGGAAGGGTCGCATATTGGATGGAAGTTAAAAAAAAAAAAGACCTAGTAAATACTAATAAGGGTCCGTTTGGGGTCGTAAGAATCCAGTCAAGCTCAATGATCTTTAAGGAAAACAAGTCCAAAGATTTAACTGAAATCCAGTTGAGGTCAGAGGTACTGACAGAGCGGCGCGTGGACGCACATCTGACACAATTTTCATCAAATCGATGATAAGCACCGACAGATTCCTGTTCGCGTGAAATTTCAATAAGTATGCTCCAATTTTTCATTAGAATAAACTGTCGATTTAGATCGCAGGGCTAAGCAGAATATAAACACTTGAAGAACCGAGGGTTTGAGCTAAGTTTGGGGATAAGCGCTGCAAGGTTTTGTTGTTCTGCTTTCATAAGCAAGCTCGTCCGGGCTGTCAGAGTACTCCTCCCAAATTGTAAATCCCTGTTTTTCTCTGCGGCCTTCAGGTGTGTGTGTGAGCCCTTGGTGGAATACACTCTGACTGGTTCGGGCTCCTCAGTGTTCTGATAGTGGCTCGATGCATCAGCACCGCTCGGCTAGAGTAGGACTGCACGCAGGACTCTCCGTGTCTCCTTTCTTTGCTCCCATCCCACACTCCAGTGTCAAGCTTGTCGCTCTGCGCTCACACCCCCCCGGTTAAAATGGCAGGCTGATCTACTAAGAACAAGCCCCCTTTTTCTGTAGAACAAAAGCGAACACCCCTAGCCCCCCCCCCCCGATTCAAACCTCTTTTTACCTGGGGAGCTGTGCACACGTTGGTGGGGGGAGAAAGGGGTGGAGGAACCTTGGCTACCTCGTGACCCTACCATTACAGCTCCGTAAAAAACACTTTAGTACAAAGTGACCACCTCTCGTAATAATGCTATACAGTTATGAAGGCATGTCATGAAGAGTGAGAAGTCAATATGACCGGGGAGACACTCCTGTTCATCCACCGTGCTGTCTCAGGTCGACTTCTTTCACTTTAGGATCTCCTCAGTGACGCATGATCTTCCCGCTTTGTTTATTGACTAAGCAAAGTGTGAGACATTAAAAGGATTACAAGTGATTAGCGTTTTTAAATGACCCCCTCCCGATTTGATAAAGAGAATTATCTCTATCTTATGGCTTAACTCAACAGAGAAAACAGCTTTACGGGTTTCTTGGAAGTCCAATAAAATTCTGGAATGCAAAGCTGCTGACGACTGAGTGGAATATCAGTTAATTGAGACGGAACAAACGAACGATGGTACCTGTGTGACATTCAACACTTAACAGTCTGGTCAATGTTATAATGTTATTACATATTTTGTTAATGTTAATTTAATTTGTTCCTGCAACCCACATTCTTTTCTAAAGAGTAGCAGTGTATTGCGACCATTATCGGTTATTCTGATTAGACCAATATCGCCCACAAAAAAGACACAGAAACGTAACGCAACTTGATAAATAAACGTAGGCTTATTCAAGATTACATGAATAGCTTTTCAGTTGGAGTGGTTTGAAATATCCTTATGAATGTATCGTCTTGATTTCTTTGTTGAGTTAAAGGCAATAATTCCACTGACAGCAGACTCGACCAGGACGAGATGGTACAAGTCAGTTTAGCTAAACAATAAGTCCAAAGGTTCTTTCTTTTACTTTATTCCTACACAAACTTATTTCGGATTATTTGAGAGCATGCAGACTGATTTATCGACCTATGTACTGTTCACGTTCATGGTGATAATATTTATAAAAGTAAATCAAGAGCCACAGCTTCTCCACCATCAGAGAAGGTGTTTCAATATTAGCCTGCCATTGAGGCCGAAGCCACCAGCAGGCGCTCAAACTTAAATGTTTGTGTGTAGACAGAGAAAGTTGGCCAGTGTGACAATGGCATTAGACTGGATGACAGTATGGAAGACTGTGAAACTTTCAATGGATAACAGGCAGGAGTTACTTAATCTGTTATATGCCTCACTGACAGACTTCATGTTGTTAGATAGTTTATTTTTCTGTTTCCCTCCCTCCAATTACCATTCTCTGCTGTCTTTTTGTGTGTGTGCATGAGATGTGTATGATAGTACAAGCAAGAGAGATGCAAGTGCGACATGAAGTGATTCATGAGATGATGTCTATTAGCGTCCTGGTGTTTAACTAGAAACTGTAAGGACATTTATGTAGCCAATGTGATTAGGTTTACACAGAGCAAAGTGAAAAAATCTGACATTACCTGCCAGTATTCTGTACCCTGGCTCATTGACTTGATATCCTTCCCTCAACCCTAGAAGACTTACACCCATCAGTGATCCAGCAGAGGGCAAACACCCTTCCCCCTCAGTTCCCAGTTTCATCCCTGTTCCTTTCCTTATGAGCAGAGATTCATAGTAATGAAAGGCATATTTTAGACAGAAAAAAACTCAAATAAAATACCTTGTTATGTCTTCATATGCTTATAATGCTATTATCTTTTTTTCCCTCCAAACATATGATCATGGTAAATGGTAAAAGTCAGTCTACCACTCTGGTTACTGGGAAAGCAACACAACTTTTTAAGAAAAACAAAATATGTGTTTTGCAGGCATTTTTCCAGTTACTAACACATTTTTTGCCCGAAAGTGACAACACATTTTTCAGTTTTAGATAGGGCTGTACGACTAAAACAAATAATAATCCCGATTATTTGAACAATGTGGAGATCAGGATTATTTATCATGGTTATTTACTGATTTTAGTGGAAAAAAAGTTCTATTAAACTTTTTTTTGTTTGTTTCAGAATATTTTTATTGAAAGCTACAATACAATACTTTCAGTTTCAGACAAACAATTTGCCTTTTCTTTTCTTTTTAACACACACATATGTAAAACAAAACAAAACAAAAACACTGATAAAAATGTAGAAGAAAATAATTAATTTTTTAAGTTTATTAGTGCCACGTAATAAACAGTGAACAACCCCCCACTTGACTCATAACGACCAACACACATACTTCTGGTTATTTATGCAATATAAAAGGTATAACAGTAACAGGCACACATTCAATCAGGTAGTACCTCTAAATTAGTGAAATAGGAAATAAAGGGTTGCCATTTGTGAAAAAAATTGAAAAACATGACATCTTTAAGCCACCGGGAAATAGAAGGATATTTAGCAGACTTCCAATGCAACAATAATAAACGTCTTGCTAGTAAGGAAGTGAATGCTATAATATCCTTTTTTGTAGAGTTAAATGCAAGTGAGGGGTCAGGAATCCCAAATATGGCAATCAGAGGGCATGGTTGAATATTTACCCCAAGAAAAGTGGACATAATAGAAAAATAACCCGCCCAGAAACCTTTCAGATCAGGACAAAGAAAAAACATGTGACTAAGGTGACAAGGGGAGCCATGGCATTTATCACATTTGTCTTCCACTTTCGAATACAATTCGGATAGTCTAGACATAGAGAAATGTGCCCTGTATAAGACCTTAAATTGAATAAGTCCAAGACGAGCACAAGAGGTGGTAGATCGTACCCTTTGTATGGCCTGTTCCCAGGTCTCCTCATGCATTTGTATTCCCAGTTCCCCTTCCCATGTACACTTAAGTTTAACATTTGAAAGGGTGCTAAAAACCAAGATAATATCATACAACTTTGAAATTCAAATTCAAATTCAATTCAAAAATACTTTATTTATCCCAAAGGGAAATTAAATATTGATGTAGCTCAATTAAATCAAGGAGTTATTATAGATGCTGATGGCTGTGGGCAGGAAAGATTTCCTGTTGCGGTCCTCTGTGGTGAGGAATGAATGTTAGCATGGATTCCCACTGGTGTTCTGGGGGTAAAGAGGGGAAATTAGGGAAACAGATGAGTAATAGGGAGGTTAAAGCGATACAATGTAACTTCTCAAAAAGCCCACTCTGGAGCTCCCCCTACAGGCTTGGAGGTAATGTACGGTTACACTGTCGTAAAAACAACACCCTTTCACTTTCACTTTTCACGTTTGTTGACGAACCGGCGAGGAGTTAGAAGGTGCAAGCTATGTCGACCAAGAAGGCAAGAGTAATCAAATGTACCTGGGAGCGTGAGAGGGGTCTATTTGTTTTTGCGGTAGGTGTGCCAGAAAGCAAGTCAAAGTACTTCCGCTCAGCTCCCGGGCCGCCACCGGGCCGCTCCAGCAAAGTTACATAGCGCAGTTTTTCCAACTCAGACCCCCGAAGGGCATAGGAGACAGGCCAATCGTAATATTAAAACTCATTCTAGCCACACAATTTTTTTCAAGCTGTTATTTTAAGGTAGACATGTTACATAGTATTGCTTTAATACCTAGATATTTAACAAACACCGTCAATCCCACGAAGTTGCTGCCTGACCTCGTTGAATGCAGCCCGAGCCTGGGCTATCTTGGCAGTGTGGTCAGGGAACACTGAGATGGTCAGGTCCCTGAATTTAATCTGTCGGAGCTCTCGAGCGCGGCGAAAAATGACAACACAGTCACAGTGGTAATGAAACAACAATGGCTCGAGGACGGTCACCGGGCTTGGGTTTAGGTCGGAGGGTCCGGTGGAACCGGTCCAAAAGCGGCTCCTTTACCAGATCAAATGCTTCCTTTAGTAAGGCGGCAACAGCGGCAGTTGTACAGGTCTCAGGACCCTCCGGTACTCCCACTTTCCTAACCTTGTTACGTCGTGACCTGGACACCAAGTCTTCACATTTATTTTCCAGCTTGGCTCGTTAGCAGTGAGGGACTTGATAGTAGTTTTCATCTCGGTGATGTCATCGGAGCACTCGGTGAGTGCGTGCTCCATCTCCCTGACCGTGCCTTTGAGCTTGGACATGGTAGCATTGGTAGCAGCTTTATCGTTTGCTAGCTGTGTCTTCACCATTTGCAGGTAGAGCTTGATAGTAGACGGAGGATCCCCGAGAGTGTCCTGGAGTTTTTTTTTTTTTTTTTTTTTCAATTTAAGTTTTTATTGTATTTTTCCATTAGTCACATCACCATACCTAATACACAAGTAGGGCAGCTATGGCCAAAAACAAACAAACAGAAAAACAATATCCCACAATAAAAATAAAATAAAAAGATAAAGTAAACATGGGGGGGGGCATTTTAATACAGTTTAATTACTAGTACACTTATGAAACCTGAGACCATTGAAACTGTATGAAGTGCAGAAAATGAGACCACACAATGTAAAATTTTCCTTTACCATCATTCAGTCTTGCGATGAGATCCTCAAACAAGGCAGTGTCTGTCATTAATTTCAGCCATTCTGTGAAGCAAGGCCTCACTTGACTTTTCCAGTGTCGGAATAATAAACCCAGTCACCGCAATAATAAACCCAGCCGATGCCAGGGCAAACTCCACTTTTGTCACTTTTGGTGGTAGGAGAGATCGGTCTCCAAGCAGGCATAACTGGGGCGATTCTGGCAGTGGTGCATCTAACCACTCTCCAATAACATGAAGCACTTGCTTCCAAAAAGGAAAAACAAAAGGACAATCCCACAAAAGGTGTAGATATGAACCAATGTCACCCATACATTTCCAACACTTGTTGTCCCTCATTAGCCCCATCTTGTGGAGCTTAACAGGTGTGTAATAATATCTATGAATGACCTTATAGTGTGTGAATTTATTAACAGCGTCCCTCACAGACCAACCTACTTTCTTCACTATCTCATCCCATGATTCCTCATCAATAGTTGTATTTAAGTCTCTTTCCCAGATTAGCCTTATGTGCTGACTGTTACCATACATATTATCAGTTATGATTTTATAAATACCAGATGCACTACGCAAAAACCCAGGCAACTTGAAATAGCAAATAAGCTTATTGGTGTCATCCATTGGAATCTTCAAGCTCATTACACAGCTTCTCAGTTGCAAATACTTCCAGAAATCAGTTTTCTCCAGGTCATATTTTTGTTTTAACTCTTCAAATGACTGAAACAGACCATTGATATACAGATCACTGATTCTAGTTATATTTTTGTTCAACCAGGTATCCCACATGACAGACTCTCTCCCTATCTTAATAGAAGGGTTGTTCCATATTGATGAGTACATCTGTTTATATTGGGGTGCGCGAAGCAGCTTATGTACCGTTGCCCATGTCTCTCTGGAGCACTGCAAGATCGGGTTTAGCCGATCCTTCCTCTTAGGAGTCTGTGACAAAGTTTCAATTGGTCCAAATGGGAACACCAATTCCCTCTCTATCTCTATCCAACCCAGGCTTGATCCTTCATCAGACCAATGTTTTGAGAGTTTAAGCAGTTCAAAAAACATTTTGTACAACTCCACATTAGGCAACCCCAACCCCCCCATGCTTCTAGTGGTGAATAACTTATCAAGTTTTATACGGGGTTTCTTTCCATTCCATAGGAAATCTCTAACGATTTGGTTGTATTGTTTAAAGAAAGAATTTGGGACAGTTAATGGAACCATCGTAGAGACATAATTCACCTGGGGTGCAACCATCATTTTTATCGTGTTAACTTTTCCCCATAAGCTAAGATTAATCATTTTCCATTTTTCCAAGTTAGACTTAATACCCTGAAGTAACGGGGAAAAATTTGTTTGCACCATATCTTCAATATCTGGAGTAAGACGGATTCCAAGATACTGCATCCCAGAGTCGATCCACCTAAATTTAAGTGAGTTGTTTATTGACGGGAGACAAGCTCTTGACACTGGCATCACTTCAGACTTATTTAGATTAATTTGTAACCTGATATTTCAGAGAATGCTTCCATGGTCTTAAAGAACCTAGGGGCTGAAGAAGCAGGATCTACAGATAGCCAGAGAATATCATTTGCATATAGGAAAAGTTTATGTTCCCTACCCCCAGCCTTCACCCCTCGTATTCTTGTGTCTGTTCTAATAGCTGCTGCCAACGGTTCAAGAAATAAAAGGAATAGGAACGGAGAAAGAGGATCTCCTTGTTTTGCACCTCTTGTTACATTAAAAAACGAGGATACAATACCATTCGTCAAAACTGACGCCTTAGGTTCAGCGTATATTAACTGTATCCATTTAATAAACCCTTGTCCAAAGCCAAATCTCCTCAGTGTATGCATCAAAAAACCCAATTCAAGTCTGTCATACGCCTTTTACGCATCTAAAGAGAAGGCAGCTACAGATTCATCAGACTCTCTGCTTTGCCACATCAAGTGGAGAAGACGTCTTAAATTGTCAGATGAAGATCTACCTTTTACAAACCCAACCTGGTCTGGGTCTATAATACATGGAATAATGCTCTCAAGGCGCATTGTCAGAACTTTTGTGAGAATTTTATAGTCTACATTAGCCAGGCTAATCGGACGGTAACTGGCTGGATCCAGTGAATCTTTACCCTTCTTAAGGATGACAGAAATTACTGATTCATTGAGAGTGGTAGGTAAATTACCTGTTTCTAAGGCCTCATAGTATACATCCGTTAACACAGGGGCCAAAATGTCAATAAAAAGCTTGTAATACTCAACGGGAAACCCGTCTAACCCAGGAGCTTTGCCGGACTGCATTGATAATATGGCCTTTCTCACTTCCTCCTCTGTAACAGGGGTTTCCATGAGCTGTGCCTGATCCCGGGATAAGCTTGGGAGTTCAAATTGAGAAAACCAGCTATCCAGTTTTTCTTGGCTTGGACGAGTTTCTGACATGTAAAGAGTTTTATAAAAGTCTCTGAACACCTGGTTAATTTCTTTTGCTGTGGTAACCACTTTCCCTTGGCTATCTTTAATGCATGGTATCGCATGTGAGGTTTCCTGCTTTTTTAATTGCCGTGCTAAAAGTCTACCTGCTTTCTCTCCACTTTCGTAAAAGCTACATTTAAGTCGAAACATGGCATACTCAGCCTTCTTACTGTATATAGAATTAAGATTGTACTTCAGTTCACATACTTGTTTCAATAAATCCTCACTGTAATTCTCTGACAGTTCTCCTTCTTTCTGTTTTATTTTATCCTCCAGCCCTATCATTGTTTGCTTGTCTTGTTTCTTCTTTCTTGATGCTTCAGCAATACATTTTCCCCTAATAAATGCCTTACAAGCCTCCCACACAGTACCTATTTTGGGAGTAGACCCAATGTTAATCTGAAAGAAAGTTTTAAGATCTTCTGCTAGTGTTTGTTTAACTACAGTATCTTGTAGAAGGGAGGTATTAAGTCTCCATCTATTACTCCTGATGTTCTCAAGACAAGTTGAAATACAGAGCTCAACCGTAGCGTGGTCTGTTAATGCTATTACACCTATGGTAATATCCTGAACAGATTCTACCAGGTTTTTAGAAATTAGAAAATAATCGATTCTGCTGTGGGATTTATGGTTGTGTGAATAAAAGGTGTACTCCCGTTTATCTGGGTTTGTTAACCTCCAGATATCAATTACTCCAACATCCTCCTGGAGCTGATTCAATGCCTGTCTGCCCTTTGATGGCGTAGGAAAATATCTAGATTTATCTAGCACCGGGTCTAGAGTCTGATTGAAATCTCCTCCCAAAATTATACCTCCATCTTCAAATGATCCCAAAAGCTTATTCACCTTATGAAAAAATTCTGGACTGTCATCATTAGGGGCATAAACGTTGCAAAGATTTAGTCTCCTCCCGTTTATTACAGTTTCAATACATATAAGTCGCCCTTCTTCGTCTTTGTGTTCCTTGAGTAACACAAATTTCAGCTTCTTATGCAATAGAATTGCAACTCCTCTTTTACTACTGTCAAATGAGCTATGAAAGACGTGACCTACCCATGCCCTTTTGAGTTTCATCGCCTCTGACTTCTTCATATGAGTCTCTTGGAGGAAGACAATGTCTGCCTGCCTTGCTTTAAGATAAAGAAGGCATTTCTTCAATTTTGTTATATTATGTGTCCCATTTATGTTCCATGAAATTACTTTAATATAAGCACTACTGATCCCTTGTGTACTCAGTTGTTTTGCACATGAAAATGTCTTGCCACCATCTAGACAAAAGTAAAGAAAATTGGGGGAAATGGGAGGAAACTGAAAAAAAAAATCAAAATAGCCATCAGCCTATTAACCCACCCCACAAACATTATCAACCACATCCCTAGAACTGGGAAATAGAACAATAACACTTCCCAAAATTAAGAATAACAATTTTAATCGAAATCGGCAGGAGCTTCCAAACTCACGTCCTACTCCAAAGCTCAGCAGCGCCCTCCTCTATTAAACTTTTATGCAAACTTAAGAAAAATAAAACTTGTTTTCTCTTCAATTAAAACTAGTGAGCCTCATTTAACTAAATTCAATGCATCTCTTAGAAGAAAAATATAAATGAAAAATAGCACCAAAACTTATGATAAAATAAATGAACAGGGCACTTCTTTCACTTTCACATTGGGCCTCATGCAAGAACATTTTCACATTTTTATTCTAAATTCTCGTGCGAACACGCCACGTCAGATTCAACAAACACTCTTAACTTCGGAAAAAGTGTGTAAACGACCTGCGTAAATGATGAATCCCACCCGTGCGTATTTAAGGGGCACGTGCACGAGGATAGTAAATTTACATACTCCACGCCCAAGATTATACCATATTAGGAGCTGTGCTTTCTCGCGCCTGTGCCAGGAAGGGTTGAGTGTTGAGTCATGAGAATGGCATCAAGGCGCAAAAAGAACAACTTTAGGGGCTCTGAGATTGAAGTTCTGCTTTCAAAGATCCAGAAAGGAAAATCTGTCATTTTTAGCAGTGTCAGCAGTGGAATTACAGGACCTGCGAACGCGAAGAAATTACGAGTGCTGTTAATATCATGTCACCTGTAGTTTGTAATGTCACCGAAATAAAGAAGAAATGGTTTGATATGAAAATGGCTTAAAAAATCAACAACATCTCGCCATGGCCAGGAGCTGACTGCAACTAAAGCCGTGCAATCAGTTGTTGCCTCATCATGATGGCACTTTGATGGGGTGGTCCATGAGGGGGGTCTTCTGGCACCACACCTTCTGGTCTGCCTGGGCTGGTTCAAGTAGTAGGAGACCCTCGTTCATGGCAATATTGTGCAAATCTGGCATGCCTTCTCTGGGCTATAGAGCAGTTTGCCCCCCATTGCATCGAGACACACCCACCTGGCCTTCAGCTCAGTGCGCTCCACGACAGGGGCACGGGTGCTTTGATGCGTATGTGTGCATTGCTCCAATTATGATTGGCAGTCCAGCCACAGCATGAAAGTCTCTCTTCATTTGTTTGTTAATTTGTTGGACAGCAGTGTATGGAAATTTGATGTACCATGGGTGATAACCTGATGAGAGTTTTGATGACCAAGGGGAGCGCACGACTCACAGAGGACTGGGACACACCCGGTCTGTCTCCAATCTCGCTCTGAAAGGTTCCCGTGGCCAAAAATCTAAGGGTGGTGAGGACCTGGACGTGTGGTGAAATTGGGTTTGATCGGCATGTCTCTCTCTGGAGTCGTGGCTCAAGCAAGCTGCATATTTGCAGCAGCACAGTCCTTGGCAATCTTAATCGCAATGTCAGCCATTCGTCTGTCTCCACGTGGGTATCTACACGGTCTCTTCCAAGAGCCTGACGCGCTAAGGCATCCGAAAGTAGCAAGTCAGCCGCTGGTTACACTTCCCATTGACCTTGTTATATACAGAGTCAAATTTACCTTCAATCAGTGCATAATTTAAGTCAAACAGAATAATGTCAGCATTGTTATGGGGTATAATGTATATATTTATTTACGTTTGCTTCAAAGTAATTAAATATACAATCCAAGCAAACTTGATTGGAATAACAGCGGACTATTTTACGAAACTCCTACGATAGGTCTGGATCACTCGTAAATTCTGTTCGTACCTGAAAGAAAACGTAAAATACGAAAAGATTGGTGAATGCGCAAATTCTCTTAAATCACTCGTACGCACGACTTAAGAACAAATTTGTGTGTACAAACGGTTGTTGCATGAGGCCCATTGTGTTTAAATCACTAATGTTGAAACCAAATAAGGTGCTGATTGATGATGGACCAATCACATTAACAACCATTGTAACCATTGTTTTACTTGGCCTTCATGTATTCATCATACTGCAGTTTATATAGTGTTTTCAGATGGTTAAATAAGTTAATCGTGTTGTTTTGCGGTGCAGACACAACTCTAGAGCACTCTTTGCATATGATTTGTTCTTGGTTAGCATAACGCCCTAAATTTGAAGTATTTCCAAACAACAGATGATGAGGGACAAGCTCTTCACACTCCGCTGTGCAAGAAATTAGATTTTTGTTCAGATGCTCTACTGTCTGTTCTTGCATATCTGTCTCTTTTTCTTTTTCTGGTCGATGGTCTTTACTTTATGTAAAGAAAGAAAGTCTCTGTTTGTGTTTTGACTGAGATGACTATACTCTTGAGCGACTTATAGCCTGGGTAGCCTATAATACAGTACTCTGTAATTTTGAAATAAAAAAAACTCACTAAAAATACTATGTTTGTCTTAATGTGCTGAAATTTTCAGCAAATATTCCTTGAATGATGAAAAATGTTTATTGTCACATTTTCATTTTTCAATTTGAGTAGTTTTCCATATTTGTAACAAAATATTCGAATTAGGCCATTGTCGCTATCTCCGCAATACTTTATCTATTTTGTATCAAAATTGGCAGGGTGGTTGTGAAAACTGTTGTAAAGCATTTTAATTCTTGGTAAGATTGGTGAATTTATGGTATTACAATAATATTTCTTATAATAAATTATGTGCATAAGGAGCTAAATATTTTTTTCTTTCATGACATAGTCATCCTAAGCTCGCCCAAAAAAATCAGAGTAAATAGAAAGTAGTTTTTGTGATGGAGACCAAACTTTGCACCTTAAAAGTACACGAGGAACCAAAAAATGTTACTGAAGTGGAATTTCGATTTATTGCATTAACACAGTTATGCGCGTACACACTTACTTGCGATCTGGCTTTTGAAATGAAATTCACTAGCTTAGTTTCCAACAGCATTCTGATTACCTGTACCCAAGGGAGACGAAACTTTCAGAACATAATGTCAAAATGTTGTATACTTCCCCTTTGGCTTTTGTCAGAACCAATGACACTTATTCACCATACTTTCCTCTCCAACGTGGGACCAGACAGGGCTGTCCCCTGTCCCTATTGCTTTTTGCCCTGGTAATGGAGCCGTTAGCTGCTACTATGAGACAGTGTACTATGTCCTCTTGTATGTATCAGACCCTCTCACATTTATTCCACATATTCTTAAAATCCTTAAAGTTTTTGGTAGTTTTTCAGAGTACAAACTGAATCTTGGCAAGAGCGAGCTCTTACCCATCACTAAGGTTTCCTGTCAGATTCCACTTAATGCTCTACCTTTCAAAGTGACAAATAATAGGTTTAATTATCATGGTGTGTGCAAGATATTTCCTTCCCAACTTTTTAAGGCAAACTTCACTCCGCTTGTTGAGAGTACCCAGCGGAATCTCATCCGCTGTTGTACACTGCCTTTATCTTTAGAATGAATGAATGAATAAATGCCCTTTATTGTCATTATATAATGTACAAAATTGAAGAGCTTCTCCTGTGCTTAGTGCAAAACAATTAAAGTAAAAACAACAAGTAAATAAAAAGTGCAGATTTCCAAAATAATAATATAAGAATAACAACATTTCAAAAGTATTGCACACAGTGTTCAATAAGAACAATGACAGCAGTTGTTATGTAACTGTACATTTTATTTACATGTGCGATTTCAGGGTGTTGATAGCTTTTGGAAAGAAACTGTTTCCCAGTCTCTTTGTCCTTGCTTGTAAGCTTCTGTACGCTCGCCGTTGATGTAGAGGGTTCTGTTCCTCCTGAAGTCCATGATGATCTCCTTTGTTTTTGCTGTGTTCAGTGTCAGGTTGTTGTCTGAACACCAGGTTGAGAGTTTGTGCACCTCCTCTCTGTCTTCCCTCGAAATCAGTCCAGGAGTGTCGCTGCAGTGTTTCAAAGTGAGCAAAGAAACTGTTGTGCTCCTCTGCCAGCGACTCACTCAGGTCTCCTGGTGTCACATCCCAGCCTCTCTAGTTGGTAATGCTCTGTAGTCCCTGCCACACCTGGTGAGGTGGGATTCTATCCTCTTGTTGTTGTCCGCTTTGGCTTTTTTGACACCTTCTTTCAGGTCAGCTCGAGACGCACTGTAGAGAACTCTGTCACCTGACCTAAAGGCAGTGTTGTGGGCCTTGAGGAGCGAGCGGACCTGTCTGGTCATCCAGGGTTTCTGGTTTGGAAAAACCCGGATGCATTTGTCCACAGACACAGTACCCATACAGAACTTGATGTAGTCCAGTACTGTCCCTGTATATGTTTCCAGGTCCTGTTGTTGAAATAGATCCCAGTCTGTGTTTTTGAAACAGTCCTGCATTTCACTGAAGGCGTTCTCAGGTCAAGTTGTTACAGACTTTGTAGTGGGCCTGGATCTTCAACTGAGAGGGGTGTATGCCGGGATGAGCAGCAGGGAGAGACGGTCTGACTCGCCGAGGTGGGGGAGGGGCATGGTTCTGTAGCTGTGTTTGATGTTCGAATACACATGGTCTAGTGTGTTTCCTCCTCTTGTCGGAGACTTGACATGTTGGTGGAGCTTCGGGAGTACAGTCTTTAAATTGGTCTTATTAAAGTCTCCGGCTATAATGTGAACGCCATCAGGGTGTGCCCGCTGCTGTTCATTTTTGGCTTTCAGCAGGAAAGAGAGCGCAGCACTAGCGTTAGCGTCCGGTGGGATGTAAACGGCAGTAACGATGACTACTGTTAGCTCTCTCACGAGAAAATAAAACCGGCATCTCACAGACATGTACTCAATGTCGAGTTAACACTGCCTCTCTAAAATCATGCTATTGTTACACCAATCTTCATGCACGTATATACAGAGCCCCCCACCTCTGCTTTTACCGGAGTTTAGCTGGGCGAATCGACATAATTAAAATGAATACCCTTCTCAAGTTTATATTTTTGTTTCAGTGTATACCCTATTTCCTTAAAAAAAAACATTTTTTACAAAGCTTGATTGTCTCATTTCATCTTTAATTTGGAACAATAAGGCATCTAGGATCAGGAAATTGTTCTTGCAAATACCCAAAATAGATGATGGGATGGCCTTACCAAATTTTCAAATTTATTATTGGGCTGCCAACTTAAAAAGCCTATTGTATTGGCAATGGGACACATCATCCAAAGACCTTCCAGGCTGGTTACAAATTGAATCTGGCTCCTGCCATCCTGTCTCACTCTCAGCTCTTTTGTGCTCCTCTATTCACCTACTTTCACCTCAGGCCTGTCAGAATCCTGTAGTATGCCATCCATCCATCCATTTTCTATACCCGCTTAATCCAACTGTCGGGTCGCAGGGGGGCTGGAGCCTATCCCAGCGGTCATCGGGCAAGAGACGGGGTACACCCTGGGCAGGCCGCCAGTCCATCACAGGGCCACACAAAGACAAACGAGACAAACAACCACACAGACGCTCATACTCAATCCTAGGGACAATTTTAGAAACACCAATTAACCTAACATGCATGTTTCTTTCATGACATTTCAGGACACTGGGAGGAAGCCGGAGTCAGTATTATGCCATTCCCTTAAAATCTGGTCTCAGTTCCGAAAACATTATGGGCTAGCCTCCATGTCAGTTTATTCTCCTGTCACAGCCAACCACTTGTTTCCAGCCTCTCTTCCAGATAATACATTGGGCAGAGGAATAGGGTTCTTAATATTAAGATGCCATACAGGGATGGCATTTTCATGTCTTTCAATCGGGTCAGAAAAATTCGCTTTAACTGCACATAATTTAGACATAAGTCAGACATTTCATAAAGAATGATTTTACTCAGTATCCCTCAATACCACCAAAATCACCACTTGATTCTATTCTTGAAACTCAACCTGAGGTGAGAGGAACAGTATTCACGGCTCTACACTACAGTATTTCAAATGGAGGGTTCCTCATAATCGATAATAAAAGATCACTGGGAAAAAGATATGGATACAAATATAACTGAAGAACAATGGTCCGACATACTTCAAAGAATTCAATCTTCATCTTTGCAAGGCCTAGGCTCATTCAATTTAAGATTTTACATAGGCTCCATATGTCCAAGGTTAAACTGTCAAAAATCTTTCCTGATGTTAATCTCATTTTTTCTACTGCCATGGTCTGGCAAGAAACTTTTTCTTATATATGCAATTTTATATTGCAATTTTTCTTGTGCATAGGTGCAAGTGATGGTGAGTGTGTCCTTCAGCAGGCCTCTTTGACCATCTAATCTAACAAGCTTTATTGATTAAAAAACCTAGTCAGAGAGGACTTGAATCACTGACAGTGGAACACAAAAGGACAGGACAGATAAAGAAAATAGACAGAAGACAGACAATGACAGGTGTGTGTGTAAGGTGTACTGTGGTGCGTATAGATGTATGTGTGGAAGTTTGTGTTGAGGTCTGTAAGCAACCCCTGAATCCGCCAGAAATAAAGCCATCCAGCAGTCAGACATAAAGCAGTGATGTTGACCTTCAACAGCTACTCAGCATCAACCAGTAGCCCCTTTCACACTGAGACCCGCTACCTTAGCGAGTCCAAATTGCACCTTCGACCCGTGTCGAGCAATGTGAACGCTTGGCGTGTTAGGTGACCCGTGTCGCCTGAAGCCGAGTTCAGGGGGCGTTGCCTAGTGGCAGAGCGTCACACGAAACACATAAAATGCTGGGCATGTACAATGACGTAGGCACAAGCCATGCGTCGGAGGTAGGGTTAAATACAAAGTGGCTTCCTCCCCAGATGGCGTGGCACATGTCAAAATATGGCCAGTCCAATCGCCCTCTGCCACTCCTGCCTGTTCAATTCAATTCAATTCATTTTTATTTATATAGCGCCAAATACAACAAATGTCATCTCAAGGCACTTAGATAGTAAGTCCAATTCAAGCCAATTGGAATTCAATTAATTAATAATAATCATAATTCATAAAATAATCCAATTCGTTCATATAGAGCCAATTCAAAAACAATTTCCTAGCTAAGAAAACCAACAGATTGCACTGAAAACTTTTTGTTTTTTCGGTCCAATCTCCCGGCCTGAGCGGCGTGCCTGAGGCGACTGTGGAGAGAAACAACTCCCTTTTAACAGGAAGAAACCTCTGGCAGAACCAGACTCAGGAAGGGTGGCCATCCGCCTCGACCAGCTGGGGTTTGAGAAGACAGAAAGGGGGGGGGGGGGCCGCGGCGGCGGCGGCACTGTAACACCATTCAAAGGATATCTGTTGGAACAGGGAAACACGAGTTAATGACCACAATAATATCACATATACATAAAGAGAGTAAAGTGAGGAAAGGTGTGACAGATGAGGCCCCCCAGCAGTCTAGGCCTATAGCAGCTTAACTATGGGATGTTTCAGGATCACCTGAGCCATCCCTATTCAAGGTAAACACAAGAAACTTGTGCTAACGAAAATAAATAAATAAATAAAGGACCAGACTCAGTGAGTAATTCCCTATACTCCCTATATAGATCCATATATAGAACCATCTTTTACAGCCACAAGCTACCTCAGCCTCTCACCAACTGCACACCAGTCACAGCGGGGTGGGGATGCAAACCCTGGTTCGGGTAGGGGGAGAAATAAAAGAGGTAAGATAAGCGGGAATGGGATTCAAACCCTGGTTCGGGTAGGGGGTAATGAAAGTATAGAAGGTGCCAGAGGTGGAGGCAGGACAAGACACACTAGCAGATTCAGCAGACAAACTCACCTAAACAGTCCTATAATCACTAAAAATACCAGCAAAAACAAAGCCATACAACTCACTCTCACCAACTGCACACCAGTCACAGCGGGGTGGGGACCACATGTTGTGGTCATTAACCCCATGGAACTTTTTCCTCATGGCTTTCAGTTTGTTGGTCACCTGCGTCTTGCTGCGTGGGAAGCCGCGCTCTCCCATCTTTCTCACCAGCCCTTCCAGCAGAGGTCCATCTTTCACCGTCCCCGACATGTGGCGGTAAATAACGTCCTCTGCTCGTAGGCTGAGTAGCTCGCGGACCTCCTTGTCTCCCCAGTTGGCCATCTTCAAAAATGTCTCGAACTTGATGTAGGCTAAAACAGAGTAAAACTTGTCCTCACCTGTCGCTGTTGTTCTGAATCAGCTGTCCATTCTGTCTTTTAAACTCCTCACGTCACGCCACGCCCACGTCCGACCCGCGTCAATTGCTTTCACACCAAACTCGGCTCGGCAAAAAGACTAGGGTCCGACGCGGGTCGAAAGGCGAATCGAGTTGACACGGCAGCCCGGGTCGTCAGTGTGAACGCAACAGCGGACACGCTAAATTCGCGGATTAAACGCGGGTTATTCCTCAGTGTGAAAAGGGCTACAGACAGGCCGGATCACAGCTGGTGCTGGTGTGTTGGGCCAGTGCCATGCATCTCCACCAGTGCTCTGGATTGCTCTCCAGTCCCAGCAGGATCCGCGCAGCCCAGCTAGACCCTACCAGCAACAGAGCCAGCCAGGGCATGAGCCCCCCGAACCCCAGGGGAAACAGGAAAAAGGACCAGCCCAGAATCCAGGAAAGGCACCAGCCAGGACGTCCTGAGTAAACCAGCGGCCCAGCGGGTATGCAAGGCAAGGCAAGGCAAGGCAAGGCAAGGCAAGGCAATTTTATTTATAGAGCACAATTCGTACACAGGGTGTGTGGTACGCACGATAGGGGGAGGGTGCACCCCTGCCCCCCACACCCGCATCGCAACCCCATAGAGGGCAAGGCGCACGCCCACCACCCTTGGGACGCAGGGCAAAGGTGGCACGCCAAACCCACAGGGAGGAGCCAGGAGCCGCACAACACAGGCCCCCCAGCCAGGATGGGGCCACCAACCCCCGTGGGAATTCAGTTGGTAAGCATCCTGGCGGGCCTTGGTGGAAAAGAACCAGTGGATGGGAGCAACCCAGGCAAGACCAGTAGCATCCACCCACCCTAGCAGGCCAGTCCCCATGACATCCCCCCACCATCCCCAAGGCACGCCCCCCCCCATCACGGTCCCCCAAGAGTCGGGCCCCCACGCACGACAGGGCAAGCCAGGGGGATACAGAGGGGGAGAGGTGATGGAAAACATCACACAGTTGAAGTTACTTAGTAGGTGTCAAGAACTCGCCTATTAATATCAAAATCGTTTTCTGTGGTAATGAGAGATTAGCTTGAGTATAATAATGAGATATGGTACTGGTAAACAATAACATACTGACTGAATTTACACCAATCAGTACTGTATGACAGCCCCCAGATCATGTAATACTGCCAAATATTGCCATATTTGGATCATATTATATCGACCCCTATAGGTTGATTAACAGCTGAGCAAAAGTTGAATGAGTTATTGTCATGGTTCAACAGTTTCCAGTTCTCTCTTTCTCTCCTGTGTGTTGAGGATGGGGCACCCCACATTCCTGGCAGGATTCCAAGGGCTACTGTGGCTCATTTCATCACCCTGGAAGTTTATATTCATCAGTCTGATCTCCACTGTCTGCGAGAACGTTGCATTGCTAATTTGCAATAGGGCTGAAGCAGCTCGGAGAAGTAGGATGGGGCGAGATCGTTGAGGGATTTAAAATTAAATAAAATAATTTTAAAACTGTATGGGCAGCCAATGAAGTGAGGCTAAAATGGGGGAAATATGCTCGTATTTACGTATGCCAGTAATAGGCATGGATTACTGTTTCAAAGTGTTGCTTTGAAAGAATAGGTTTTATTTTGGCAAGCTGCCTCAAGTGGAAGAAACTCGATATAACAACTGAATTTATCTGACAGTCGACCTTGAGATCAGTATCCACTTTCACCCTAAGGTTAGTGACAGTTGGCCTGGAACTGAACCACTCTTCAAACAGATTATTTCTGTGTAAATGATCACAAAGTTGAGCTGCAACTATTTTTCAAGAAGAAGATATTGGTCGATAATTAGCTAACACTTCTGAATCAAGAGTAGGTTTTTTTAAGTAAAGGTTTGATTACAGCAACCTTAAAAGTCTGAGGTACATATCCTGTCAACAAAGACAGATTGATCAAATTCAATATGGAAGTGTTGATTAAGGGGGAAACCTCCTTGAACAATCTGGTTGGGATTGGGTCTAAAATGCAAGTTGATTGTCTAGAAGAGAGTATCGCTGTTGTTACTTCAGAGAGATCAACTGGGCAGAAGTCGTCTAAATACAAATCAGGTTCTAAGGATACTTCTAAAGCTTCTGTACTTGATGATACATTAGTGACAATAGTGGGAAGGATCCTGTTAATCTTCTCTCTGATATAAACAATTTTACTGGTAAAGAAGCTCAAGAAATCATAACTACTGATAGTTAAAGGAATACCTAGCTCAACAGAGCTAGGACTCTTCGTCAGCCTGGCTACAGTGCTGAAAAGAAACCTGGGATTGTTCTTATTCTCGTCTATTAATGATGAATAATAAGCTGTTCTAGCTTTACAAAGGGCTTTCTTATGTCATTAAACTATCTTTCCAGACTAATTGAGACTCTTCTAAATTAGAGGAACACCACTGTCCCTCCAGCTTTCTTGCAGTCTGCTTTAAAGCACACAGCTGTTGTCATGGGACTATGTTTTACGTCATGTTTGGTTTTTAGATCATGTCTTAGTTTAGTTCTTAGCTTTCTCATGTTTTAGGTTCAGGTCGTGTTTAGTTTTTTTCATGTCATGCCACCCTCTCCTGCCCTGCCATCAGCCTCACGTCCCTCACCTGTGTTTTCCCCATCAGCTGCACTCCATCATTAATCACCCTCCACAGTATTTAGTCCCCAGGTCTTTTCATGTTCACTGTGAGATCCTTCCCCGTCAACACCCTCCATGCCATGCCACGACCCAGTTAAGTGGTTTTTCCATACTATGCCAAGTGTTTTGTTAAATATTTTTCCACAGTTTAGGTTTTTGAGAAATAAATCAAGTTTGCTTTTTTCAATATCCGCATCCGTGTCCTTCACACCACCCAAACTGACAGCTGTGAATTATACCAAGGAGCCAACCTCTTCTGACTGATTACCTTCCTTTTCAGAGGGGCAACATTATCCAATGTTGTATGCAATGAAATTGTAGTTCTGTCAACAAGATAATCAAATTCTATTGGGGTAAAATTTAGGTAGCTGTCCTCTGTAATCTTTGCACATGGCAGTGAAGAAAAGGATGATGGCATTAATTCTTAAAATCTGATTACAGCATCTCTGATAGACACCTTCTATATGTAAATTTCTTCTCAGAAGATGTATAGTCAAGTAATGTACACTCAAAGGTTATCAAAAAATGGTCAGATAAGACAGGCTTATGAGGGAATACTGCACAATACACGGCAAAAAGTAGAGGTTTTTGTGATTTCCACTTTGGGTGGGAAAAACTGAGAAACAGAGATTCAAAAGCTAAATATAATCTTGAGTCTCGGACTCATTAGTAACCCTAATCTGAAGATAGCTGCCACTACTCCTCCTCTGCCTGTGGTTCGAGGAATGTGAACATTCAAATCATCACAGGGAGTTTATTCATTAATGCTAACATGATCCTCCTGCTGTAGCCAGGTTTCTGTGAGACAAAATATATCAATATGATGAAAACATATCAAGTCATTCACCAACAGGGACTTGGAAAGGAGAGATCTAATATTCATCAAATCACATTTGATAGTTTTATGTTTTTGTTCTGTTAAATTTTTTGTGTTAATTTTCTTTTGGTTTTCTGGATTTGTTCCTCTTGTATTTATTGATTTATTTAATTTGGGTGATATGGGAGCAGAAACGGTCATTATGGGGTTTTGGTGGGGTAGCAGCAGGTGGGAAGCTGCAGAAAAGTGTGTAAGACTACAGGTCTGCATCCTGGTCTCAACCTCGGTTGTTATGTTTTTGGATGACTAATAAAATTTATCCGTTTTTCTAGAAATTAGAGCTGCCCCTTCTAAAGTGGAATGGATGCCGTCTCTCCTAATCAAGATTGCCAATGATCTATCTAGCCCACGTTGTTTGCTGGACACCATCTAGACCAGTGGTCCCCAAACTTTTTCTAAAGAGGGCCGGCTTGCTCTGCATGCTTGCTCTCCACATTGTTTTGTGGCAATATCTGGTGATTTTAATCATGCCTCACTCTCTGCTACACTGCCAACTTTTCAACAGTTTGTCAGCTGCTCTACCAGAGAAAACAAGACATTGGATTCATACATTTCCAAATCAAGACCTCCCCTGGGTAAATCAGATCACAACCTTGTTTTTCTCTGTTCAGCATACACTGTAAATGCAAACATCGTATTTAATTAGAAATAGTAAATTGACTTAAATCAGTTTTTATCAAATTGCTATTAACACTCGCTTTTAGTAAGTTACTTGTAATTTGTGGTTGGAAAATCTCACCAGCTCAGTCTACTTGAGCTGGATTCATTTAGAAACAGTAAGTTTTTGATAATTGTGCTTATTTTACGTGTTGGAATGTAGATAAAATGTAATGTACATTTACTCAATACTGCACTTAAGTACAACATACTTTAAGCATTTTACTTGAGTTTTTTTAATTTATTTTCATATTACTTTCTACTTTTACTCCACTACATTTCAGAGGGAAACATTGAGTATGCTACTTTTTTAGTGTTAATATTTTAAGCATTTCTTTTTGTGGCTATGTTTTTACTTTATTGAAATTTCCACTACAGGACCTGTACTTATGTTGTAACAGAGTAGTTTCACGGAGTGGTATTAGTACTTTTGCTTCGGTCATGGATTTGAAAACTTCGCCCGCTTTTTTTTTTTTTTTTCGACTTCTGGGCATGCGCAAATCTGTCCTCTCTACACTTGACGGTACATTTCAACAACATGCCCGCAACGGATGACGTGGAGCTGAACCGTATTGAGCTGGACCTAATCGCTGCAACGGCACTCGTGTTTATCAGCATTCTTGTGCTTGGCACACTCATTTGGTGAGTAATATTTTACCCTTGTTTAGACCGTTTTCTTTCTGTAAGTAAGCGCCATGTTTTTTGTGCTTGCTAGTAATGATGTGTGTAGCAATGTCGGCTAACGCTAGCGAAGCTATATACATAATGTGGGTCATAACGTAGGACGAAACTTGGTCAATGCTTTATTATTTTTTCTATATTTCTTCCTCTGTGTTGAAAATAGGGAACATTAAAGACTTTTCTCACGTTAAAGTTGAGGAGAAACTTGAGTACATCGTCACGGGCGTGCTCGTCACGTGCACACGCACACCCGCTGTTGAAGTTGATTTTTTCTGAGACCAATGATTTTTCGAGTGACTCACATGAGAGACTGATCCCGGCGGTTTGCGAGTTGCCATCAACAGGAGGGCATTCACATGACAGAACATCAGAACAAGTCTGGATGTGTCATTTTATTTTAAGGTAGGCTGTTAAGTTAGGACTATGCTAACATAGCTAACTTCGCTTCTCGTGTGATCAGATAAGCACTGCGCCCACTCATTGGGCGCGCTACACGTGGTAACCATGGAAACGGCACAGCTACGAGTATCAACCAGAGTGGTGTAAAAAGAGAGTGGCGACACTCCCATAGACTTCTATTGAAAGAAAGGAATGCGGAAGTCACGTGGGTCACGGAGACGCCACAGTTCCAAACAACGGACGCAGCTCCGTTAACCTCAATTGCTCGTCAAGAACAATTACTGGTAAGTTAATAAAATAACAGCATTTTAAACGTTTTTTTACATTTTTAAGCATTATCTATCAGAAGTATACTCTTAGACATCGTTATTTTTACATTTGGTTAGCATGAAATGTCGATGTTGATGTTAAAAATGGAATGGATTTAGGGACCTAGCTTAAAGCTTGGTAACGGAGGCTAACGTGAGGTAATTAACGTGATCATTTCACTAAAGTCCGTTAACTTTTTATTGTCAGGTGACATTGTGTAAAGTTGTTTTGATTGTTAGGTTTTAAAACATTACCAAAATACTATATATTTAATACATTTTTGGTATTTCTGACGTATTTTCTCCGGTAAATTGATTAAATTACTACATTTTTGGCATAGTGAGGCATTAGCTGACTGTTCTTTAATTAAGTAAGTTTTTTTCAGCATGACTTTGCAGCTGTGATAATGAATTTATTAATTTCTCTGTTGTTGTCAGGGAGGTCAGCAGATGTGGTGCTCGCTGCTGCCATGGATCAACCCTTAGGACTTCAGAACTTTTCTACAATGTCCAAACCCTTGAATTTGATCAAATACAGTTCATTGTTGCAGATTAATCTACCCAACAGTAGAGATAGCAGTAAAATAACTTCTTTATTAAGGCTTGTTTTACATGTTCTATGATGACATTTTATAATAAAATGTTTGGTTTAAATCTGTTTTGTTTATTTTTTTCACAACTGACACATTTATTTTGTCATTAATATGGTTTTAACCAGAAAAAAAGTTAAATTCATATTTTAATCCATCCATTCATTATACCCGCTGAATCCGTCGATCGGGTCGCGGGGGGGGGGGGGGGGGGGGCTCATTGTCCATCTGACACCAGAGAGAACAGACAGACTGAATGACATCTTCTACAGATAGAGTGTTTGGGACAACAGGAGTAAATCCTGGGAACAGACAGTAACATCATGCTCTGTTGAAGGATGTAGATCTGAAGGTAAGCTGGACCACTGGCATGATTCAGTATAAAGGAGGACGAGGTAGCTGCCCCCTGCTAGCATGCAGGGGTACCCTCTACGATTTAAAATGGTGATAAATGTGTCTCTGTGCTCCAAAAAAGAAAAACGTTGATTAAAATACATAGTCGGTGAAGTGATCAATGCACATTATGGGTCAATATTTACCGAAAATTGCGTCGTAAATGTTAAAGTTATCGTTTTTGTGCTCCGTCCCGCTAAAACCCGTTCAAACTGACTGACAGCGCTGTGATGTTTGGAACTCCGGAGGCTCACATGAACCACGTGACAGCCCTAGCGGCGACTTCAAAGCGTGTCGCAACTCTGTATTACTCTATAGCTCTGGTATCAACTAGTGTTACGTGAGGATTGTTTAATAAAATAACATTAAGTTAGTTGACTGTGGTGTTGGCGGCTAAAGTTAGCATCGTCCTAATTTAACAGCGCCACCAACAATAACAGTCTGTGCTTGTCAAAGACAGGTGTGTCGGTGACTGGGATATCACCACATTTACCTTTTGTACTGCAGTGTTCATTTGGTAGCTGTTCTTATCTTAGAGAAGTTCAATGATTAAAAGCTTGACAATTAGATAGATTTTTGCAAGGATTTCTTTTTTTCTATAGCTCTGGTATTTCAAGTCTGATACTGCATGTTACTGTTTTTGTTTTTTCTTTCTGTTTTGCTGGGCTTAATGCTAAACTTTTCTTTCCTTTCAGATTTTTAAGAAGACAAAAAAACTTCCTATGCAGTAGATGTGTAAGTACTGCACATTTTGTGCTGAAAAGAGGGGCTACTTAATAAAGCATTACCGCTTAAATGTTAACACCTCTGCCATCTCTCCATCCCTACCCACCCCTCTCTCTACCTTTTCAGGTGTTTGCCTAGTTTAATAGAATCGCCTGTAATAATCTTGAGGGAGACTTCTTTGAGGCTCTGGACCAGTACGCCCCACGGTTCATCGAACTTTTCAAAACAAAAAAAGGGAACTGTTGGCCAGAAACTCAGTGAGCTGATGCAGCACACGAGCTGGATGGTAAGTAGGTTAATTTAGTTTTTGATCTTATATGATAGTTCATCAATCAAGTTGTAAATGAGATGATCCAGACCAACCTGTTCTATTTCCTGTCTGACTTGTGCTTGTGCAAATAACTCTGTTAACTGGTCTTTTCTCTCTCTGTGTATCATTAGACACCAGACGTGACAGCACTTCGCTCTGTTGTCCTCAAAGGCATTCCCATTTTACTTGGTGACGACTCCAGTGAATTCTTCAAGACATGCTCTGTAAGTACTTGCACATAAGAAAAAGTTTGGTCTGCATTAATATAAAACTATACCTGTGCTGACAGAAGATGTAGTTCTATCTGCACAATATACAACATACATTTTGTACTCCATAGCTAATATGAGAGGTATTTAAACAGCCAGTACATAAAAATGAAATTTGCCACATAAACGTTGTACACATTAATTCATTTTAAATCAAAGGGGACGGAGTCTAGGTTGAAAGGTCAGTGTCACTGTTCAAGAATATTTGGACCTTGTGGACCATAGCTTCAGTTTAACCATACCAAATTTATTATTTGCACATTTATTATTTATTTATTTTGTTGGACAATCCATGTGAACACATATTTAAAACCACATTCTCTAGCAAATGCTTTCAACACTAAAAATGTATGTTTTAGAAGAGCATAAATTGCCATGCTGAAGAATGTGTGTGTCTGTGTAGGATACAGCGAGACACGAGGCCCTAGAATGCATCGCTGTTGGTGTGCTGACAGTTGTCAGTGAAGATAGTCCTCACAAGGGTCCAAGTTCAGTGGACCTCCAGCCCATCTCCACTGCCATCATTCTGGAGGGAGGTATCATCATGGATCGTATTTAAAAACTTGCCTCAGGCAGTTTGTCTGTTATTTGGGATTACGTATGCGTTGCATACCAAAATTGCATGGCAAATGCACTCAACTTCATTCAGACTGTGATGCTTGGACTGGGAAAGAAAAACCTCCCCACCAAAACTGTTAACTCTGAAGAACAGTCTCCTGGGTTAGACCAGTAAAGAGCCATCAGCTGTCAGATAGCACTTTGCAAGTTATAATAAAGTTCTCCTGTTATCAGATAAAGTTTGATGCCTTCATGCAACTGAGCTGGCTTGTTTATGATATCAATTTAAAAAAATAATCCATTAAAGTCTGTACCATGTTATGCTAATGGTGGAAATAGTGTCACGTTGTCTTACAAAGAGTTGTTGTTAGATAATGTTGTCGAAAAGGAACCTAGCCAGGTTAACCTTTTTATATTTGTGTTTTGGGAAAACTTTTAATAGTTGTAATGTAGTACAAATACAAAACTCAAGGAGTGATGTTTTTAACCTTGTTTAAACCTTGGCCTGATGCTCGCTTTGGGACACAAAAGCATTTGTTTTACTTTCAGTTTAGATCAGAAATGCAATCATTTTGCATGCACTGAAGTCCTGTAGTTATCAGGTGTTTACCTGTTTAATATTATGTGACTGTTAGATGCATAGAATTAGCTCACAAAAATGTGGTTTTATTTTTTATATTTGAGAATTGGAATCAGAAGTAATAACAATATCAAATGTTTATTGTTCAGCCTAGATCTGTCAATGATGCAATTATTTTTTTTAATAAATGTTGTAAAGCAGCTGAATCAACCCTGTGAGTGTCCTTTTAAAGTATATTTTTGTGGTGTTTTTGCCTTTGTTAGGTAATAACAGCTGAAATAGATAAGAAAGGAGAGAGAGAGAGATGAAGGACAAGGACCCATTCAAGGAAATTAGTTTGTTTAATTTAAGTAAGCTTGAAAAATGAGTGAGTAGTAAGTTGTAGGTATTTAGTAATTCTAAGTGGGGTTAAATTAGTATCAAGTAGTCCCCATAAAATGAAAAAATTAACTTAACACTAAGCATGGCTATTAAGTTAGATGAACTTATTTTTTCTTTTTTAGTTGTACTACTTGATTTAGTACTGCACACTTAAAATAAACAAGCTTCTCTAACTCACTAATCTCAAGATTACTTGGCTTAATTTTTTTGAGGCAACGAGTTTGCATACTTTTTTTAAGTAAGGTCAACTAATTAGATTTTACAGTGTATAAACCCCTTGTCCAGAGACTACCTGTCACAAAAAGGACTGTTAGAAAGTGGTCACAGGAAGCTGAAGAAGCCTTACAGGGTTGTTTTGATGCAACTGATTGGATTTCTCTTTGTAAGCCACATGGAGAGGACATTAATGCCATGACTGAGTGTGTGACTGACTATATAAACTTCTGTGTGGACAACACCATCCCCACCAGAACAGTGAGATGCTTCCCTAATAACAAACCCTGGATCACCAGTGAGCTAAAGGAACTATTGAACAAGAAAAAAAGAGCCTTTAGGGAGCGAGATAGGGAGTTACTGAGGAGTATACAGAAGCAGCTCAAAGTCAAGATCAGAGAGAGCAAGGAGGTGTATAGAAAGAAGCTTGAGAGTAAACTGCAGAGGAACAATATCAGAGATGTGTGGTCAGGAATGAAGAAGATCACAGGCCTCAAGCAGAGGGAGGATCGGATGGATGGAAGTCTGGACAGAGCAAATGAGCTGAACACATTCTTCAACAGGTTCAGTTCAGGAACAAGCTCACCATCCTCCCCTCCTGTTCCCAGCCAAAGAGACATCCCACCCTCCTCTGACCCACAGCTTTCCTGTAACATCTCCACCTCCACCTCAGTCATGGATTATTCTGCTTCCACTAGTTTGTCTTCAACCAAATCAGGAGATGCTGCTGTCCCCTTTGCCTCCCCCTCCCACTTTTCTGTTTCTAGAAGTCAGGTGAAGAGGCAGTTGGAGAGACTGAACCGGAACAAGGCTGCAGGTCCAGATGGTGTCAGCCCCAGAGTCCTGAAGGCCTGTGCAGAGCAGCTCTGTGGGATTCTGCAACACCTTTTCAACCTTAGCTTGACCCAAGAGAAGGTACCACTGTTGTGGAAGACATCCTGTCTGGTTCCGGTACCAAAGAAAACTCATCCTTCAGACATCAATGACTATAGACCTGTTGCCCTGACATCCCACATCATGAAGGTCCTGGAGAGACTCCTGTTGACCCACCTGTGTAAGCAAACCAGCACATATCAGGACCCCCTGCAGTTTGCTTATCGCCATGGAGTTGGAGTTGAAGACGCTATCATACACCTGCTTCAACAAACCCACTGTCATCTGGACAAAGCAGGCAGCACTGTGAGGATCATGTTCTTTGATTTCTCCAGTGCATTTAACACAATCCAGCCTGATCTGCTTCGTCTGAAACTCCAGAAGACTCAGGTGGAGGCCTCAACAATCACCTGGATTAATGACTACCTGACAAACAGACCACAGCTTGTCAGACTGAAGAATTGTGTGTCTAACCAGGTGATCAGCAGCACAGGACCACCACAGGGGACTGTACTCTCACCATTCCTTTTCACTCTGTACACTTCAGAGTTCCAGTACAAGTCAGACTCCTGTCATCTACAGAAATATTCAGATGACTCTGCAGTTGTCGGGTGTATCAGAGATGGACAAGAAGCTGAGTACAGAGAGCTGGTGGACCGCTTTGTGGCATGGTGTGGGAACAATCATCTCATCTTGAATGTTAACAAAACAAAGGAGATGATTGTAGATTTCAGGAGAAACAAGGTCAGATCAAACCCTGTTTCCATCATGGGAGAAGAAGTGGAGGTGGTTGAGGAATATAAATACCTTGGTGTTCATGTGGACAACAGACTGGACTGGAGACACAACAGTGAAGCCATCTACAAGAAAGGACAGAGCAGACTGTACTTCTTGAGGAAGCTAAGGTCCTTCAAGGTTTGCAACAAGATGTTGCAGATCTTCTACAAGTCTGTTGTTGAGAGCGTCATTTCCTCTTGCGTCATCTGTTGGGGCAGCAGCATCAGAACCAGAGACCTAAAAAGACTCAACAACCTGATAAGGAAGGCTGGTTCTGTTCTGGGGACGACTGTGGAACCTCTGGAGACAATAATTCAAAGAAGGATTTTGCATAAAATCAAGAGAATTATGGACAACCCTGAACATCCTCTCCATGAAACTGTTATCGGAAAACAGAGTCTCTTCAGTCAAAGGCTTCTTCAGTTTGGATGCAAAACGGACCGCTACAGGAAATCTTTCCTGCCCACAGCCATCAGCATCTATAATAACTCCTTGATTTAATTGAGCTGCATCAACATTTAATTTCCCTCTGGGATAAATAAAGTATTTTTGAATTGAATTGAATGGCTCTTTGAGAGGGCCCGAGGCCGGAGATTTTCCATGTGAATTACAGTAAATATTTCTACTGTATACAGCAGATCTATCTTAGCTGAATTTTAGCCCATTCAATGTAGGCTATTGTTATTATTTATGTTAGGCTCCTATCACGTTAAAATGATATAGCAGTCTTAAATGGAAATAGATGAAATCACAAAATAAGAATAATAACATTAATAATGTTAGTTAACCCATTTAAGAATTTTTAAAAATCATATTTTATTCCCACATTTGTGAACTCACACTATTTGGCATAAAAAACTTCCAAGAGTGAACAACAATTAAGAACATTTTGATTATAGAAGCATGGCTTATAATTGTTTATCCATAAATCACCTATTACAGAACTTATTTTGGATTCCAACAGGTAGGCCAACACATTTTGTTTTCACAATTGAAAGTTACACAATTTTTTTCACATTGTTAATCAATAAGACTACATATTGCAAAACTTATTTTGCAAATAATGAGTCTAATTTACTATTACTAAGCTTATTTAAAAACACATTGCATTCAAACATTTTGCAATGTATATTTTGATAAAATCTTTAAAAAAAAAAAGCCATCTGAAGACATAAAAGTATTATTTCCCTTTAGATTAGTGAAGTATTCTGAAAAAGGCTGCGCAACAGCACCAAAACCTACCAATGGCCAAAAAAGGGATGACATATGTACCTGTTAGGAGTAACCATAGAGACTGAACAGGGAGAAATAAGATTGACGGTGTTGAAGTCCTGTGCGGAAGGGATGGAATACATTACGGACAATAATGCTAAAGCTCCTTTTCTGTCAATGATCACAAAAATATTTTCAACAACTTTAGACATAAAAGAATGAATGGATATAGGTCTGTGTTACGACTTGTGTCTTTTTTGTTAATTTTTTGCAAATTACAGTGTGCAGGTGCCAAGCTCCGATTGGCTAAGACTTCAAGAGCCCATAGAGGATTGGCTACCGAGGAGTGGACTTCTTGATAAAGACCTGGGATGATGACAGCAGAGGGGTGTTCCATGAACGTAGCTAAAGAAAGCCAGAATGTATCAGGAAAGGCTCGCTTAAACTAACGCCATCTCCAAGACTCAAAGACATTTCAGCTGCATCTAAGCGAGGTTAATTCAAGCAAGGCTTACATAGCCTGGCTATGTGCGAGTGCCCGAGAAACGTCGGAAGCCCTGACGAGTGGATGGTGGAAAAAAGGAGATGGCAGAAAAGGAGAGCAAGAAAAGAGCTGTCATTTTCTTGGCAGCTGAACAAAGAATGTTGATGGAGCTGTATGAGGATTTTAAAACTGTCATCAAAAAAAGGTAATACAGCTGTGATCAATAAAGTGAGAGAAATGGCATGGCAAACTATTGACGACAGACTAAATGTGTGAGTAACACAAGTTTCATACCATTGTCAATTGTTACACGTTTATTTCACTGTCCTCATGTATTTATGCTCTCCTCTTTGTGTTCTACATTTTTTACATAAAGCATGCTGAATTGTCTCTGTATGAGATGTACTGCACAAATATATTGGTCCTGTTCAGTTTATTAATAACCAAATAATTAACACGCATCATCATACTTTGAGACTATATTATCGTGAGTGTTTGACCCACATATTATTTTTTCTCTGTTACATCTCAATAGGAGCAATCTTAACAGCCAAAAGCGTACCGGGCAAAAGGTGAAAGTAAAGTACAAGAACATATTTCAGAGTGATAAGTAGCCTTTGAAGAAATGGATATGTCCAAAAAAGAGAGCACAATTCACTTGTCTCCCTCCTTTAATACACTCCAATGTATCCACTATGCATTACAGGAGAATTTGATGGCCTTCTGCTGAGTGACAGGGGTTACTCATGCCAACCCGGACCCCTTACCCTAACCCTGAACCAGGCCCCCAACAGAACTTCAACCGGGCTCACTGCAGGACAAGAGCCCGGGTGGAGATGACCATAGGCCTGTTGAAAGCCCGTTACCAGTGCCTACGTCACGTCAGGGTGACCCCTGAGAGGGCCTGTGATATAATTGTGGCATGTGTTGTTCTTCATAATATCGCCACTACTAGAGGAGAGCAACACCCTGCCATACAAATTGAAGATGCTGATGATGACCCCATCCACCTGCCAGCTAACCAGAATGGCAGAGCAGTCAGAGACGCAATTTGCAATAATCACTTTAGAGTTTAAGTCACCATCATCACCACCACAGCAGTCAAATAAAGACATAATACAAATTTAATTTGGTCTTCTTTATTTCCTACAAATACAAGAGCTAGTTCAGTTAATGTTCCAATAGTTAACATAATTCAACAGTGATCATGCACCCACCTTTAACTTGTGCTCCAGTATTTCAATTTCCAGATCTGTCTTCCTCATCTGGCGGTCCAAGTAGAGCATTTCTTTCAGCAGGTGAATTCTATAAACGTCTTTTACCGTCAACTAGAAATACATAAGGACGACATTAAAGTATGCAGTTGCCCATGCATTCCACAGAATGAACCTCTGGTGTTTACTGAACATTCATCTTACTGTGCTCTGTTAAAAAAAATGATGAGAATGTGTTAATACTTTAGTATAGGCTAAAAGTCATATTTCACCAGAATGTTAAGAAATGGGAATGGGAAGAGAACTATCAGTATAATGAGAATGTTACCTCAATAGACCTTTCTGGATCCCCCTCTGTAAAGGCAGCAGACATAGTTTCCTCATCCTCTTCATCCCAGATGAGTGGTAATTTTCAGTATACTTAAACTACTATATGGTAAAATCTTTGGAGTATTTATAACTTACAGTTCTTACAGATCTGTTGTGGTGTGAGGGGGCTCCACCAGGCAGATAGCACCATCAGAATATGTTGGGACAAAAGAAAAGACAAATAAATATTTGCATGAATAGGCTTAAAAAAGATATCTATAGGCCCATTACATTTTATAAAGGCACTTGTGTCTTGGGGGGTGGACTCAGAGGATGAGCTCCCTCCAAGGATTACCTCAGCCACTGGCCTTCCAATATTCTGGTTTAGGGCCAGCTCCTCTGCCTCCGTAAGAGGTGGCGGTGCTGGGCCACCACCCGTTTTACGGGCATCTGGCTTCTTTCTGTTGGTTGAGTAGAAGTCTGTGTTAGTTTAAATAGGCTTAATTATTTAACAGAGCATGATATAGATGAGAAGACATTTATGTGTGTGAAAACAGCATTATGTTGGGGATAAAACAACTGTACAGTGAAATAGCCACTTAATATTTACTTTACAGTGTAAAACATGATCAAAATGAGGTACCTCCATGCCAAGGTCTGACCTGTTTGAACAATGTTTTTATATTTCATCTTAAGCTGCTGCCAAGTGCCCTTCTCCCCCGTGGGATTGCACCTAAATTAAATAAATGAATAGGCTACCATTCATGCAGTTTTCCCCTGTAATATTGTGATTGCAAAGGAATACATTTAAACTAACGCATTGACGCGAGCAGCAATGTTCTCCCACGCTGTCTCCCTCTGCTGCTGAAGCGGTGTTCACTTCTTTTTAAAAACGTTTTAAAAATCGCCGTATGTGCACACTAAAATTTCTAATTCGATGTTTGTGAAATATGTAGCCCGCCTCTTCCCCGTTGCCTTGGTGACTCGTCGAATCGGGGCTCCATTGATGCTGGCTTTTTAAAGTGGTGGTGCACGCGCTAAACTCAAGATGAAACTACTCAGAGTTGATTAAACTCACTCAAATCAGCATTTCTGGAAAACTCAGAGTTTTCTATCTCAGAGTAGATCAACTCAGAGTTCAGGAATAGACTCAGAGTTTGTTGAACCTGCTTTGTGAAACGGACCCCTGTTCAACAAATCAAACAAACAAAAGTTAAACAAACATTCCTAGAAATACAGGACGTCACATAACACATGGATATAAAACAATGATTAAAATCAACAGTTGCGACAGAGTATCAAAACGTCATTGATATTGTTCTGATGGAGAACCATGACAATGTCGCACTGTGCGAGTCGGAAATGATAAGAAATTATGTGTGGGAAGAGAAACGAAGAACCAAAACAGCAGTGCATTGGAGCACTGGGAGGTGGCAAGACACCAGCCGGTTGAAAGGCGAGGACTTTGCTCCACAGACTGTGGGCGGATTAAAATGCTGAGCGCCCAGGAAAGGCTTCTGGTAATGCTCCTCTGCAAAATAGAGATCATAAATTCAATGAACCCATGCACCATGGAGGACTGACAAAAGCACTTTACCTGGATGAGGGAGGCTCTACACACAGACACACCAACAATCAACGGCGGAGACGGAAGTGCAGCCAGAGAGGCAGACCGGTGCAGCCACTCCCATATATATAGGTGCAGGCACCTGGGCCACCCCTTAATTAGGGTGCACATCAAATTGGGACAGTGCTGCAGGGTGACAAGAAGGGGACAACCTATCACATTCAAGCCTCGTTTCCACTATGAACAATTAGCCCCGTTCTATGTCAGTTCGGAACGGTACGGGTCGGGTCGCTTTGGGGTCAGCTTGCGTTCCCACTGTACAAAGGGAACGCTCAGGCGTGGGCGGAGTGCGTGCCGAAGCGTAAATAGCAAATTACATCCATAATTTTGAACCACCTCCAAGCTTCTTCAGCTTAATGCTGAACAATGGCTCGCGGTCCGGTTGAAACCACTCTCTGCCATTTTTGCGGCAATCAGCTGGAAAACCTTTTCGATTCGCACAGCGCCATCGAGTTCCCGCTGCACAGCCTCCTCACCAACAACGGAGAGCAGAGCCTGGAACCGGTCCTGTGTGCTAGGTACCCCAAGCAGAAGGGTTACGAAAATGGTAACGGTACGGTACGGATCGGTACGCTTTTGCTGTAATGGAAACACTGAAATAAGCGAACAGTTCCGACCTGACCCGTACCGGACTGCATAGAGGAACCACGCCATAAGATGACTTCTACACCTGACCTCTCATTAGATTACCAAATTTTTGCCTATGCAGTATACACCTTACTTGAAAAGTACACTCCTTCGGGTAAGTAAAAGTCTTGCGCCTTGTGCAAACCTCTGTGCCAGTAAGGATGCTCGGAAGATCCTAGAATCATAAACTGATCCCGGCCATTTAGCCTCAATGTTGGAAATTAAATGATCTCCATCACAGATCATCTGCATGGAGGATAGGAGTCAATGATGAGGTACTTGGTTTCACAGGACATTAATGTAACATTACTCAGCATTACTCAAAGGTGTGGATGTGGTGTTTTTCAAAATGAGATAACCAGTTCAGAGTCTATGAACAATTAGCCCCAATACCCAGTACCTGTACATTTAGGCTATGGTAAAATTTTCGGTTTACGTAGTTAGCCTCCACAGGTCCAGCAGGGGCCTGGATGCGTACATGGGTAGAGTCTAGTTCACCGATAACATTGGGGAAGCCTGAGGGAGATGATGAACTTAATGCAAATACATCAGCCAGTAGGTTGTTTTACATTATCAGCTATTGTAAATGTGGAGCAGCAGCTTGAAAGGACCTGTTCCCCATTTTTCTGAGTCTAGTCCTGGGTGGGTGTAGGTCGGGTGTTTGTGAAATGTGGGACGGAGATGTAATAAAGTATCAATTAGTTTTAAAGCTGCCGTCGGCAGGTTTTCAAAATTCCGAGTCTAAAGTGGGAAAATTCGAACTGATACAACTTTCAGGTCCCTCCCCCAACCTCTAACAAGCTCCGAATCGCCCCCCAAACCCCTCCCCCTCTGTGGACGAGGTTGTGCACGTGAGTTCACACCAGTGTGAGCGCACACAAGCTGGGGCAGACTCACGCTCAGCAGCGTGTGCACAAGCTGTGATTGACAGGTAGGATTCCTCCACCCTAACTTGATTGGTTAAAAACAGCCGGGAGCGCTCAGTTTTTGCAAGCATGATTACAGGCTTCAGAGGGAGCTACAGATTTAGTTATTTTTCCTAAACAGCCTATTTAATATTCTACTTCCAGAATCCCATGACAGTTCAAGCTAATATGACTAAAAAAAAGTTGCCGACCGCAGCTTTAATGAATATCATGTTCTTTTTCATTTAATTTCATGTTCAGTACTTGTATCGTTGCGTTTCTTTAGTTGCACTGACACTAAATTTTTATTGATTTTTCGTGACAGTGAAAGTGGTGATATGATAACCACAATTTTTTTTTAGTTTTTTTTTTTTTATACAAGGAATAATGCGGGAATTCTACCAGGTGGAACTTTCTTTCGGGAGTCTGTTTCAGCCGGTCGGACATTCTTTGAGACACAGCTAAGCTAAGCTTGAACGTTAGACTGCCCTTGAGCAGTCTAGTTAAGCGGCATAAGTTTCCATGGTTCCTCAGCGGACATTCAAATAAGCCACGTTGGTGGAACGGAACTCTCTCTTAAATGAGCCAGAAATATCGGGATAAGCCAGGCTTTCCCTTAATCCAGCTTTGTGGAACACCCCTCAGGGGGACTCATCTACCTCTCCTACCAACCAGCCACACTGTTGCCACAAGTCCTGTTGAGTTGTAAAAAAAAATTGTATCTTAGAGTTTGTAAGGGTGGGCTGGCATATTATTTTCTTGAGTTTCTCCTGTTTTATTAGTCTAGGGAGGTAAGTGGTTGTCTTTTGTTTTGAACTTTGGCTGATTGAAGGTTGAGGAAAATGGGTCACCATTATGTTGTGCCTTTGTTACCCTAGACGGGGCATAACTGTCTGTAGTTTGATCAAGAGTAACTTTTTCAAGTAAAGTGAATATTACAGCAATCATAAAAGTTTGTGGAATATGGCCTGTCAATAAAAATTGATTGATCAAATCTAATATGCATGTGTTGATTATGGGAAAAACCTCCTTGAACAATCTGGTTGGGTCTAAAATACATGTTGATGCTTTCGATGAAGCTATAGTTGCTGGTATCGGATTTTACAAACACTGCTTTATTTAATTATTCATCAGTGAGTATAGACAGAAGGAGCCCATGAATTTTCTTTCTGGAAGAAACATTTTTTATTGGTGAAAAAGCTAGAGAAGTCCTCACAACTGAAAGTTAAAAGAATACATGGCTTAAAGGCCTACAGAAAGGTGATTTTTTTGCACAAAACTGAAATAGCAGATCGATTCCTTATATACCATGGAATTTTTTTATGATTTTAAAATAATTTTAGGCCCCTGGATAGTCCTGATTAGGCCCAATAAACTATCACCACATTTGACTCGAATTTTGGCAAACCGACGACAGGTGCGTGACGTCACGCGTGCCAACTGCTGGAACAATCACCATGTCTGATACTAGTAGTTCTTGTAGCGAAGCCAGCAGTTTGCCAGACCTGGACAGCTTCTTCACGGCAAATTGCGAGCCTAATATTGTTGATGACAATGAAGAAGACAAGGAAGAGCCTGAGGAAGAAACCGAGGAGGGATTGGGGCTAGAACCATACAGGTTCGAGCCAGCCATTGCCAGTGACAGTGGGTCGGAGTCTGAGTCCGAGAGCAGTGGGGATGATGATGGTGATCATGGGGATTTTTTTATTGCGAGTAGATGTACGAAGTGCTGTGGGTGCGTGTGTTGCCCTCAGCAGCGCACACCAGGTGGAGAGTGGAAATCAGCCGGCAGAGCGATCATCAAGAGCCCCGACGTGTTGACGCTTGATGGTCGCTCTGCCGGCTGATTTCAGGGCAACCATCCCGCGGTGTGTCCGCTCTCCGCCAGGTGGATTCCCCCTGAGTGTCCGCACACAAGGAACAAGACACAAGTTCCGACCGCAGGTCTCTCTGCTTCCTCTGTCCCCGGTGGTGTGAGCTGCTGAGGGCAACACACGCACCCACAGCACTTCGTACATCTACTCGCAATAAAAACTGCACTGAACCCAACGTTTTATTGCCTTCACCACTCAACAAGCATACTACAATAGCGGCAGCCAGGAAAAACCATGGCACATGTGACGTCGCAGAATTCCTAGAATTCCAGGAAGGATTTCCAAGCGGCAAATTCAAAATCGCAAATTTCATGCGTTTATGAAATGTTTTGGTGTAGGGTCCAATGATCATTATTGTTCCTCTGTGTATGTATTATCATTATGTATTGGGTGTAGTGTCAGCTTTCTGTAGGCCTTTAAGTAAGCTAGGACTCCTATTCCTGGTTATAGTGTTGAAAAGAAACATGAGGTTGTTCTTGTTCTCTTTTATCGAAGATTAATAAGCAGGTCTAGCTTTGTGAAGGGCTTTCTTATATGTTATCAAACTATCTTTCCAGACTGATAGTTTGATAACATATAAATTGGTGGAATTTTCTTTCCAGCTTTCTAAAGTCTGCTTTTAAGCATGCAGCTCTAAATTAAACAAAGGCACCAGCCTCCTCTAACATATTATCTTCTTTTTCAGAGCAACATTGGCCATTGGTATGTAAAATACTGTTAATTGTTCATTCTTAATTCCATATGGCAGCATAAGTTCAAGAGTGTAATTACAAGAGTAAGCTGGTCTCTGTACATTTGGAGAAAAGCCAGTTGAAACTAATATAGAATTAACATTTTAAACATCTTAATGAATGTTCGGGTCACCCAGAACAGTTACTTTTTATGTACTCAGTATGAACTAAGATTGAAAAAAGTTGAGATATCAGAGAAAAACACAGAATAACAGCCAGGAAGACACACAATGGCATACATAAGTGTTATTTGTGAAAAAATCAGTCAGGCATTTGAAAGAGCTAAGACTAATCTTGGGTCTGGGACTTACTTATATGACTGATTTAAAGATACCTGCCATTCCTAACCTAACCTTGGCCACCAAGCCAAGGTTGAAAAGGCACACCATAAGTGTGGAAAATCTATTCTCATTGAATATGGATATGGCAAATACATGAGAAAACCAAAGAGTTTGTCTATTTCTTTTTTATTCAAAATTGTTAAGTTCTCAAGTAAATGTAAATTGTAAATTGATAAGATGTGAAGGTAAAAAAAAAAAAAAAAGAGTAGCCCAGAATCTCTTAGCTTTAGTACAGCAGAATAGACACTAATGCAGAAAATGCTCATATTTTTTCTTAATTTATTTTCCTTGACTTTTATGGAAACTGTCCGGTCAAGGAAAAATATAAAGGAGAATTTGATGACCACGCTGCCGTGAAAATCCATCCATACTTATACTACTGCTCTTAAATTTTTTTTAAATAAAAGATTTTTATTTATTAATTACATATTTATAATTGAGAGGGTTCCAGGTTCAGCTCCCGGCTGGGGCCTTTCTCTGTGGAGTTTGCATGTTCTCCCTGTGTATGCATGGGTTCTCTCTGGGTACTCCGGCAAACATGCATGTTAGGTTAATTGGTGTCTCTAAAATTGTCCTTAGGAGTGAGTGTGAGTGTGTGTGTGGTTGTTTGTCTTGTTTGTCTCTGTGTGGCCCTGTGATGGACTGGCGACCTGTCCAGGGTGTACCCCTCCTCTCGCCCGATGACAGGTGGGATAGTCTCCAGCCCCCCTGCGACTCGACTGATGGATTGAGCGGGAATAGAAAATGGATGGATGGATATTTATAATTATTGGAAGATAATGATTTTTTTCCAAGGCAGGCCCTTCATGAAAAGAAATGAAAAAATATACAAAGTGTAATGTGTTCTCAAAAGCTGCTCCTAATAATTCTTCTACCCTCACATTAATCCACATTAATCATTACAACTGAATAAAAATTATTTAGTTTATTTTAAAAAAACACTTCTGTCAAGCCTTTCACAAAAAAAAAGCCATTTTCACAAATCAACATCGGAGATTTTCAAAACAAAGTGTGGACAGTTTGTTCCGGGCTTTTTCAGATGTTACTCTTCACACAAGCGTCATAGGCTTTCCACTGAAGAAGCGCTCTCTAGGCTTTAAATGTAAGGCAACAGTTCCTTATCAATCAACCCTTTACCCAGGTGCCAATCAAATGTTCTGACAACAGCAACCATCGCTCTGTTATCTATACAGCTGTGAGATCTCTCTCCTTCTCACTCTCTCTCTCGAACATCAAGAATCATTCAAATGGATGGGACAGTCTCCTTCTTGTGTCCTTCTTGGCCTGGCATAATAAATGTTTACTCTTGTTTTAAGCTGGATATGTTGCGTGGGAGTCATTTAATTCTATATTTGTAGCAAAAGGATCAAATATCATAACAGAGGTTATGGCTTCTCTAACTAATGGTGACAAGGGTGCAGATTCCTCCTTTGATTTTCTTATCTTTAATTAGTAACCTGTATTTACTGAATATACTGTTAAATACAAAAACACTAAATACACATCATTTAAGTTTAAGGAATATTTTAAGATATACCAATCTTTTTGTTGTGTGGGACAGCATAGTTTCTTGGTTTGAACAGTAAAACTGTGAAGTTAGGTACAGGAAGCACTTATTAATCTCAATTTATTTGTTGAGATTAGGAAAAGGCATCCCTTTGTTTTGATTTGCTATTCCAATAGATCATGAGAAAAAGGCAGCATACAGATGTGAACTGTTAACTCTGCTTAACAGTTGGTATAAGGTGCTTGTGCTAATATGCTATGTATGGTTTTTGCCAAATATGGTGTATCTTGGTCAAACGCATGCACTTTAGTCTTGTCTACCAAAGAACATTCTTCAAGAAGTCTTGATTTGTTAAAATGCAACTTTGTAAACTGAAACTATACTGCCATGTCACTATTTCAGATTAGAGCCTTTTCCTGGCAATCCTTCTGAGAGGGATGGGCATCAGAAATGGTTAAATCATTGCTGAGGTCCCTCCAATCCTGATCCTCAGCTTTACAAGTCAAATGTTCTCCTAATGTAATATAATGTAATTTATTCCATGGATGCTGTTTTCATTGCAAAAATTTTGAGTGAAATAAAGGGTATTGGTGTGAGGGGCTGAAATGTTGTGTGGTAGTTAACACTGTCGACTTACAGCAAGGACAAGTGAATATTAGTATGAACCTGTGCATATACAACCAGAGTGCCGATTGGGGTTTCCATCACCTTAATTTTACTGAGAAAATCCCTTTTTGAAGTATGATCAGATGTTCAGACTTTCAGGCTTTGCTTTTTAAAGAAATGCTCCTAATGTATCAATGAGGAACGCATAGACTTTAGGACATCTGATTTCTGGCCAGATGGTAATGTCTGTGGTTCACAGATTCTTTCGTTTGCAATGATCCCAGTCGAAGCAGCCAGGTTAATGCTATGTAATTTAGTGCCGGTCAATTCATGTGCTCAAGGCATGTCTGGATAGAACAATGATGTAGGAGCATGTAAACTATGGAAATAGTAAGGGTGTACACGCTGCTTCTTTTGTTATAACATGTGCATAGTACCATATGTTGTTGTTCGTATTAGGTTGTATTTACCAAATTTCAAGATTTTTTAAGAACTAGATGATTTCTTTTATTTATTTATTTTGATTATGTCCTGATATGTATAACTTCAGAAGTGAATGAGGCTGTACTTTTTTTCACATGACTGTAAAATGCCATCAGAGTGAGAAATGGCTGTGCCAATTGGGTTTTACTTTCTCAAATTATACTTTTATTCAATTTCCATCGCTGAACCTTCTTGAGGTGTCTCACATTCAAAGGGATGGAAAATTGTACGGTCACTATACCTACTTTTTGTTTAGCTTAACTTCTGAGTGCATAATAATTTTGCAAGTAAATTTGACAATTTGAGAACATTTTTAACCCTATTTTAAAGTTCCATTACAAAGCCCTAGTGGATCATAATAGGTTTAGTGATCCATTTGTTTCTAAAAGCCGGGTCTTTCTACACTGCAAAGAATAAATAACTACATTTTTGGCATTAAAGTATTGAGAATGTGGTCCAAAAATACCACTTGTAATATGAATCTACAAACTTTATGCACAAATTATGTCAATTGAATGAGAGATAAGTTATGGTCTGTGGAAGCATACTGTGGAAATGGAGTCTTTTTTTTCTTTTTTCTCATTCTTTTCTCTTAACACACATTCATACTCACACTAATACACACTCACACACTGCACTACTGTCAGAGAGAGAGAGAGGCAACCTGTGGCCTTTATTTAGCAGTAGAATAATGAATATGTGATGAGGAGCTGCTAAACAGAGAACTGAAAGACCCCCAACTGAGGCTGTTCTGAGCCGGCCACTAGACACCCACACATACACTGGTCTTTTCACACAACCGGCACTCAATCAAAGGTCTGCAAGGGAAATAGTTGTTAACAGATCAATCACATATAGGATGAAACCAATAGAGGGGCAATCCATCTATAGCTGAGGCTGTATAATAATGAGAAGAATCACTGCGTTGCTGCTGGGACAAAGAAAGGCACACTCTCAGCTCCTCTCTTTTTTGTGACAAAATAGGTAAGATTTTTGGAATGATCACAACTGGAAAACTCACAAAGCTTTAAAACAGTGTATTTTTTATATTATTTTAAGACCTGGATGGCTTCTGTTGGTGTAAGTCACACCTGAAATTTTCAACCAGACTGAGGTCATATTGAGCAATTGGGCATTACTTAAGCAGTATGCTTTGGATCAGTGTCATGCTTGAAAGGTGGACCTGGATCCCAGCCTCAGTTCTTTTGAGGGCAGAAACCATTTTCAAATATTGGTTGTGGCTTATTTACAAAACAAACAAACAAAAAACATCTTCATTGACTCACCACTGCTCTTCTTTGGTCATCTACACATGCCAGACAGAGGTTACAAGCCACATTCACCCATACAGACAGCACGGTAGAGTGCTCTTTTCTTTTTTCACACACAATCTAAACTATGATTGGACGCATCTAAGGCAAGGTGGGGTTCAGTGTCTTTTAGACATGATAGGGAAGCCAGGAATCCAACCTTTGCTTTTTATAAAGTATTTAACGAAAGTTAAAAAAGGCGGGAAAGTTTTAAATTTCGGGGAAAAAAGTCATCAGCAGCTGGTCTTACTACAGAGCAAAAGAGCAAAACAGCAATGTCCAAGGTAAGAGAGGAGGGCTTTCCTGCAGGAGTCCAACACAGGTAGGTTACTGTATATCAGGTGAAAGTCATACATCTTCCTTGCTGGGTTTAAAACCATATGAGCAGAGAGATTCCAGACAAAATATAAAGGAAGGACTGAAGCACTTGTTGACAACAGTTGGTGTAAACGCGGACATGTTACCAAGAAGGAGCATCTTTGCATTCCAGATATTAAACTATTGACTGAGTTTCCATCCATGTTGACTTGTGAGAGTTTATCTGTACTGTCTGCAAATGCCGAATGTAACATCATCATCTCACTTGTTGCTAAATTGTACAAAATACAGCACTACACAACAATACATTCATGGAAATATCTGGATAATTTAACCATACCTCTACCTTTGTTACAATTCCAATTTTCCAATAGTTTGTCAACTTTCATTTTCATTTCAATATTTTTTTTTTCTCAAAGAAATTGTACTGCAACAATACAATTCTCATTTGGGGATTAATTAAGTAATATTCACTTTAGTTCAATTTAATTCATTTTGGCTTTTTAAATAGTTGGGCAGCAACAGATCATAATGTCATGTTTCAAAGTAAAGCCAGAGAATTCTTCAATCTATTTTTTAGTTGTAAAAATTCTTAAAACATATTCTTCCTCTTCATTTATTTTACCAATTTAGAATATTTTGAGTTTGTCTATTACATAAGACTAAAATATAGCCATAAAAAAAAAAATTAAAACTCAAATTAGGAAAAATGCCAAGAAGGTCAAATACCTTCTTAATACACAATGTACTGTCCTTTATGTGCAATGCTCATAGACTTGGCTCAACACCCTATAAGCTATTTAGCATTGGTTGTTATTGTTACACAAAAATATGCACACTGGTGGTATGAACTCCATGTACTGAATAAAATCTTTCACATCAAAGTTTTGAGCTAAACATTCCTCACTATGAAGTAGCAAATAATTAATTAATAATAATCCATAGTTCCGAGTTTTTATCATAGTGTGTGGACAACAAATCTCCACCCCTCCGATTTGTTTCTGAAGTTATCCAATGCATTTGAAGCAAAGGAGATGTAACCAGTAATACTAGGTCCTTGAAACTCCTTTATGTTATCATCTTATTTTCACACAATTAGTAGTCACCCTTATGACAGTACACCATATATATAAATATATGTAAATACATGTTACTAAAACATATAAATCATATAAATCTCATATCCCTATAATTACCATTAATACCATATATATCATAAACACATCATAAAGTCCTTCATATTTTTGCATGACTCATATTTGTAGTTCAGGGGTACAAGAAAATGTAAGACAGACTCCTGTTGGACTTTGAACTAATATAACAACAACAAAAAAAAATAGGCCCAGACAACAAGAAAAATATAGCCTACAGCATATTTTTCATACTTCTTTCTATACATACTTTCTCTCACTCTCTTCCTACCGATTCTTCTAACTCCCAGCAGTTATTATTGTAACTTGCTAGCCAATCCTGACACTGTAATCATCATAACTGTGGTGGCCTGCTCATTATGTTTGGGCTGTGCTGTGATTTGGACAAATTATGATGAGATGTCTTTGCTTCTCAAGGGGAATAACACTGGTTGTGACACATAAAGCTGGATCAGGAAAAAAGAACGTGGTCTAGAAAAGTTAAGGAAATATTCTCTTTGCCAGTGAAAGATTAGTGATGTGATGTCTTTTTAAACAGAATTTTTAAACAGAATTAATTGTTGTATAGATTACATGAGTTCTGCAAATATAATGAGTCCTTCTGTCCTTACTGAATAGGCTAATAAAACACTATTCTTTGCATGCACTCCGTATGCCAATTTATAAAAATTAGGCCATTTAAGGAAACCATTGGATCTTATCAAATGTTTTATTTAATTTAATTCCTCATCCTAAGCTCCAACAAGGCAGTGGGAGACACAGGAGTGGAACATATGAGACCTCCAGCAGAAGCAGAAAGGCATTGACAGCAAGAATGGCATAAGAATAGCATAAGAGTACACAGAAAGTGAGAATCTCAGTGCATCATGGGAAGTCCCCCAGAACCTTAGGCCTATATCAGCAGAACTAAAGGTATGACAAATGGTCACCTGGACTCAGCCTTACCAGTATGCTTTACTAAAAGGGAAAGTTTGAAGCACATTTGTAAACGGAGGGACGGTGTCTACCTTCCAAACCCATAGTAGGAGCTGGTTACACAGGAGAGGAGCATGATAGCTAAAGTTAGAATTGAAGCAAACCAATCATTATATGATTAGAGCAATCATGTTTATTTTTATCAAACTAAATCTTGTAAACACCCCCCCAGTGGAGCCAATATCTTTTTGCATTTGCAAGAAATTTAAACCACTGATGAAATATCTGCTTTCACCTGCTCACACCTATAGTCTTTATCCAACGCAGGTGAGAAGTCCAGATATTTGACTTAGACATAATGAGGGTCTATAAAATAACCTATAAGCAGTTACATGTGGACTAACCGGTATGGTGGATAATCCCACTGAAGATGTTACGTTAAATATACTTATTTAGCACGTTTGTCTAGCTCACCACTCAAAGTGCTTTTACACTACAAGTCACATTCACACACACACTCATACTTAGTCTATACAATGTCATAGACCACACAGTCTTTTGTTCTCTATCACACATTCACATACCAATGGACACATCCGAGGTAACATGGAGTATCTTGCCCAAAGATACTTCAACATGTGGTCTGGGGAAGTGGAGAGTTGAACCACAGACCTTTCAACTTGCAGAAGACTGCTATTCCTCCTGAGCTACATCAACTCCATTTTTCTGATGTTAAGATGTTTTATTCATACATCACTGTATACATGAAGATTCTCTTTCAGTATGTCTTTGTTTTATATTTTCAAAGATAACTTAACTACTCTGTTATCATTAACTTCACAAAATAAAACAAAGGCTTAACCAGTTAGTTAGATAGATTGATAGTTAGAGGAAACTTCATAATGTGATACAAGAGTTAAATAAAAGACATTTGACAGACATCTGGGCTAAGAGTTGACCTTGGTCAACCCCACAGCTTACAGTCTATCTTCCGGGCCAGGTCCAGATTGTGGCTGCCACTAAAATCACAGGTTACAGATGGTCACTGTATCCTGACCTCTACATAGACCACGCTGCACCCAGCAAAGTTGGACACACCTATATCCACAAATCCACTGACCAAGCATAGTCAAACTGCTGTCATTTTGGCTTTAAGCCTTACTCCTGAATTACTGAGAATCATTCATTATTCACCAAACTTTACCTAACTTTTGAAATCTTATCTTTCACATTAAATTGTCTTTTGAAAGAAATTGTGTTAATGTCACATGCCGACTACAATACTATATTTTAGTATTCTGCAGTTTTCCAGTCACAGTGACATAATTCAAAACACAACACTAGTTTACCGACTCAGATGTCAGGGGACAGAGTTAAAACATTTTCTCTTTTGTTTTGATTTATGATGCTATGTTGCCAACTTTTGTAAAAACACAAGGTTTTTTTCAGTCTGTAAATCAGTCAATCAATCAATCCATCAGTATATAGCACTTTAAGTACAAACAATGTACTTATTAAAAACTCAAATATGTTTTTTGGAAAATCTACTTATACAATCTATTAATAAACTTTTAAAACATACAAGCATGCAGCAAAAGCAAAATAATTTTTTTCTCAATAACATATTTCTTGATTTTAAAAACTATAGTCAAACAGGGTTTACCAACATGGCATAACTTGTTGATGTCTTGATAACTGCTTTCCTTTAATACACCCGTTGAAAGAAAGAAAGAAGGAAAGAAAGAAAGAAAGAAAGAAAGAAAGAAAGAAAGAAAGAAGTAGACTACAGTTTAAACTGGGCAATTTGGTCATGACCTGACCCTAACATGGTATTGTTTTTTTAAGGGTATAGTTTCTGTTCATAGCTGCAAGAAAAAATAATATTAAGAACAAAACTAACATTACCACTTTTCACAATCCCTGTCCACACAAATGGAATGAGGCAGTGTAATGTTGATAAATACATACAATAGATTTTTGGTCATTTGTGCCATTAGAGATGCCAGTGTACAGCTGAATCTGGCTTTTTGAACAAGAGAGTGGCTTTTACGTTCAAAGACGTGGGCATTGTCAAACTCTGGTTCACTGCACCAGAAATGTCAATTTTAAATGTGACAAATACATAAGAATGCATCCAAACTGCTCAAAAAGACAACAAATAGAGAAAAAATGAAGCACAGGTAAAAGTCCATGTTGGACAATTAGCTCAAAGATGCCTTTCTAGTAACCTAACCACTACTGACATCCAATCAAACCCCTCGAAAACCTATAAAGCTGATTGTATCTTAACATCCTGGCTTAAGTCACAGCTCAGCCAAGCATGGAAGTAACTGGAGAAGCGCCTATTGTTGTTTTTGTGTATTAGTGACCGTAAAGAGCCTTCAGAGGGCCCAATAGACCCACTGTGGGACCCCAAAGACCAAACACAGGGGCCACAACTGGGAAACTGTTGTATTGTTATTCATAGATGAAGACGCCCAGGACTTTCTTTTGAATCTTGATGGGGGATCCACCATTACAGGTAGTTGCGAACTGCTGCTATTTGTTGAGATGAGGGTCAACAAAACAATGAATTGCTGAAGTATACAATGACTTCAAATAAGTTTCAAGGTAAATTCCATCTGCACAAAAGAATATCCCAGGACTTCAGGTCACAGACACAGAGGATCACCTTGCGTATTGAGCTGTGTATTGGTGATTTTTTTTTTGAGACTCATAAATAGACAGACTAATAACATGTCTCTGTTGTGTTTCGCAGTGAGAAGACAGTGAACAGTGAAAGACAAGAGAAGGACAATGATTTGTTACCCTGTAGAACAATACTGTCCCTATCACTAATGGGAAAGCTCTACTGACTCCTGGCCCAGATTGGCCATTTGGACGGAGAGATGAGATCTCATTGCCTCACATGTACCCCCTCCACCTGCTGCTTTTTTTTTTTGTAGTTCTTGAGACAGCAGGCACCCTTGATGCATGACTAGTGATCCCTAGTGGCAGTTTCTGTTAAATGCAGTTCAGGACCATTTTTCTTTTGATATACTACAACCCAGAAACCATTTCTCTTCCACATTGACACACATGCATGCACACACCCACCCACTCACACGCCCACACTCACAAACGCACACACACACGCACACACACACATACACACACACATACACAGACGCACACACACACAAGCAAAAGAGCTAAGATTGAATAAATTAATTGAATTACTCTCAAGGGGAAACGATGTAGTCTGTATGTTATTGAAAATAGAAAAATAACAACAAAATCAAACATTACATTAACAATTGCTCCCAGTTTAGTACTCATTAATGAAAATATGTGATCAGTAATACACTTATAAAGTGGAGAATTATTCTTTGATGGAGACAGGCCTTTGAAAACCATTTTCCTAAAATTTATTTGAATGCCATTTAAAGACCTAACTTGACAATGTCACTTTCTGTATCTCACTCATGTCTTCATGATATTTAGCTACTTGTTTACATCTGTCGAACTGAACTTTAAGCTCATTAGTTCCTGTTGAAGTTAAACCTTTAAGAAAAAAAATTATATATATAACGATTTACAATTTATTTATTTCAAAAGCCCTGAAATAAGCAGCTGTACACAGTAGAAAATGTTACCCGAACTGGGGAAAATAGTAAAAAGAATTAATATACATTAAGCAGTGAAATTATCCATATCGGGCACACAAGAATTACTCAGGATAGCATAATGGCATACATATGTGGTTGCGGGCCCAAATAAAACATAGCACTAACTCAATGTAGAATATCTCATCTAGTCCAACAGTGTGTGTCACTGATTTCTTTCATCAGCTTTTAGAAAACAATTAAGCTGTATGCCATATTACAAAAAATTAATCATGCTTTAGTTACACATACTTGATAATACTACTTAATAATAAACCATCTCTCCAAATATAAAGACAGAAGCATGACTTGAGATTGTATGCAGATTTAGTCACAGAACCTTTACTGCTAACAAAACACAGAGAAATTTAAAGTAAATTAGGAAAAAAAAGTTAAGTATTTTTCTTGCCTGACCTTTTTAGGCCGGCCTTTCAACACACACACACACACATATGAATACATGATATTACAAATATTATTACAAAAAGACAAAAAATCTTCCAATAGCTTTACAATTTGCAACACATGTAATGTTAGTGTAATCCACATCAAAGTTAACAGGTATAAAAAACACACAAACACTTAACACATACACACTGAGGAATGAAAGGTTTCAATCAATATGTGACTGCCTTTGATGATGTGGGAGAATAAACATGTGAGCAGTGGAGCAGTCAGCAGAAACCAACTCAGCTGCCTACTGGGTGGCAGTGTTAACATACCAGCATTTGCAACCATGTCTATAGTCTCAAGGAAAAGCACTAGTAATTACCATTTGAAAAAGACCTGCTCAAAGAAGTCACACATCCCCTCCTTGCCAGATATATCTATACAATGCTGTGTTAGCAGTGAAAGAAGGTCAGGCTCGATTACCTTGATATTCTGTTGTAGTGTCCTGGGTTGTTAGAATCGTAGTCATATTGCCTGTGGGACTAAGGTCAGGATGCAGCTATGATAACCTTTACAAAAAAGTGTCAGAAGGGAACTTGTTTTGTTGGACCTAATGGGTAAACTTGGTATCTGAATTAGAAAAACACCATTGTAAAGATATTGTTTGTCATCTCTACAACTTTTTACTGAAAAAATATCAAACCTGCCTTGTTGTATTGAGAAAATCTTTGTCTAAACTTACAATTCTCAGTGCATATGTACTGGCCTCAGAGGCTACTAAATCTCCTAGGCTTTGGGGATTTTTGAAACAATGACACATAAACACTTTTTAAACTGCTTGTTTAAATGGAGGTTGTTGCACCTTTGTTGTATAGACTTCTGTACTTCTGTACTAAACAAATGAAATTAAAATATTGCCTCTGTGATCAAATTACAGTATAATGATAATAATAATATAATTATCAATAAAAAGTAAATTTCTAAATGGACAACTTATTCATTCACAAAAAGCTTTTATTTTCTAATAGAATATTTATTTATTTCGTGGCATTTTCATGTTAGTAACTGTTATAATTCGCTTTGTTCTTAGACATTATGTATTCATATTCTAGTATTCATATTCATAGTTTCAAATATGTTTATTGGGAAACACATAATTTCACAGAGAAATTAACAAACAGCAGTTATGTTCCCTTTGTTTTTTAACAATAATAACGACAATGACAAATGACAAAAATGAATAGTAAATAAACAAACAGAAACCAGCAACAACAAAGCTAACTTAGAGAGAAAAAACAAACAAACAAAAACAAAAAACACACGGTACCCTCCCACCCCCACTACCCACCCCCAGGAGTGCATCCAACTAAGTCTAATCGGATTCCCTGTCAAGATGAGAGACCAAAGGTTGCCAGATTTTATCAAAGTGCTTTAATTTGTCTTTCAGAATAAATCTAATTCTCTCCAAGTGCAAGGTGTCTGTCAAGTCAGTCAACCAATATCTGAAGGCGGGCACCTCTTTCCCCTTCCAGTTAAGTAAGATCAGTTTTTTTGCCGTTATAATGCCATAGGCCAGAAGACGCTGGTGTGAAGCATTTAGCTTCCTTAACTTGTCAGAAGTTCCCAAAATTATTAAGATAAGATCTGGGTCTAATTCAACCCCCAAAATCAGTGAAAAAAAATTTAATATTTCATGCCAATAGTTTTGAAGTTTGGGGCAGAGAGCATAACTATGTGATTGGGTACCCTCCTCAGACTCGCATTTCTCACACAAAGGTGAGACTTCAGGAAATATTTTATGCAACTTTGTTCTGGAGTTATGTAGTCTGTGCAGTATTTTAAATTGAATTAGACAGTGTTGTGCGTTAACTCATCGATGTGCTCCAAACTTTCCTCCCAAACATTGGGAGGTATCAGGGCTCCGGTCTCTCTTTCCTACTCTTCTTTTATTCTGTCCATTTTGGGAAGGCTCATGTTTTGTAGTGTTTCATATAGTTGCAAGATTATGTAACGTGGGTTGGGATATAGGTTAAATAAACTCTCTATCTTGTCTGGATTTGCCATCTCAAAATTAGGAAGATGTGTTCTAACATAGTCCCTAATCTGAAGGTATCTGAAAAACTGATTCTTTGGCAAGTTATATCTTCTTTGGAGTTGCTGGAAAGAAGAAAATATCCCTTCTATGTATAGGTTACCAACAATACAGATCCCTAGTTGCTTCTAGGTGGTGAAGGCCCCACCCAGAGCAGCGGGAGTGAAAGAGGGGTTTGCTGCTATAGGAAGCAGAAATGATACTGCCTTGAGCTTTTTGTAAATTACAGGATTATGTTTAAAGCAAGTTCTATTAATTGGCACGGGTGATAGTATAACTGCTCTAATAGAGTATGGTAAACCATCCTCCCACTCCATCTCTAGCCCATGGTGAGGTGATGGGTTGTCATCTAACGAGTGTACCATAGAGCGTATCCCAGTGGCCCAATAATATAAAATGAAATTAGGCAGTGCCAGTCCCCCATTGGTTTTATGTTTGCAGAGATGGTCCTTTTTTATTCTACGAGACTTGTAATTCCAAACAAAAGGGAGAATGCTTGAGTCCAGTTTACTGAAAAAAGATTTGGTAAGGTATATGGGCAAGTTTTGAAAAAGATAAAGTAGCTGAGGGAGAAAAATCATCTTAATAGCATCCACTCTGCTCAGTAAAGAAATGGGGAGTGTTTTCCAAAATTGTATATTGTTTGTTAGCTTATTTAACAAGGTGGGGAAGTTGGCCTTGTAAAGATCATTATACTCCCCAGATAGGTTAAACTGTCTGATGCTATTCTGATAGGAAGCTGTTTGAGTCAATCTTGATCTTCAACCCGTACTGGTAGTAACTCGCTTTTGCCCCAGTTAATCTTGTACCCCGAGAAACTACCGAACAAATAAAACGTTTTCAATATTGAATGGATTGTAATGCTAGGCTGAGTGACATATAACAAAATGTCATCCACGTACAACGATATTTTATTCTTGGTATATTCTGTATTGTAGCCATGTATGTCTGGGTGTGAACTAATAGTTTCGGCCAGCGGCTCTATGGCTAAAGCGAACAATAGAGGGCTAAGTGAGCAGCCCTGCCTTGTGCCCCTACCCAGCAGGAAAGGATCAGAAAGAGTTTTATTAGTGAGTTTTCTAGCCCGGGGACCATTATATAAAAGTTTAGTCCAGGACACAAATTTATCACCACAGTTGAACTTCTGTAAGACCGAAAATAAGTATGGCCATTCAACCCGGTCGAATGCCTTTTCAGCGTCCAAACTGCGCATAATTAGGTCTTTTTCGGGAAATCTGGGGGAATGCATAATAATTAAAAGATGTCTAAAGTTGTGGAAGAAATTTCTTTGGGGGATAAACCCAGTTTGGTCAGGGTGAATCAGCTTGCACATAAATGCATTAAGTCTTCTGTCTTGGCCAGAATTTTTTGATCCGAATTTAATAATGAGATAGGCCTGTAAGAACCCACTTCTTCTAAATCTTTTCCCTTTTTGGGGAGGAGGGTGATAGTGGCTTCAGTCAAGGTCTGGGGCAGTACTCTGTCCTCGTACGATCGGGTGTACATTTTACATAGATAAGGAGCCAGCAGTCCCCCAAACTTTTTGTATATCCCATTGCTGATCCCATCCGGGCCAGGGCTTTTGCCATTTTTCATTGAACCGATGGTTGCTAATAGTTCCTTCCATGTGATGTCTGCCTCTAAGGTATCATGGTCCGCTCGACTCAGTGATGGGAGATCACATTTATCTAGAAACGACTGCATTGTTTCTTCCACAGAGTTAGCTTAAGAAGAGTATAGTGTTTCATAAAACTGTCTAAATCTATCATTAATATCTTTAGGGGATGTAAGGATATTATCTGAACCTGATTTAATTTTATGGATAGGCCTGTCATTTTCAAGTTTTCGTAGTTGTCTTGCCAGTAATTTGTGTGGCTTCCACATTCACCATATTCAAAATATCGCTGTTTTGTAAAAATAAAGGCTCTGCAAATTCTATCTGATAATATCTTATTAAGTTTATATTTAAGGTTTGAAATATTTGTATGTTTTTCTAATGAGGGGTGTAGAGCAGGGGTTTTTAACCTTTTGGACCTTGAGGCCCAATTTTTATAGTACAAAGTGGCCCGGGGCCCATTAAATATTTACACTATATAGATTTAATTGACCTCACTCACGGTTTGATTTGTATTCAATAATAAACCAAATCCACTTACAGTTTGACAAGCAAAAACCTTGTCAAATAAAATGACATGATAACATGGGATCATCACAAAGACTTTTATTAGACATGTGTATGTAAACCTGCACACACATCAAGCCACTGAACAGACTGATAATTCCTTTTTTTAATCTTCACCTCCTAATGAGACATTTGGGCCTGCCTCTGAGACATAATCAGATCCAGTCTGGGTGGAATGTGGGAAAGGCTCACTCTCAGAGTAGCCTCCAGCGTTGCTCTGAGTCTGTTTCGGGCTTTGGTCTTGGTTGTGGCCACAATGGAGAATCCTGATTCACACAGGTATGTAGTCGTGAATGGGAGAAGGACTTTCACGGCCCTCAGTGCAAGACATGGATACTCCTTTGAGACAGCAATCCAGAAGGAGCCCAGGTCCAGTTTGCCCCACTGCAACTTTAAAGTGCTGTCAGTGGAAACTTCCAGAAGCTGGGATTCCAGATGTGAGGGCAAAGCAACATCATTTGCAGTGGGATCCACTGAAAATGGGTCCAAAATCCACATGTTTCCCTCTCTGGGATCCTCAGGAAAGTAGTTATCAAACTTCTCTGCCAGTTGTGAGAGGTGCTGAGAGACTGAGTCACTGATATTCACCTGAGGGGAGTTTTCCAAAATGTCAGACAAAAGTGGAAACATGTCCATCCTCTTTTCCTGGGCCCTCTTGATCCACAAAGCAAGTTTCCTCTTGAAAGCTTGAACTTTGTCTGCAACAAAAAATATGTTGCTGTTTCTTCCTTGGAGTGAGATGTTCAGTTGGTTCAACAATGTGAAAATGTCACAGAGGTAGGCAAGTTTTGCTGTGAACATTGTGTTGGCATAGTACTGTGCAAGATGATGGTTTTTCTCAGTGAGAAAAGAGAAGACCTCATTCCTTCGTTCAAACAAACGCTTGAGGACCAGTCCTCTTGAGAGCCATCTCACTTCACTGTGATACAGCAGCTGGCTGTGATCTGCTTCTATGTCCTCGCAGAATTTGCAGCATTGTTTTTAATAAAGTTTATGGTTTTCACACTTACATCTATCATCTGGTGGAAATCTGGTGACATCTTTTTTGCTGCAAGGCTTTCACGGTGGAGAAAACAGTGTGTCCATTTAGCTTCTGGTGCACGATCGAGTATCTGTCTGATGACACCCTGATGCCTGCCAGTCATTGCTGCTGCACCGTCACTGCACACCCCAACACAGTTCTGCCAGTCCAGGCCGTTCTCAGTGAAGTAGTTATCAATGCAGCAGAAACATTCCTGAGCCGTGGTACGTGTTGGTAGCTCTCCACAAAACAGTATGTCTTCGTGCAAACTACTGTCCCAGCGATAGCGAACAAAAACCAGCTGCAGTGCAGCATTCATGACATCCGTGGACTCGTCTAGTTGTAAAGAGAAAAACTGGCTACTTTTTATTCTTTCAAGAAGTTGATGCTGTATGTCTGAGGCCATGTCCGCGATACGGTGACTCACAGTGTTGTTTGACAGTGTCTTTGCAGCGGCCTCTCCGATCATCTCACGGCACATATCAACAACGGCAGGCAGAACCAACTCCTCCGCTATGGTGAACGCCTTCTTGCTCTGTGCCACACGTCTGGCTACGAGTTAGCTGGCTTTCATTGCACATTTGGATTTTATATAATCGGGATTGTACCGACACAAAAATGTACTCTTTTGTGGGGGGTCGGCACGATATTGGTCATTTTTCCGTTTTAAAAACTTCTCCATAATTTTATATAATGTCTCTGACAGCTAGCGTAGAGACGAAGACAGTCTTCTTCTCTGTCTATTGCAGCTTGTTAAACAACTGACTGATGCATTACCGCCACCACGTGGTCTAAAGCTGCATTGTAACTGAGCTTCTCATGGATAACATATCTCTGGTCTCTTCAGTTGATAACCTATGCAGTCCCACGGCCCACAAGTGCAAAACTGAAAGTTTTTTGCGGTCCTCTAGGTGGCGCTGGTGGCCCTCTGCAGATGGTCCTTGAGATGACATTTGTTGTAATTTGGCGCTATGTAAATAAACTAAATTGAATTTAATTTTATGGTCCAGAACGTAGCAGGTCTTCGATCAGCCTAAAAGAGCACACGTCACGCCTCTTTTCATTGAGCTCCACTGGCTACCCTTAGCCGCCCGGATCAAATTCAAGTCACTGATGTTATCCTACAAAGTGCTTAATGGAACGACTCCCTTCTACTTGAATGCTCTCGTAAAGGCTTAAGTCACAACTCGGTCTCTCCGGTTGTCAAAGGGTTGTTGTCTATTCAATTCATTTTTATTTATATAGCGCCAAATACAACAAATGTCATCTCAAGGCACTTAGATAATAAAGTCCAATTCAAGCCAATTGGAATTCAATTAATTGTAATCCTAATTATTCATAAAATAATCCAATTCGTTCATATAGAGCCAATTCAAAAACAATTTCCTAGCTAAGGAAACCAACAGATTGCACTGAAACTTTTTTTTTTTTTTTTTTTCGGTCCAATCTCTCGTCCTGAGAGTGCCTAAGGCGACTGTGGAGAGAGGCAACTGTGGAGAGAAACGACTCCCTTTTAACAGGAAGAAACCTCTGGCAGAACCAGACTCAGGAAGGGTGGCCATCCGCCTCGACCAGCTGGGGTTTGAGAAGACAGAAGGGGGGGGGGGGGGCACTGTAACACCATTCAAAGGATATCTGTTGGAACAGGGAAACACGAGTTAATGACCACAATAATGTCACATATACATAAAGAGAGTAAAGTGAGGAAAGGTGTGACAGATGAGGCCCCCCAGCAGTCTGGGCCTATAGCAGCTTAACTATGGTATGTTTCAGGATCACCTGAGCCATCCCTAACTATAAGCTTTATCAAAACAGAAAGTTTTAAGCCTGGTCTTAAAAGTGGAAAGGGTGTCTGCTTCCCGGACATTTACTGGCAGTTTATTCCACAAGAGAAGGGCCTGATAACTGAAGGCTCTGCCTCCCATTCTACTTTTAGAAACTCTGGGAACCTCTAGTAAACCTGCAGTTTGGGAACGAAGTGCTCTGTTAGGAAAATATCTTACAATGAGATCTTTAAGATATGATGGAGCTTGGTCATTAACTCTTTCGGTGCCATTGACGTCTATAGACGTCAATTTAAAAAAAACCGCTGACTGCCAAAGACGTCTATAGACGTCAATTGCGTTTTTTAACGGAGCGGGCTGGGGGACAATCTAGCGGAGTTTGTCACTAAATCTTAGGCTTGTAAACACTAAACAGAGAATATACTGGCAAAATTACCTGCAAGGTGGCAGCAGTGCAACTTTGCACAAAAAAAGAAAAAGCGTGTTTTCTCCGTTTTTTTGGGTCAAACAGCTGTTTTTGGTGAAACCAACCTATGTTCTACTGTCTATTACTAAAGGACTGAAAATGGTAGAAACAAACTTTTTTTTCCTGATGAAAGAAGAGAGTCTACTCTTTCGTTTCGTAATTTCGGTGTGTACATAGTCATAAGACACACTTTTCTGTGGGTCTTGGAAAATCAGTCAAAATACTGTAAAACACTTGGCAGTATGGGTGTCTCTGAACTGAAAATGGCTGGCAGCCAATGAGTTAAGAGCTTTATATGTAAGGAGAAGAATCTTAAATTATATTCTGAATTTAACGGGGAGCCAATGAAGAGAAGCTAAAACTGGAGAAATATGATCTCTCTGTTAGTTCTCATCAGAACTCTGGCTGCAGCTTTTTGGATCATCTGAAGGCTTTTCAGAGAATATGTGGGACAGCCCAATAATAAAGAATTACAGTAGTCCAATCTTGAAGTAACAAATGCATGGACTAGTTTTTCTGCATCACTCTGAGACAAGATGTTCCTGATTTTAACAATATTACGAAGATGAAAGAAGGCAGTCCTAGAAACCTGTTTTATATGCGAGTCAAATGAAAAATTCTGGTCAAAAGTAACTCCAAGGTTCCTCACTGTAGAACTAGAAGCCAAGGAAATACCATCTAGAGTAACTATACAGCTAGACAATTTCTATTCTGTCTAGCGGTCCCTATACCACGCTTAAGACAATCCAGACTCTTTTGTGTCATTCCATGATAGTGGAATGACCTACCAAGTGCTAATAGAGCAGGGGCATCCCTGTCTATCTTCAAGAAACTCTTGAAGACCCAGGTCTTCAGAGAGCATCTCCTATTCTAGCATTACCCTGTACTTGACTGCACTCTCTCTTTCTGTACTTTCCTCTATGCCTGTGTAGCAGGATGATTGCTTTCCCTGTAGTTCTGCCCTCCCACAGTATTTTCCCCTTTAATTGCCAAGCATTTAAAGCCCTATTCGGACGGGACTAGTTTAATGGGGGGACCTGGGGTAAAGTAATAATAACCGGGAAATCTAGTCCCGTCCGAACGCGCCATGTCAGTAAAGATAGCGGAGTATGTCGGTAAACTTTGCCGAGAATTCTACCTCCTGTGAAACGGTCCGGAGTATCTACCATAGGTAATACTAATCCCGTGCGAATGCGACCTTCGGTAATAAGTACGGAATATGTCGTCACATCCTTTTAAAGAGAGAAACAATTAGGTGTGTCTGTTTGCAAACATGGAGGTTCTGGATGAAGCGCTGCTTGCAAGCACGCATGGTCGGCGCCATGTCTGTTTACAGATGGGGTTTACGGAAGTGAATTGAAGACGTGCATGGCATCCAGGATGTGACGGTTGTGCGTAACCAACAACTCCTCCCATGTTAGATGAATAGTACAGGGATTTCTTGTCCCGTCCGAATTGGTCATTTCTTCTCCCTGGCGTCGTCTGGTTAACCAACATTACCATACGTCCCCCCATTGAACTAGTCCCGTCCGAATAGGGCTTTAGAAGAGGGATCGGTAGATCTGCCCTCTTTCTCTCTCTGGCAACGGGTGCGTGTGTTCCTCTTCCGGGTTACCTGGCTGCAGGTTGTGCAGACGCTCTGCATTCTTCTCTCCTCTGGTGTTGTGCAATTTATGTTCGACCGTGCAGGTATGTTTATTTACCGTGCATCGATTTTTTTTTTTTTTTTTTTTTTTTTTTTTCCATCCGTGCACGCTAATTAATGTCATGTGTTTATGTGCAGGCGCTGGCAGGTGGACAGAGCATGTCTGCTCATTCCCCTCTCGCTGCCGGAACTATGCCACGCTGAGGGCTCGGCACCCGGCGACCACGAGATGAATCGCTCTGCGTCTAGGGCTGCTGCTGCTTTATGGGGATACAACCAACTGCTTCACATGATACAGTAAACTGTTATTTCTCTCGGACATAGTTCCAGGCTCCTCAAGTCCTGCGCAGATCAGCTGTGTGGGATTGTTAAACACATGTTCAACCTGAGCCTGAAGCTAGGGAGGGTACCACAGCTGTGGATAACATCCTGCGTGGTACCTGTGCCCAAGACCCCACACCCCAAGTACTTCAGCAGCTACAGGCCGGTGGCACTAACATCCCACCTGATGAAGACCCTGGAGCGGCTGGTTCTTGTCCATCTTCGTGCCCTGGTGAGCCCATCATCAGATCCACTGCAGTTTGCCTACCAGTCTGGAATTGGAGTGGATTACGCTGTGATCTTTGATTTCTCCAGTGCTTTCAACACTATACAACCTGTACTTCTGAAGGACAAGCTGGAGAACACCGGGGTGGACATCCACAGTATGTGAGGACTGGGGACTGTGTGTCCGATGTAGCTGTCTACAGTACAGGGGCCCCACAGGAAACAGTCCTGGCTCCGTTCCTCTTCACCGTTTATACTGCAGACTTTTACTACAACACGGCCACTTGTCACCTGCAAAAGTTCTCAGATGACTCTGCAATCATCGGCCTCAACACTAATAAGGGAACTTACGCAGGACTTTGTGGACTGGTGCCAGCGGAACCGCCTCCAGATCAACGAGGGAAAAACTAAAGAGCTCGTGGTGGATTTCCGCAGGTTAACTCTGCCCCTCGACACCAGTGAACATCCAGGGAACGGACAATATAGATGGTGACATCTTATAAGTACCTGGGTGTTCATCTGAACAATAAACTGGACTAGACTCAACTGCTCTCTATATAAGAAAGGCCAGAGCAGACTTTCCTTCACCTCCACGCCACACATCCCAACGTGACAATTACAAGTGCCAGAGTGTTTTCTGTTTGTATAACTTTTGAATTTCTTGTCGATGTTTGTTTTCCATTGGGATTGATGATTTCTTGATAAATGGCTTAGGCATTCTAGGTCTTTGCTCTACTGTGACAACTCTAGTCCCATACAACAACCAATAAGTTTGTCTTACTGCCAGATAAAATACAGCTTTGAGTAAACTCCAGAATTAATTCCTACCATGACTGTTTCATTATGTATTGAAAATTTCTGACTGAAGCCTGCTTGTAATCGTGCAAGGTTTGTGAAACTGTACACCGTGAAATGCGCAGAGCAAAGGAAAAGTCGGCGAACATTTCTTTCCGGGGGAAGAATATGTAATGATCGTAGTCCGCTTTCACAGCCTTGGAAGGCACACCTATTTCTGTTTCTTGCCGAAGGGGCGTCTCTGAAACGGGGTGGGTGTGGGGGGGCGATTGCTGAAAAAGTGACGTCACTTTTTCACAAAAACGGATTGGCACTTTTTCTGGGGGATATTCAAAAAAGGGGGAGTACTTGAAACAGAGGTTCTGACACTTGCTGGCACTTTGTGTGTACTCCCCACAGCGGGGAGACTCAGAACTAACTCCAAAAACGTGAAAAAGATGATTTTGATTCTCTATCCCCTTTAAAAAGAGGATTTATAACAATGACCAATTTTAAGTCTTGAGTGAATTCCAGTCAAATTTATCTATGTTGCACTTCTGACACATTAAGGGTTAACTCATTGTGCTTAGAAACTGATCAACAGAAGAAGCAGGAATCATAGAAATTAATTCATGTTACTGAAGGGAATACCAGCTGTTAGATTCCGCTCTTAGCGCTTAGTGTCAGAATGTTATCATTATGGGCCTCTTGTGTCATTATCTCACTTGTTAGCGGCATGAGAAGACGTAAGAGATGGCTTCATTTTTGCTGCAGCAGTAACAGCAGCTCACACAGTGATTAACACAGTGGAGTTGCATCAGGTTAAATTAGCTTTGGGCTAGCCACCAGGAAGACTACCCACACATAACTGTCACCTCCTATTGTTACTTTTTATTTCTGTAGAACAAAGTTTATTATGACTTCAGTGTGCCCAGTGTTGTTGGGATAGGTTTTAGTCCCCTTGTGACCCTTAACTGGATAAAGTTTGTGCAGAAAATGGGTGGATAGAAGAGTATGGTGTTATATTTATCATTCTTAAATATGTTTTGGCAAATATACATTCAGTTTTAATGTTATGATTAGTTTTCTATGATTTGTCATTGCAGAACAAAAAAGCAGGATGAATGTGTAACAAGGTGAAATTATATTTCTTAAAGTGTCTGATTCAAAACTGGAAATTTTATTTATTTTCAGTCTAACAGCATTTTCAAGAAATATAGATCTTTTGGATAAAGTGTTCAACTTTAATGTCTGCACCAGTTCTGTAACATTATTGATAATACAGAATGCATATTAAATAAATGCTTGTCAGTATGAAATTGTGTAAAGAAAATCATGAAAGTCATAACTATTTGCATCATAATGTCTTTATTAATTCTATGTGTGTGATGTGGCACCCTTAGCACTTTTGGGTTAATGTTGTTTGCAAATTTTCATAATAGCTTGTTGTGCTATTCTGGTAATTACCATACTCGAGTGGCTTCTAGTACTGAAGAGGTTGCTGTTCCAGGGAACAGCTCCTGGTTTGCCAGCTGCCTGGTTGACTCTCTCTCTTCCTAGGGTGTAAAGTTTACGAGGCTTACACAGTAAGTTCATGAGTGATGCTTATTGAATGAAAGTAACCAGCCAGGTCATTATTTTATCGCTGTTTATTCTCCACAATACTCGGATTAGACTGAGGAAGTGCAGAGTGGCTGTGGGTGGAACTCAGTATATTCATAGGTCCCCACTCAATGGATGAAAAAGTTTGAGAATCATGCCCCATGCAGTATCAAGACCATGGGAGGTTTGTACTTAAACAAACCCAGGCATGATTGTAATTTTTATTGGTATGTGTGTTATGTATGTTGACATATAGGGTTCTTGACTGTATTTTAGGTACAGCTGCCATGCAGACAATGGAAGCAGACACAGTGAGCTGTGCACATTACTCGTAAACAAACAATTAAATCTAACATATTTTTTATTTCAAGTGCCATGAAACTTTATTAACTTTATTTATTTTATGCCATTTACACACCAACCCCACAAATCCTACTGCTGACTCACTGTGAAAAGTGTTGATGAGAGGACGGAGTACAAAACCTTAAACTCGGTGCACTGAGAGGTGAACTATTTATTCCAAAAAAGATTCTATTTTCATAGCCCTGACTATCCTTCAAACTTAGTTATTTAAACTCAGGGCCAATTATAGAATTCTCACCCACAAAATGATTACAGAGATAGTTATTGGAAACAATTCCCAAATCAATAAAATACAATTCAAAAACATTTTCTGCATTTGTTTGAGCTATTTTTTTTTTTTTTTTTACAGCTGTGTTAGTCTCATGCACTCTGTTTTTACTAAGGTTGATATTTTTCATGGATTTAGTTCTGAAAACTGTTAAAAGGTAGTGTCCTCCTCTCTTTTTTTTGCCTATAGTTTTTAATTGTCAAATGTTTTTTTTAATCCCCTTTAATTATTTGTATAAAATAATATGTATTTCAAAATGTTCTTTTTTACTGGAAAATTGTTAAACTGAATAAGACATCAAATTAGTGAAAGAAGTTGCAAATTCCAAAACAGTAAACAAAAGTTTGGACGAAAGTCCAACTTAGCTCAAGTAGAGCCCACTCAATGTAGATGAGGTGTCTTTTGGTTTACATAATTAAGTATTCCATGGTTTTCTATTCCCAATTAGAACCTGAATCTCAGTTAAGGTACAGATGAGGAGCTGTCAGACTCCAGTGAAGCATGTTCTACACCACCATAGCCATTCATCTTCTTTAGCTTCAGGTGGTCAACGTGGATCAGACCCTGGGTCTCCAGAACTGCTTCTTTCTTAGAGAACATCCAGCTGATCTCCATGAAGGTCTTGTTTTTAGTCTCTGGGATCACAACATACACATAGACAGCCACAGACAAACAAATGATGGCAAACACCAAGTAGCAGTAGGACCCAGCAGACATCTGACGGTTGAATGCAGAAGATGGATGGATGGTAATTGGAAGGACAGAGAGAAGAAGGTAGCAACATGAGTTTTAACTTCAGGGTTTCAGAACTGAGAGCATATATGTTCACTTCATGCCATGTATAGATAAGACACAAATATTCAAAGTTCATTGGTAGGACATTCTTAACAGAAACCAAAACTGAAAACGCAGTAAAAATTCATGCTGTCATAGGATTCTAAGTTTGCCTTGACAATACTGATGTGTGCCCAAGTACATCAGAATAACCCTTGATCATGATAATTGTGCCTACTCACTGCACTGGCCCTTTAAACTGGAGCAGAAACACAGAAACATGCAAGGAAGAAACCATTTCACATTAACACAATGTGAGATATTTAAAAACTATTCGTAATAGCCATCAATTTGTCCTCCAAACTGCTTTGTGGTCTGTCATGAAGTGGAGGTTTTTGAGAAAGTTGCAGAAGCAAACTTTGTTTAGAGCTTCTTAAAAATGTTTTAAGAGCAATGATGTGGATTATAACCAAACACAGTGGGTAACTAGTGGATCTAGTGTATCACTAGTGGATCACTAGTGGATCACTTCACATTAAGTTTAACAGCCCCAATCCCAAAAAAGTTGTGATGCTGCGTAAACTATGATTAAAAACAGCAACATGCAATGTTTTGCAAATCTCATGAAGAAATATTTTATTAATTAAGACAACATAGAAAACATATGGAATGTTTAAAGTGAGACATGCTGTTACTATAACATTACTAATTAATGACAAATATTAGCTTAATTTGATGGCATCAAAAAAGATAGGATGGGAGTAGAAAAATTGGACAGCCAGGATATGTAAGAAATAGCTGGAGAAACGTGTTGTAACCAACCAGCTTAACTGGCAACAGGTCAGTAACACAATTGGGTCTTTTAAAAAAATACGTTAGTGAGGCAGACTCTCTTAGGGGTAATAATTGTCAGAGGTTTCGCAAAAACTTACATCTAGAAATTGTGGAGCAATTTCATAATGTTTCTCAATGCAAAATTGTGAAGACTTTGAATATTCCATTGTTTACGTACATGATATCATCAACAAATTCAAAGAATTTGGAGACATTTCTTTGAACAAGGGACATGGCTGAAAATCAATTTACTTCCAGCCCTCAGAGAGTGCTGCAATCAAAACAGACAAGATTATTTCATGCTTATCACTGTATGGGCTCAGGAACACAAATAATTGTCTGTGAACACAGTTTTTTATGCCATCCACAAATGCAGTTTAAAGCTCTATCATGCAAAGAAGAGGCAATCCAGATGGATGGCCAAGATGGCCAAATTTATTTCAAGATTGACTGAGGTAACCATCTTAACCAAATTAACTTTGGCCTAGGGTTCTGTGGTCAGACAAGGTTTAGAGGAACGTCTACAACCATCCAGACAACCTTTTTTTCTTATTCAGGGAAGACCTTGAACATTCCAGGAGGGCAATGCCAAAACTGTATACTGCATTCATTACAACAACATGGCTCAGTAGCAGAAGAGTCAAGGTGCTGCACAGATATGCTTACAATCCAGACCTTTTACCAGCTTAAAAAACATTTAGTCTATCATGAAATGAAAAATATGACAAAGAAGAGGACTGTTGAGCAGTTAGAATCCTATATGAGACAAGAATGGGACAACATTCATCTGTGAAAGGTCCAGCAACCTGTCTCCTCAGTTCCCAGAAATGTATTAACTGTGGTTAAAAGAAGAGGGTATATTACACTGTGGCAACATGACCCTGTCCCAACATTTTTGAGATATGTGCTGACACTAAATTCTAAATGATTTATAATTTTTCATGAAATAGTAAAATGTCTCACATTCAAAATTTTATATTTTTTGTTTTCTATGTTCCATTTTCACTAGAATATTGGTTAATGAGATTTGCAGATCACTGTAATGTAAATTTCAATATTTTTGGAAATGAAGCTGAATATAATTGTTTAGGATAGAGACTCATGACTTCATAATATATAGCATTCACCTGTAAGAAGGGGAAGACAAAGCCCACAGTGAAATTGGACAGCCAGTTAAGTGACCCTCCTATGATGTAGGCTGCAGGGCGATGGGACTGTTTAAACAGCTCTGCTGTGATCAGGAAGGGAACACCCGCTGTAGCAGAAACAAAGCCAAATGTAAAAAAAACAAAACTACTAATCACATTTTACTGTTATTGCAATGACCATACTCAAAAAGGCACAATCGTGAATTAGTGGTTCATTTCAGTTAAATGTACTTCCTGTGTAACAGACTAAAGAGGAAAGTCAAAAGGAAAAAAATGTTAAAAGGAAAAGACTTCACAGGAAGTCTATGTAACATAATCATGGAAGGAAGTAGGAAAAAATTAATAAATAACACTTTGAAAATGTTGAAAATCAATGGAAACCTGAGGATAATTGTCCATGCTCCGGATAGGGGATTGAATCAAAGAGAAGATTGCATTACTGTATGTTTAAAGGGCCTTGAAATAATATTTGTTGTGATTTGGCACCATTTAAATAACATTAAAATTTTAAGCAATTAAAAGCAAAGTTGCCTCACAGCAAGAGGGTTTCACGTTGAATTCCCAGCTGGGGCCTTTCTGTGTGGAGTCTGCATGTTCTCCTCGTGTAAGTGTGGGTTCTCTCCGGGTACTCAGGCTTCCTCCCACCATCCAAAAGCATGCATGTTAGGTTAATTAGTGTCTCTAAATTGTCCCTAGGAGTGTGTGTGTGGTCGTTTGTCTTGTTTGTCTCTGTGTGGCTCTGTGATGGACTGGCGACTTGTCCGGGGTGTACCTTGCCTCTCGCCCAATGACAACTGGGATAGGCTCCATCCCCCAGTGTCCATACAAGTGGAAAATTCATGTGCTTGGGATCAATGGCGTAGCCATGGGTGTGCCAGGGTGTGGCAGCTGGCACACCCAAAAAATTGCCATCAGACGATGCGTTGTGACACCTGCACCTGCCAACCTGGCGTAGCGTTTTTTCTGATGAAATAATAAATGCGTTCAATCGCCAAGCCACGCCATCTTCCCCTTTAAATTGAGAGCTGCGCAGTGCGCACAGGTATGCAACAATATTGTTGTGTCCTTTACTCTGCTGCTAAGCCCAATAGTTGTGTTCAGATGGTTAAATAACTTTGTTGATCATGCGTAATGTGGATACGTTATGTCTCTATGAGTATGCATGAGTGTGTTATATTTCACTATGTTCATCTCATTGGGAACGCAATGTCTGTGTGTGTGTTATGTTTTTGCTGTGTTTTTTGAGAACACAAAGTGTGCTTGTGTGAATGTTTAGATCTGCTGTGAACTACTGTTGACTATTACTGATGAGAACGCACACAACGTGTGGTTATGTTTTGTGTTAATAATGTTGTATTCGAGAGATACAATCTTTTGAATGTTTGTGGATCTGTTGAAAATAAATTTGGCACACCCAATGTCTTTTTTCTGGCTATGCCAGTGCTTGGGATATTGTATGTGAGAAAGCATCTCTGCATTGTGAGGGCGCAGAATAGTATCCATAAGCAGAAAATGTGTAATCCTTTCTACACACACTCAACTGCTCAACACAACTTTGGACTTTGTTTTGACTTATAAGACCCTGGAAGCAGGAACAGTGTAAAATGTTTCTTCTCTAATTACCCCTTGTTAGCTCATATCATTTTAAGGACCAATATATCATATTATATGTCAATATACAGTATGGGGATACCTTTATCTATTTAACTCTTCTGAAGAAAGAAGGAGGCCTTAATTTGTAACAGGCTTGCATGTCCTTATAATTGTTTGATAAGTACTGTATACTTGGTTACGCTCCAAGCCCTTATTCAAGACCTGCATATCAAATGACTAATGTTTTTATTTGAAGAAATTTGGTAAATAAGCAAGGGGCTGGCTGGGGAACAAACAATGAACTGGTTTGGACAGGTAATACAACAGATTTCATGATAAAACAGGAAACACAATAAGCAATAATGAACAGGGTGTTAACAATAATTCTGATCATTCTCGAATGGTGCCACCCGAGAGGTATTTTTTACCGAGGTTTTTGTCTCTGAAGATAGATTTTCACATGATTTCTAGAATTTCTAGATTTAACTTTGTAAACTGGCATTATATCATGTGGAAGACTGACTTTGGCTGGCTTCATCAAAGGGACGTGAACAGTGGATTGCACTTTCTCATGGTCAAAGGACAATGTTGCAAGGCTGTGGCAAGGTTGATGGCTTTAAATATGTGAAAACAAACAGTTGGGTCCAACTTGTGGAGGGGGAAGTCTTGATAGGACAGCTCAATCCTCTATTCCAATTGGTACCCTGGAGCTCAAGAGCAATTCTTATCAGCTGACTGTATAATCCCATCTTATTGTCTAGAGTCGTACATTTCAGGTTTTTGCCCGTTTAAGGCAGTACAGCCCAAAAAATGATCAGCCGCCCACTCTCTTTCCTGTAGAAGAACTGTACAACAGCTGAATAATAAAGTAAAGAACAATGGGCCTCATGCAAGAACATTTTCGTATTTTTTTTCTAAATTTCTCTTACTTTTTTCGTACGAAGGTCTCGGACGAACACGCCACGTCAGATGCAACAAACGCTCTTAACTTCGGAAAAAGTGTGTAAACGACCTGCGTAAATGATGAATCCCACCCGTGCGTATTTAAGGGGCACATGCACGAGGATAGTAAAAGATTATACCATATAAGGCTCTGCTTCCTCGCTCCTGTGCCAGGAAAAGTTAAGTGTTAGTCATGAGAATGGCATCAAGGCGCAAATAGAACAACTTTACGGGCTCTGAGATTGAAGTTCTGCTTTCAGAGATCCAAAAAGGAAAATCTGTCATTTTTAGCAGTGTCAGCAGTGGAATTACGGGACCTGCTACAGCAAAGAAATGGGAAGCAATTACGAGTGCTGTCACCTGTAGTTCGTAATGTCACCGAAATAAAAAAAAAAAGAAATGGTTTAATATGAAAATAGCTTTAAAAAAAAAAAACGTCTCGCCATGGGCAGGCGCTCGATGACTGCAACTAAAGCCGTGCAATCAGTTGTTGCCTCATCATGATGGCACTCTGATGGGGCGGTCCATGAGGGGGGCCTTCTGGCACCACACCTTCCAGTCTGCCTGGGCTGGTTCAGATTGTAGGAGACCCTCGTTCATGGCAATATTGTGCAAATCTGGCATGCCTTCTCTGGGCTATAGAGCAGTTGGCCCCCCGCTGTATCGAGACACACCCACCTGGCCTTCGGCTCAGTGTGTTCAATGACAGGGGCACGGGTGCTTTGATGCGTATATGTGTCTCGTGCTCCAATTATGATTGGCAGTCCAACCAAGGCATGACAGTCCCTCTTAATTTGTACTTGTTGGACAGTGGCGTATGGGAATTTGATGTACCATGGGTGATAAACTGAAGAGAGCTTTGATGACCAAGGGGAGCGCACGACTCACAGAGGACTGGGACAACCCCGATCTGTCTCCAATCTCCCTCTGAAAGGTTCCAGTGGCCAAAAATCCAAGGGTGGTGAGGACCTGGACGTTAGAGATGCGCAGTTGGCGGTTGAATCCGCGGAGCCCGCGGATGAACCGCGGATCGGGCGGATGACACACCGAAAAATCGTATTTTAATTAAATTCGGGCGGGTTGCGGTTGAAGCACCAAAAAAAACAAAAAAAAACAAAACAAACAAACATAATTTTCCAAAGGTAACGAACGAAAACATACATTACAAACAGTATAAAACAAAACCACGTTTTAGATTTCCTGCGTAGGTCTTCTCGTTTGTTTGTGTCCATTACTAAGGCCATTCATGGCCTACAGTTAGCACATAGGACCCTAGTTCTACGTTGCTTGCTAGCAGTGTTGGGTGCGTTAAACCGTGTGGATTAAAGTGGAATAATTGCAAGAATCCTGTGATCAAGACAGCGTTTTAAGGTAGGCCATCTGGTTATTCATTTTGCCCGCCGTGGCATGTTGATTTGGGCTTAGACTATGTGCTTTGAAGTTGTTTTACATTCTCTGAAGTAGGTTGGGAACATTTGCGCTAAAGGATGGATTTATCGTGCTATGTAGACGGACTTTGTTGTCTAGATTCTTTAAAAAAAATTCGTACACTCAAAACGGTGTGCCCGTGCTCATCATGTTTTACTTTTTTCTTGATGAAGTGTGAAATATAGCTGCAAATAGTATTTCAATGCAGACATGTCAAAACGACAGTGGAATGCACATTTTCAAGGTGATGGAAGGGTCGTGTGATGCTTGGAAATAGATCGGTTAATCCAAAATGTAGAACTATATAGTTATATTCTGTATTAATGTTTCACATACAAGTGAGGAGACGTAGGGTATGCTAACCTGTAACTAGTGATAGTGTGAATGCCTTGGAAGGAATTCAATCGCTTGTGACGGCTGTGTGTCTTAAAGGTGTTCAATTTAGCACTTGGGAGTGATTTTGACAGCACTATTATCCACTACATAGTAGTAGGCGGACTTATTGACCAGATATAATGAACTACGCTGTTTGAAAAAGCCGATACAAATAGCCAAGGCACCTTCAATAGACCTACACCTATCGGCGGATGGCGGGCGGGTTCGGTTTTGAAAATCGGTGAAAAAATGTTTGTGCAAATGGATAGCGGGCGGATATATATTTTTTGCAGCGGTTGCGGATGGGAAAATACGTCATCCGCGCATCTCTACTGGACGTGTGGTGGAATTGGGTTTGATCGGCGTGTTTCTCTCTGGAGTTGTGGCTCTAGCAAGTTGCATATTTGAAGCAGCACAGTCCATGGCAGTCTTAATCGCGATGTCAGCCATTCGTCTGTCTCCAAGAGGATATCTACACGTTCTCTTCAAGAGCCTGACGTACTAAGGCATCCGAAAGTAGTCAGCCGTTGGTTACGCTTCCCATTGACCTTGTTATATACAGATTTAAATTAACCTTCAATTAGTGCATAATTTAAGTCAAACAGAATAATGTCAGCATCATTATGGGGTATAATGTATATATTTATTTATGTTTGCTTCAAAGTAATTAAATATACAATCCATTAGTCAAGCAAACTTGATTGGAATAACAGCGGACTATTTTACGCAACTCCTACGACAGGTCTGGATCACTCGTAAATTCTGTTCGTACCTGAAAGAAAACGTAAAATACGAAAAGATTGGTGAATGCGCAACTTTTCTTAAATCACTCGTACGCACGGTTTAAGAACAAATCTGTGCGTACGAACGGTTCTTGCATGAGGCCCAATGATCTGTCTCACCCAGACATTGTTTGCTTGAACTGCTGCATTTGGGCAGAAGTTATAGATCGCTAAAAGCAAAAATCAAGAGATTAAAGAACAGTTCTTTATGCCTGTGCCATCAGGGCACTTGAACCAAAAAACTTGAACATCCATTTTTAATGACTGTGCAATATCATCTAAAGTTATATGAGTGCATTTGTAATGGGGTTGTGTGATGTTTCAATTAATTTGATTAAATAGTGATACTGCTAATTATTTATATATTAATTTGATCTTATTGTGTTGTATTGCGTTTTTATGCACCCCTTATTCTACTTAATGTATTTATACAATGACAAATAATGATATATCCTATTCTATTCTACTAGTACACATACAGTAACATCTTAATCTTGCATTTGTGTCCTGTGAACTTTCATGGATAAAATCCACAGACACACAGGAAAGGAGTGATACCTGAAGCTGATGAGCTCATGCAAAAGTATTTAATTCAAGTTAAATGATTAGGGAGAGAGGCATAGGCTCTAAGACAGGTGATAAATCTCCTGATTGTAATGCTCAATTTATAACTTTAATTCATATGAATAAAAATAATGGACTTTAAAGGCTTTTTCCTTCAGGTTGATGGATTTTCATTCTGAGGAGTTACAGCAGTATATTATGTTCCAAGTGGTTTTCAAGAACATTGTGGACAGTTCATTCATCTTTTTAGGGTCAGAACAGTCATTTGTCTATCGATGTAGAACGTTTATGTTGCTTATTTTATCATAAATTTTCTTTCATTATAAGGAACATGAAATGCTACTTAGATAAAACACAAAATGTACAACAAATGGCTCATGTAAGTTTTAACAACTAAACATCATCAATAATCAAACAAGACAAACTATTTTTTAAGAATCAATAACAGTGTGATACACTCTGGGAGTTATGCTATTTGTTCCCTAGATTTTTAAATTATACAGATTTGACACCTAACGTAGCAACTTTAAAGTATTTTTTTTTTCAACACAGATACACTTGGTAAAATAAGTTATTTAAAATACTTTTCCATTTAATGTAGTAGTAGGTTTAGCATTAGTGACGTGTTACTATGACAACATGAAGGGTATGCTGGACAGTATTAATGTCCGCCCCACACCAGGACAAGCAGCCAACTAGTTGGATGACAGGTAAAATGTGAACTGCGTCCATTTTTGTTGCTCCCATCACAGCTCACAGCTGATACATTCAATTAAAACCTGTGTTTAAAACCATGTCAAAAGAAACTTTTATATTTCACACAAGAGCCAGATGTTTAAGGGTATTACCTTGTTTTTTTATAATAAATAATGTTTTTTTATAATATAAATAATGATGGGGCACCTATACTTATCCAATGTTTTGAGTTTATTGGCTATCTGTTTTAGAAATGATTATAAACATAAAAACATGAACATAAAAACACAGCAGGTTCAACTATGATATGTGTCTAACTGCTGAACAACAGTAACTACACTAACTTAGAATATAATTTTGGAATTTAAATGGACCAGTCTTGACACGCAGTTGGGCAACTTGCCTGGTCCAATACAGAAGCCAGCGATGATGCCAACCACACAGCATACACTGATGTAACGCATGAATGACAAGTGAACCTGTAGGGAGAAGAAACAGCATAACACTTAAAAAGTAAATTCTATGATTATTAATTTTTATTATCATTTATATTCTCTCTCCATCCTTTTTCACAACTTGTCTGAACAGCAAATAAATAATTGAAATTACTTCTACTAAAAGTCTTTTTGCAAACTAATGATAGTGTGTCCTAAGTCTTTCACACATTGTTGTATTTTGGTTTGGTTTCTGTTAAATTAATAAAAACACAGTATCAGATATCGTGTTGATCATCTGAGGTTATATTTACCTCATTTTAAGACTTGTTGAATGGTTGATTTTTTTTTTGTATGTCTTGACATGTAAAACCTTAGAATTAACAGATGGTGTCCTTTCTTTTTCACATGACAAAACTTTAGTAAATATAAACATGTTTTAGCCTGTGTGAGCAACAGGAGTCTATTTCTTTGTTGTCCTTTTTCTTTCGGTGGCAACATTTGCTGCAATACTTAACAAACTATCAAAGTACAAAATATAAATTAATCAGCAGTCCAGTAAAAAGCTCATGTTTTAAAAGGTCACAACCATGTGTTAAAGTTTTAAATTACCACATTGTTTTGACATTATTGCAAAATCTTTTGAAACACACACAGACGCACACTCACTGAGCTGGTGTATAAGTAAACACTAAAGCGTTAAATTCTTGCTGCAACTTTTACAAAACTTCCACGCTTATTCTCCCAGTCTTATTCTCTCTCTCTCTCTCTCTCTCTCTCTCCCCCTCCCCTCCCTCTCACACACACACACACACACACACACACACACACACACACACACACACACACACACACACACACGCAAACAAACACACACACACCTGTAAAATTAGAGTTAATGTGATTCCAGCACTGCAGATGCCCATCACTGCAAAGCCCCCAATCATAAGAGGCCTTCTGCCTAGCTTCTCTATGGTGAAACACTGCAAGAGATTCAGAGCTCATGTTAGGCGCTGTTAAATGAACACACACTACACATAAGAGAAAATAGCTCACAGCTTTTTTCTTCTTTTAATTTTCTTTCCAATCTGATATGTGTGTAACATATAGAACTGATAGAGCTGGTATCAGGATATGTTTAAGTCAAATATGACATAAAAACTCAAAGCATAAATTGTAAGCTTCATGTTGTACAGTGTTTTTTAAACACAATGCCAGGACCGCTACTTTGTGGTTTTTAATTTTTCATTAATGAACTTTGTAAATACGGTAACTCCAAAGTGAAATGACAAACACCAAACATGTGCATATTTATAGAGTTAGATTAATTTGTAGCTCATCAGCAAAATTTCTTTCTGTATTCAGTTTCTAAATTGGAAAAAATATGCTCAACATTTATCCAAATTTAAAAAAATCTATAATACAAGTTATTTAGAACACAACACCAAAAAACAGAAGAAAAAAAAACAGGTACAATATCACTTGACATAACTTATTGTATGTTTACCCCAACAAGTCCAGCGATGATCTCTATAATTCCAGTTCCTGCTGTAGTATACTGGATCTCTGGAGCTGGGATACCTGCATTCTCAAAGATGTCATTTGTATAAAACCAGATCTGTGGTTAAAAAAATAAAAAGGCACTTAAGATCAGTCAACCTCAGGAAGGGATTCTCCTGCTAGTGCTCAGAGTCAGGACTAAACAAGGTGAGGCTGCGTTTCAGTTTTATGCTCCTAAAATCTGGAACAGTCTTCCAGAAGATGTGAGACAGGCCTCAACTCTGACAATGTTTAAATCCAGGCTGAAAACGGTTCTATTTAGCTGTGCATATGACAACTGAAAGTATTTTATCTGCACTCTTTGTTTTTAATTTAATTAATAAATGATTATTCTTATTTTTCTATGGAATTATTTTATTTGCCTTCTTGTGATTTTATGTAGCTGTAAAGCACTTTCAATTGCGTTGTGTACGAATTGTGATCTACAAATAAACTTGCCTTGCCTACAGGGTCATTGGGTCATTGGTCATTAATTGTGACCTAATGAAGATATACACTCCAAACAATAAGGTTTAGACAGGAGGAATATTTTAATGATTCCTAGAAGTGTTTGAGATAGGCACAGTGTTATGACTATTTGAGCAGGCATCATCATCCCCACGTTCCAAGAATGGGTGCCAAGCCCCATTACAAATACCTGGTCATTTTATTACAAGGGCAGCTGATCTGAGATGGAAGATCAGGGATAACCTGGAGGCTGTGTGGCCCTTTGTCAAAGCAAAGAGACAAAGTACCTCATGAGAATATGCTAGCAGTTATAAATTCAGAATCCTACATACCTAGTGGCACCATCACAGAGACCAATTAGCGGATTCACAACAGTTGCAGTAATCCAGTAGAGATGCTTGACTACAAGATAAACTGTGTTGTGTTTTCAAGTTTCTTTCTTGCGCTGAAAAAGAAGCCATGGGGTTTTTAAACAATGTTCTCCAATGAACCATCCAAAGTGTCTGAATGACAGGGGTAGAGTAATAGGAGGATAACAGACTCATCCAGGGCTGATACTGAACAACACAGGAAAAGCATATGGACGAAAAAGGCATTGAATAGCACCAAAGCTCCATGGCTAGTGGATCTAAGACCTGACCACAGAAATCTCCATGTGCAGGAACAAGTGACCATCACAGTGGCGAACACCCAAGAGAGACTCTCAAGTGTGAAGAGTTGGACTTCACCAGGTCCTGACTTGATACATTGTGCTGCTAGTGTCTAAAGACACTGCCTCCTCTACATGGATGATGTCAAGATATAGAATAGAATAGAATAGAATAGAATAGAATAGAATAGAATGGAAAAATACTTTATTCATCCCCCAGTGGGGGAAATTCAAAATTCAAATATATATGTCAAGACTAAGCAAGACATCAACTCACTGACACATCTCACCAGGATTTTAAGCGAGGACATCAGAATGTCATTCGGACTAGATAAATATGGTTGACTGACATCAAAGAACAGCAAGGTGATCACAACGGAAGGGATTAAAGGCACCATAGAAGTAATTCAAGACAGCTACAAATACCTTGGGGTCTCCCACAGGCAAATGGATATGGTAAATGGACTGTACTTGTCTGGCGCTACATGCCACATTCACCCATTCACGCACACTCACACAGCATGTCTAAGTCTATACACACTACGTGCTTTCTAATCATTCACACACACATTCATACACCGATGGATGCATCGGTAGGCAACATAAGGTTCAGTGTCTTACCCAAGGACACTTCGACATGTAGCCCGGGGAAGCCGGAGTCAAACCACCAACCTTCCGATTGGTGGGTGACTGCTCTTCCTCCTGAGCTACAGCCGCCCCAATCACTTCCTTGTGGTTTTCTTTTGCAATCACAAAGAAACCACAAGGAAGTTGGCCATAACCAAATACCTACAAAGAGTATGGTAGATCCCGAATAGTAAGTTGAATGGGAAGAACAAAGTTCGAGCCATCAACGAGTAGGCTATGCCCTACAAGTCATCAGATACCCCGCTGGTATAAGAATATGTCCAAAGGAGGAGATCGAGGCCTCTGAAATTGTAGAAGTGTGTAAAGACGACCGGCTCTTGTAAACAGTCCAAAAAACTTTATTCCTCTTGGCTCCTTGACAACAATACGTAATACCCAGCATTTCCCAGGCCCCTCAACGTCATGTCCTTTTTATAGGAAGATGGGGATGGTTGCCAAGACAACAATCAACATAATCTACATCCCCCTTCTTTAAAACAGATAACAGCCTAAACCAAGTTTCAACCAGTTACAGTGGAAAAGTTAACTATTTGTGCTTTACACCATAAAGTACAGGAGTATGCTAAATTAAATTCAGCATAATCTCTGGTATGAGCATGAACACCCAACACATGTACAGGCAACATCTATTTCACCCCCCTTTTTTTTTTTTTTTTCACTTGATGTAGGCCATATAGAGAGGGTTGGGCTTTGAAATTCTCCCTGAGCGGGTGACAGTGATGGGTGGGTCTTCTAGCCGTGTTGTCTCTGGTTGAACAACTCCAGGTTGAGGTTCTGGTGGAGGCTCAACTGCATTAGATGGCGGGGGCTCAGCCGTACGTGGTGGTGCCTCCTTAGTGGCAGGAGGGACGTGTGTCTCAGGCGTGTATAGCAGGTGGCGTCTGTTTCTCACATACATGGCTCCACCAGCTTGGACTTGATAACTGTTAGGCTGTTGTGCTCTCCCTAGCACCGTTCCAAGTCTGTCATGTCCCCTCATTGTCTGCAGTCTCACAGTTTGCCCTGCTTGTAAAGGCATGAGTGGTCTTGCTGACTTGTCATAATGTGTTTTTCTCTGTTGCCGTGCATGAGTTAGGGCAGCACGGACCTGTGTCTCTACCTTTGGCAGATACATGGCTTTGGTCATTGGGACGAGGGTCTTAGTGCGGCGAGAGAGTAAGCGTTGGGCTGGCAATGGTAGTCCTTCTCTCGGGATATTCCGGAGGTTGAGGAGTGCTGCATATACATCTGTGCCATCACGCACACACTTCTCTAGCAGGTGTTTGGCTGAGCGGACGGCTCTCTCGGCTAGACCATTCGACTGGGGGTAAAGGGGGCTGCTAGTGACGTGGCAGAAGTCCCACGCACTGGCAAACTCCTGGAATTCCCCACTTGTGAAATATGTTGCATTGTCAGTCATAAGTCGCTGGGGCACTCCGTGAGTGGCAAAGTGACGCTTCAGCCTGGTTATGATGGTTGCACTAGTCATGTTTGGGAGCTGATCTATTTCATACCAGCCAGAATAAGAGTCGACCAGTACGAGGTGTTCCTTTCCTCCCCACTCGAAAACGTCAGCAGCTGTGAGAGTCCATGGCAGGTCGGGTATTTCATGCAGGTGCAGTGGCTCTTTAGTCTGGTGTGGTCGAAGTGCATTGCATGGGCCGCATCGGGATACCTCATTTTCAATGTCTTGGTATATGCTGGGCCAGAACATCGTTTCCCTGGCCCCTGCGCTTTGAGGCCTCGACGCCAGGATGGCCCTGATGCAGCTGTTTGATGTAATAATATTGCAGTGTGTGGGGAATAATAAAACGCTGGCCACGGAACAGGAGGCCATTGTCAGATGTGAGTTCGTCCCTCATTGCGTAGAACTGCCTCAGATCGTGCGGCAGTGTTTTTGAGGACTCAGGCCAGCCTGTTGTGATGATGCCTAGCAGGCGTCTGCATTGAGAGTCTTCCATTGTCTCGCGTCTGAGCTCCTCAATTCTCTTGGAGGAGAGTACCTCCACTGTCATGACATCATATTCTTCCTCAGTTTCAGCATGGTCAGTGGAAGGCAGGAACGAACGGGAGAGTGCATCTGCAACGTATAATTCTTTGCCCTTTTTGTATATGACATTCAGGTTGTAGCGCTGCAGTTTGAGCATCATCCTTTGCAGACGTGCGGTTGCCAGGTGAAGTGGTTTTCGCAAGATGGTGATGAGCGGCTGATGATCCGTCTCAACTGTGACAGGCCGACCATATATGTAGTCGTGGAATTTCTGGCAGGCATAGACAAGGGCCAATAGTTCCTTTTCTATTTGGGCATAACGGGATTCAGTCTCCGTAAGGGCCCTGGAGGCGAACGCCACAGGTTTGCTATTCTGAAGGCAGACAGCACCGAGGCCGTGCTGTGAGGCATCAGCGGACAGTACCACTGGGAGGTGAACATCAAAGTACTGGAGAATAGGAGGGCTGGTGAGTAGGTCCTTGAGCTTAGTGAATGCTGCAGTGTGATGCTCCTGCCAATTCCAGTCTGTGTCATGAAGTAGAAGCTGACGTAAAGGCGCCGTGACTTCGCTGTAGCCTGGGATGAACTTGGAGAGGTAGTTAGTCATTCCCAGAAATCTTTGAACTCCAATCTTGTCCTCAGGGGGAGACATCAGTCTCACTGCAGCCGTCTTGCTAGGGTCTGGTTTGACACCCTGGTCAGTCAACAGATGACCAACATATGACACCTCCGATACACGAAAACGACACTTGTCCGGGTTCAGTTTGAGGTTGACGGCCCGTATTCTTTCCATTACCTGGCGAAGGCGCACGTCATGTTCTTCACTCGTGCGGCCCCAGACTAGTATGTCATCAACCACAATTGCACATGGCAGACCTTCAAAAAGTTGTTCCATGCACCTCTGAAAGACTTCACTGCCAGTCGATATTCCATAAGGCATGCGAAGAAAGGCATAGCGACCACCTGGGGTCATAAAGGTAGTGCGATAAGCAGTAGGTCCACTTGCCTGTGATGGTCCTTGTCCAGGTCTGCTGTACGTGCGTGGTTTGCCTGATCTGCAGCATTTTGAAAAATGGTTCCATTTGCCACATGTGTTGCAACGCTTGTTAAAAGCCGGGCAACTGCTGCGTTCAGACGGGTGCAGTCCACCACAGTTTGAGCAGGGGCGATACTGCATGACACAAACCTCCTCATCCTTCCTTGTGTCTTTGGAGCCGGCACCTTGTCTCAGTTCTCTGTTACCCTTTTCAGATTGTTCGTGAAGCATGCATATTTCAATTGCTAAGTTCAATGTCAGTCCCTTTTCTTTTAGCAGCAGTGCACGGAGAGTGTCATTTTGGATACCACACACTAATCTATCTCTAATCAGTTCATCATGCAAAGTGCCAAATTCACATTTCTTGGCGAGAGTTTTCAACGTGGCAACATATGATTGTACAGTCTCGTGCAGTTTCTGATTAGCAGAGTTAAATGCGTGTCTATCCATGATAACATTTTTTACGGGCAGGCAAATCTCTTCGAATTTCTTTACCAGTGTGTCGGGATCCTCCGCATCCTCGTTCCCTTCGAACGTGAAAGTGTCAAACTTATCTTGAGCATCGGGTCCGGCCAGGTTGAGGAACGTGTATGCCTTCACTTTCTTGCTGGCTGTCGATAGACCGGCATTGCTGTATATGCGCCACTTACGTTTAAACTTCATCCAGTTGTCGGCAACATTTTCGTCGAAAACGAGGGGATCTATCCTTCGAAGTGCTTGAGCCATATTCCACAGAGGCTGACTTCTGACACCATGTAGAAGTGTGTAAAGACGACCGGCTCTTGTAAACAGTTCAAAAAACTTTATTCCTCTTGGCTCCTTGACAACAATACGTAATACCCAGCATTTCCCAGGCCCTTCAACGTCATGTCCTTTTTATAGGAAGATGGGGATGGTTGCCAGGACAACAATCAACATAATCTACAGATATCAAGACAAGAAAGCTCCTTACAATACATTAAATGTTTCAGCAAGCCCAGCACCCCGACACTGTACACTAAACAGAAGAAGGGAGGCCGGGTGCTTGTGATCTAGGAATACATTAGGATGATGGCCCCCAGTGATGAACTGCTAACGAACCCGGCGAACAAGTCCATGTTCATCTGCCAATGCCTCAATGACTTTGCCAATGACCCATGAGTACGGAATACATTATCTGAATAACTGTGAAGCCACATTATTCCTAACTGACTGCTGGAGCTTGAAGACAACGTGGAATATCTAACTAAAATGAGTCATGTACTGCACCAAAAGTTTTTGGAGCTCTTTATATTTTGTTGCTTTCGTTTATGTTTTTCTTTCTTATTTGTTTTGTTGTATTTTTAATGGAAGCATCATAATGTCTTTAACAGGGATATCATGTACATTTCTACTCGCATTATACCCCAGTGCAGTTAAATAAGGTAATCAAAAATGTGAGGTGTTTATGATGTGGCACAGGCTTTTATTCATACACCTACAACATCTGGAATAAGAGCTGTTTACAGACATCCCAGTGTTGTACAGTAGGATGAAATGATAATTTGTTAATTGGTATGTCCAATCAGTTTTCCTCATTCCTTTCCTTATTATTTAACTTCTTGTTAGGCTGTAATGACTCTATCCTACTTTTTTATGCTTTCCAATCCTGTACCATAAAGAAAAAGAAACTCACTTGAATGCAGTGCAACAGTAGAGTGACGCCTTATGACATAGGAGTTTTTCAAAGAAGAGTCAATATAAACAGTATTTTAGAATGTGAGACAAAGAGCCCAACTTAAATATTCTAACTGAACTGGTAATCAGATTCATGCATATATGTTGTATGGCAGCAACAAGAAAAATGCTGAACCTCGGTTGACTGCAAAATACAGGCCCCTGATAATAATAAAAATAATTTTGCTTGTGACTCTACACTGATTTGCCCTTCTCCTGGTAGACAGCTTTGTTTACGATTGATTATCATTTATCAGTGAACTGGTTGTGCCTGTGTTTGAAGCCATCAAACATGCAGAATGTTGACATGTCAAGAAACTCTGTTTGCTATGATTGAAAAACTCACAAATACTCCTAAACAGTCAAACCCAGACCTCCTCACCACTGAGAAATGCAACAAATTTGCCAACTTTTTTAGCCAAAAAAATCAAAACAATCAGAAAAAAAAACAAAAAAAAAAACAAGAAAACTAATCTGTGTCTAAAAATAACTCTGAGGTTATGTCCCAATATAATATTGTTGAAAATCCAAGAGGAAACAGTTTGCCATCTGAAATCAACAACTTGCAATCTGGACATAATACCATCCAACTTTTTAAAAACTGTTTTTACCTCAGTAGAAATTGATCTCCTACAAATACTTAACAGCTTACTGGCATCAGGAATTTTTCCCAAGTCACTAAAGACAGCTGCCATTAAGCCACTCCAAATGAAGAGAACTCTAGACAACTACAACTACAGACCTGTCTCTAACCTCTCTTTTACATCCAAGATTATTGAGAAAGTTGTATTTAACCAGCTCAATGACTTTCTGAATGAAAGTGGAAGTCTTGATAACTTTCAATCAGGCTTCCTATGTCATCACAGCACTGAAACAGCTCTGGTCAAAGTGTTAAACAATATTAGGTTGAATACTGATTCTGGTTATGTTTCAGTCCTGGTTCTGCTGAATCTCAGTGCTGCATTTGATACTGTAGATCACAGAATCCTGTTGCACAGGCTGGAAAACTGGGTTGGACTTTCTGGAGCGGTCCATAACTGGTTCAGGTCCTACTTAGAAGGCCAGAGTTATTTTGTTACAATTCGCAACTATGAATCTGAGCGAGTGGTCATGACTTGTGGAGTCCCCCAGGGGTCAGTTCTTGGACCTCTTCTGTTTAACTTGTATATGCTCCCTTTGGGTCAGATATTGCAGAACTTTAACATCAATTATCATAGTTATGCAGACAATACACAACTTTATGTGTCTCTGTTACCAGATGACTGCAGCCCAGCAGACGTACTGTGTCAGTGTCTAGAGGAAGTAAACACCTGGATGAGAGAGACATTTCTACAATTAAATGAAGACAAAACTGAGATCATTCTGTTTGGTAGGTAAGATTGTCTGAGATGAAGTGAATCTTCAACCACTTCTGGAACTGTCAAATCGCTTGGCAGTTCTGTCCAATGATACTAGTGCACAACTATCTGAGGACGCAGTGCCTCCGCTGAACCTGGCTGCAATTTCTTCTGACATGGCAAATCTAATATCTGCAGATACTGTTCTCATGATAGCCCAGCAGCTCATCACTGACAAATGGACTACATGACCGAGTCTCATGAGTCCCCTCCTCTGCCTGTTGCAATCTGCTCAATGAGGCTGTGATTAGAAGAAGCAGTGTGAAGCAGCACATTTTACAAGGTAAACTGGCCACCTCAAAAGAAAGAGATTAAAACTATACATGTGTATGAATTAAGTCTCGGATGTTTATTTTAAGTTTTAGAAGATTTAAGGGTCTTATCTGCATTACCACAGGTCCAGTGACTTGTATGATTTCTTAGCAACTTGCCAACTTGCAAATACACCAGCTTACCCATTAATTTCACAGAGATCTGCAAATACAGATTCAGAAGGATATATTCCAGTGGCCAACAATGGTATACCAGTGGCTTATACATTTCTCAGTGACCAACCAACCTGAACCTGCGACAGATATTTCAATCGGCAACCTATCATTTCAGCCCCAGCAACATAGGTTTCTCCATTCAAAAGAGCTCTTAAAAGCAATTTAACATTTTATATCAAAGTAAAATAGAGTACTGTTTACCACAGCCAGTTAGATAATTGCCAAGGAGTTTGATGTGCAATATTTAAAATTTTTAAACATTTCTAAATTCCCCAGAAGGGGCAAAATGAGTTATTCTCAAAACCAAAGTCCAAAACAACTAGAAATTATGAAGAGAAAAGTCTGCAGATCTATTCATCCATTATCTTCCACAGGCAACACATCCAGGAAAGAAAACAGACATCACTCTCCCTGGCAACATTTTCAAGCTCCTCCTGAGAGAACCTGAGGCTTTCCCAGGCCAGAGGGGATATGTAATTGCTCTGCTTTGTTCTGGGTCTTTCCCAGCGCCTCCTCCCAGTTGGACATGTCCAAAATCCTTCCACAGGGAGGCGACCAAGAGGCATCCTAATAAAATGCCTGAACCACATCAGCTGGCTTCTTTTGATTCGGTGGGAGCAACTGCTCTGCTTTGAACTCCCTCTGGATGGTCAAGCCCCTCACTCTATGTCTGATGCTCAGCCCAGCCAGTCACCTTCTGAAGAAAACTAATTTCAGCTGCTTGTATCCTCTATCTTATTCTTTCCGTCATAACCCAAATCTTGGAGTCATAGGTGAGGATTAAAACAAAGATGGACCAGTAAATTGAAAACTTTTGGCTCAGCTCTTTTTTTTTTACTGCTGACGAAGGCCATGTGTCTTCTCAGTCCAACATGTCATCACTCATGAACAAGATCACAAGATACTTAAACATTTCTCCGCTTAAGGCAACGGCTTAACCCTGACTGGAGGGATCACGCCACCTTTTTATGGTTGGGATTATACATCATTTTCTTCTCTTTTTATAATACTGAAAGTTTGTGTGATTAATCATTCAATGTATTTAGCTGGAAGTGAGGTGTATTTAAATGAATCAAGAAAAAACTTGTTTTTATGCACAAAAAAAAACAGTTATATCAATATTTCTGAAAGGTTAAATAATGAAAAATAGTCTAGACAACAGAAATGACACCATGGACCAATGAGCAACTGGGAGAAACTACAGGGACCACAACACAGACCAGTGAGCAGAGCCGTTTCTTGCTATAGGTCAGCCATACTCAAATGGCTGCCCGCGGGCCTTTTTAGGCCCATTGGGCATCTATTTCTGGTCCACGAGCTGTTTTGAAAAGTTTTTTTTTTTTTAATTATGATTTTTATTTTTATTTTTTTCAATCGCGCTGTCCACGCACCGCGATCTCAAGACGAGGCTGGGGATTGCCTCCATGGTAACGATAAACAGATAGGCTCTAGCAGTAGAGCCCTCGTAAACTCGAGATAGTAGTCACTCGCTCAGCAGCAGCAACACGTTTACAGACCGGAGCAATAATGGCATGCTCGAAATTTCCCCCAAAAAGAAAACTGGACAGCGAAAACCGCCAGTTCCAGCCAGAATGGACAGAAAGGTTTGCGTTCTTTCTACCACCGTCCAGCACTCGCCCTCTGTGCTTAATATGTCAAGAAACTGTTGCGGCAATAAAAATGTGCAATGTGAAACGACACTATGAAAAAAAACACAAGCATTTTGAAGAGACATTTCCGCAAAACTCCGAGATCAGAACAACAAAATTAAATGCTCTTAAAGCATCATATCAAACATCCAATCCTCCACACTTTGACAAAACAGCAAAAGGCAACACAATGCTCCCTTAGAGTAGCGTGGGTATTGGCGAAGCACATGAAGCCATTCACGGATTCAGAGGTAATGAAAGAATGCATGATTGATGTGATGGACACGTTGCTTTATTCGTGGAGAAGATGATTGAGAATTTCAAACCAAGATTTGATGACTTCAATCTTGGGACACAAATCCTTCTATGCATCGGAAACCCATTTCTGGTAAGAAATGTGAGCGAGTTCTCCTCAGAGGCAAACCAGATCTTTCCATGGATGCCAGCTGCTGAATTGCAAAGTCAGCTTATTGACCTGCAGGAGAATGTGGTTATGTCCCAATATAATATTGTTGAAAATCCAAGAGGAAACAGTTTGCCATCTGAAATCAACAACTTGCAATCTGGACATAATACCATCCAACTTTTTAAAAACTGTTTTTACCTCAGTAGAAATTGATCTCCTACAAATACTTAACAGCTTACTGGCATCAGGAATTTTTCCCAAGTCACTAAAGACAGCTGCCATTAAGCCACTCCAAATGAAGAGAACTCTAGACAACTACAACTACAGACCTGTCTCTAACCTCTCTTTTACATCCAAGATTATTGAGAAAGTTGTATTTAACCAGCTCAATGACTTTCTGAATGAAAGTGGAAGTCTTGATAACTTTCAATCAGGCTTCCTATGTCATCACAGCACTGAAACAGCTCTGGTCAAAGTGTTAAACAATATTAGGTTGAATACTGATTCTGGTTATGTTTCAGTCCTGGTTCTGCTGAATCTCAGTGCTGCATTTGATACTGTAGATCACAGAATCCTGTTGCACAGGCTGGAAAACTGGGTTGGACTTTCTGGAGCGGTCCATAACTGGTTCAGGTCCTACTTAGAAGGCCAGAGTTATTTTGTTACAATTCGCAACTATGAATCTGAGCGAGTGGTCATGACTTGTGGAGTCCCCCAGGGGACTCATAGTTATGCAGACAATACACAACTTTATGTGTCTCTGTTACCAGATGACTGCAGCCCAGCAGACGTACTGTGTCAGTGTCTAGAGGAAGTAAACACCTGGATGAGAGAGACATTTCTACAATTAAATGAAGACAAAACTGAGATCATTCTGTTTGGTAGGTAAGATTGTCTGAGATGAAGTGAATCTTCAACCACTTCTGGAACTGTCAACTGCCAGCTGCTGAATTGCAAAGTCAGCTTATTGACCTGCAGGAGAACGTGGCACTGAGAGAGACACGTCAGTGTGACGTCATCACCTTCTGGTAAAAAATGGTAACTACAGCCAACTTCCCTCTGCCGCAGAAGATGGCAATTCACATCCTGACAATGTTCGGGTTAACCTACCGCTGCGAATCTGCGTTCTCAACCATGAACATTGTTAAAAATCTACGGAAGAGTATTAGGGCCAGGCATAAGAAAAAATAATAATATTTTGCCTGTCGAGATTAAAGTCGACATGTTGAGAATAAAGTCGGGATGTCGAGAATAAAGTCGAATTTTCGCGAAAAAAGTCAACTCCTCTGGTCCATCATCTAATTACTTTATTTTCGACATTTCGACTTTAATCTTGACATGTCGACTTTATTCTCAACATGTCGACTTTATTCTCGAGGCAAAATATAAATATTTTTTCTTATGCCTGGCCCTAATACTCTTCCGTAAAAATCAGTACCGCAGTCGACTCACAAATGAGCATGTGCATCAGTGTGTCTGCCTGGCCATCACACCATTTCAGCCAAGGTTCCAAACATTGGCCAAAGACACAAGAGGCCATTTCTCACATTAAGCTGAGAAAAGTGAAATAGTCCTTGACACAGCGATGCATAGTTTGTTAAACAAAGCACAAGAAATGGGCTGCCTGAAGACTATTTGTTTTGGATCTTGAACAGGGTTATGCTTGGTTTTATTTAGTTATTAATTTTAATTTATGCCCAAATGCAAATTATATTTTTATTTTAGGTAATATTTTTGTTTTGAATAAAAAGGAAATGTTATGTTATAAAATATGTTATAAATTTTATACATATGTTATGTTATATTGTTATGATACGTTATCATACACGGTCCCAATAAATGGCCCCTTGAGTCATTGAAAAAAAAATTGTGGCCCCTCATCATTTCTATTTGAGTACCTCTGGTCTAAGGATAAAGGTAAGGAATGTGTTGGGTGATGTGGCCATGATAGCTGGAGGTGTACCGCCTTTTTGTTTATTTTGTTTGTTTATTTGTGCTGCTAGCTAGCTTCGGATAAATGTTATTGTCACAGCTCCTGACGAGCTGTAACCACTCTCACCTGTCCCTCATTCCATCATCACCAGCTGCTGCTACATAAGGGCGGAGTTCCATCTACTCATCGTCAGATTGTTGTGAAACCCAATGTGGTAACACCTTCAGGCCTCCGTAAACACTTTGATATCTCAACCTTGTCGCTAACCAATCTGTTTCCCCCTCTCGACCAGTTCGACCCTCTCCTCCAGCCAGTTCCTCTCTGCTTGATGCCTACCCCCCTTGGACTCGGATTCCCGGATCTTGGACCTGTCTGCTGCCTAACCCAGTTAACTGGACCACGGCTTCTGGATCTCTTCACCTGGCTCTGTTCCCCAGTCTGTCCGACCCCGTGCACCTCTGGCCCGTTGGCCCCGAACCTTGCAGTCTATAATAAAAGACTCTTTGATTCTGAATCTGTCGCTCAGTCCCAGTGTCCTTCTGTGCCTGAACCGTGACAATTATGTAGCTGGCTAGGATTTGTTTGTTATAAACTCAGTTTTAGTGTCTGCTTTATGAAAGTTTGCTTTTAAATGAATATGTCACTTGTGAATGAACAGTCTGTCCTGCCATGGGGATGACTGACTCCAGAACCGTTTATTGAGATTCTATCAGGGAGGGAGGGCATGTTGTTGTTGTCCTGCTCTGTCATTGTTCAGTGGAAGTTGTCCCTCAGATATTTGACACTTAAAATTATTTTAGCATGATTTAGGATTCATTTACAAAGTTTGGTGTGTTATTTATAGGCCTCTAATTAGAAGTGTGCTACTGTTTATAATTAAAAACACTTTTCAAGGTTTGCTTTTTAAGTGATATATAAATATTAGGCATCATGTTGATTATTTTAGAATATTGTGGCAGTGGATCATTCTTCTTAGTTTTATTACTTTAACTAGTACAATGTGCAAATTAATGCAGAAACTTCTTAAAAGTGACAACTTTGTAATTGGGTATGGACTTTAAAGGGACATTACAATGTTTAATATCTAAAATCTGTTTTATTCATTGAATTGTTGTTTCCTTTGTATTATAGTTTTTTTAATCAGTTTAACTTTTCTGAGTGGTTCAACTGAAGATGTTTTGCTCATAAAGTGTAGTGTACAATTTAAAGGGTTAGGAATCTCTTCATTGTAGTTTGACAAACTAGGGGCCCCAAATCAGCATCTTGCTTAGGGGCCCCCACAAAGCTAGAAACGGCCCTGCAAGTGAGCAACTAGTCCAGAACAGTAAGACATGCCATGGATCAGTGACCAACTGGTCCAAATAACAGAACGACACTACAGATCACCCTATCTGACGTTTGCCACTACACTATATGGTCTGGACCACAGGCACTCAATGGACATATCACTGATCTAGCAACAACACTCTTGTAACAAATGTTTAATAAACTGCACTATTATTGCACTTTTTATGTTTTCAATAGAGTCTTGTGAGATGTCAGCTTATTGAACTGTGTCCTCCACACTAGGATTATTTTAGTAAACATAGGAACAGTGTTTTAATGGCCATTAGTTACCTTAAACGGGATTATTTGTACTCTGTTTGGATTATTTTGGATCTTAGTGGTAGTGACACAGTTGATCACTACATCCTTTTACACAGACTCAACAAGGCACTGGGTAGGTTTTGGAATACAGTTTTACAATGGTTCTCATCCTACTTATGAAGTAGAAAAATGTCTATATCAGTAAATTACTGCAGGTCTAGATACTCTCCTGTAAAATATGGTGTCCCACAGGGGTCAGTTGCAGGTCTCCATGAATTTTGTTTTTATACGCTTCCCCGAGAACATATTATTCAGATGCAAGGTAGTTATTTTCATTGTTATGCTGATGACACACATTTGTATTTATCAGTTAGAGCTTCTGATCATTGTATGCTATGCAAAAGTCTTTACCTGATCTTAGCATGCACCTTAGCCGGCAAGATAATAAAAACTGGATGTCTCAAAATTTTCTGAAATATTCTCGCCAAACAAAAAAAAATAGTTTGGACCTGATCCCCAGTAAATGACTAAACAAAAACTCCCATCTGCTTGCTTCCTCCAAGAACAGAAAACGCTTATTGCCAAGAACCTTAGCTTGGTACTGACAATAATTTGAGAATCAAGCAATACATTATTTACCTTGTGCAGTCCTTATTTTTATCAATGTCCTTTTCAAGAGATATTTATAAAGTTAATCTAGTCAATCTTTTAAAGCCACAAGTTCTAACACCTGCACAATTGCAACAGCCTAAAGTAGTCCTGTCTCAACCTAAAATCCATAAATTGACTTCAGATTGTTCAGAACTCAACTGCTAGACTTTTAACAAGAACGAAGAAAAGCGAGCACATCACTCCTGTTTTAGCCTTCTTGGCCTGGCTCTCAGATATAATGATTTTAAGATCCTGGTTTTGACTGGAGCCCAGCTGCCATTGGGCATGAGGCGAGGTGATCCTGGACATCCCTGGACATCACCAGCTCATCGGAGGGCCAACACAGAGACAAACAAACATGCACGTGTACACTCACTCCCAGGGTCAATTTAGAATCCCAAATTAACCTAACACGTATGTTTTTGAGTGGTGGGAGGAAACTAGAAAACCCAGAAAGAACCCATGCACCGACTTTAGCAATAGTGAATTTCAGCAAATCATGCTCATTAAAATGCGTATTGAATTGGATAAAATATCTTGAAATAACTCTGGACAGTAGACTTAAAGGGGAACTCCGGGGAATTTGAAGCGCATTTCCATTGCTAGAGGTTGTCAAATACTGACGGTAGGACACAGACCGGTGCAAATCGGCGCTCCCTGTGCGGCGATTGCGCTGTTTGCGCAGCCTGTCATGCTAACCAAATACGTGGTGGCTAGGGGCAAGAGCTAAACCTTCCACGTAAAACAACAACTTGCACACTGCAGAAACGTCACACCACTTTATAAACCATCCGACAATAAAGTCACAAGCCTTACCATCAAAACCATATGCATGGTTCTCACATTACTGGCATGGGGACGTTACAAAACAACTTTATAAACAGCATGTCACTTACCTCTTGTCGGTAGGCGCGCGCATGTTAAAGCCCAAAAGAGTCAATGGACGATAATCCCATATACAACACAATTATCTTCTCTAGAAAAACTGCATTCAAGTATTTAAAACATAACAACAATAATACTGGGCATGTATTGTTGTAATGTTTTAAATACTTGAACGCAGTTTTTCTAGAGAAGATAATTGTTTTGTATATGGGATTATCGTCCATTGACTCTTGCGCAAACAGCACTATCTCCACACAGGGAGCGCCGATTTGCACCGGTCTGTGTCCTACCGTCAGTATTTGACAACCTCTAGCAATGGAAATGCGCTTCAAATACCCCGGAGTTCCCCTTTAATAATTTGTGTAATTCAATGTTGATGTTTATTAACGCTCTTTACTCAGTGCTATTGAAACTGATGTTTTTCTATTAATTCAATTAGTTCTATAGTAATTCTATTCTATTCTATGTAGGTGGAGGAAAAGCTTCTGTGTCTGTTTGGAAGGATTATTATTAGGGATGAACATACAACTGAGGTTGCTAATTATTTTTCAATAACTGCTTATTCTATTACATCAGGCCTTTTTAAAACCCTTAAGAGGAACCTAAAATTATTTCTATAGAATGGTAAAATAATATGGTAGGGTATCTCTGGAGAAATCCAACTTGGACTCAAAGTCAGGTGGCAGCTGTCTAATTTCAAGAAGTATTGTCTGGCAGCTCAGATGCAATTTGACTAGCAATTTTTTAAGTGACAAGCCCCCTCTTGGGGGCAAATTGGATCACATCCACTGAAAGAAACAGTTTTCTTACTTTGTGTATAAATGGGATTACAGGACCTTAGCTAATAGGTCCATTAACCCGTCTTAAAAGCATTAGATTAAAATATGGTGTTGATAGAAAAATTCTTATCCTTTATGCCACGTAATCATTTCTACTTCTGTGTAACTGCCTATGTTGCCTGTGTAATAATTCCATGAGAACAACAGCTGCACTCGGAGAAGTCACAACTGTCTGCTGACAGAAGGGAATATCCCACGGCCTTGGCCCAGAAGTTAAAGAAACGACTCGTATCAGCAAATATGCAGGCCTCTATCCATTTTACCCTATATGGGTTTTCTGAGAACTGTATCTTTGAACATTTGCATCACTGCCTCTGTGTGTAAACTGTTCCCTTGTTGCAACATGATTAAATGTCCTATGCTTATGGAATGTTCAGAGTGTAGTCCTGAGTAGTCTTATTCATTTTACGAACAGGTATGAAACACATAGATCCATTAGCTGGAAAACTGGTCTATCACTGAAAACTCTTCTGAGACACAAAAAAACAACAACTTTTGACCTAAAAGAGAAAAAGAGATTATCATCTGCTACGAAAATTGACTCTTTTTTTTTCTAAAGGTTGAAAGGGAAATTACCTGCCTTGTATGACATTCTTCTATTATCTTTACTTATGATCCTTTTTTTTTTAAAGCATATCTAGACCCTGGAGTAAACATACCCATACCTAGTAAAGTGGATAGGTTAATTCATGAGTGAAATTTGTGTTAATTTACATGTAAAATACATTCCTTGTTGCTAAGTTTGGACTCTAAACCAGATGTGCATAAATCCAGTGAGATGGGAATCAGATTTGACAGTAACACTTGGAGAACATTTCTGGTCAGATCTAAGTAAAACTAGAAAGCTGCAAGCAGCTGTATGCGGGGCCGAGATGTGTGTACGTTGGGGCATGCGCTGGACGTCGTAGTCGCACAGCTCTGCACACACGCACGATACCCTCTGCATACGTACAAGCACATAATAACCCAAATGCGAAGGGGTTTTTGAAAATTTCTAGGGGGCGCCACTGAGCTATTTTGCTCCACCCACACACGATACTCTTTCCATACGTACGAGGTCGACAGGGTGGACGTGTGTGCCAAGTTTCATGACCTTGTGATGATGATAAGGCTTTCAAATCACAAACGCCATCACACGATTTTCACCGCCTGGCAACGCCCACACCGTTCAGTTCAGTTTGGAAAAGTTTCTCCATGTTTTTTTCCCCCCATATGTTAAGAGTAACCTGGCCAAGTTTGAAGCCTGTAGCATTAAATCTGTAGGACGAGTTCGATCATATGCAAGGCGTGGAATCGGTCAAAAATGGCACAAAAACTCACTTTCCATCCAAAATGGCCGCCTTCCTGTGGACGTGGGACCATGGCGGCATGAGACTTTTTCTTAAGTCTGGGCATGATGAATGAGTGTACCAAATTTAGTCGTTCCACGTACAACTAACCCCAATGCGGGGACCATTTTTAAGTATCGCAGAGTCAATGAGCAACTCCCATAAATATAAAGTTTAGATTCTTTCATGTCGTTGGCTGGCAGGTGGCGCTCGCAAAATTTGAAGCGCTTTCGAGTACCTTTTGCAAAGAATAATACGGCGGAATAATAATAAACCTTACAGTTTCACTGCTCGGTCCCTAAATAGCCTTATGGCAATGCATTTATAGTAACACAGTGATAGTGATATTTGTTGTGATCTGGTGCTTTGTATATAAAATTAATTGAATTGAAATATTGACAAAAGTTTGATGAATTTCTTCTTGTGAGTAACCACGTTAGACTGTGGTGAAAACTCTAGATCAGCTACAGAATACTCTTTTTTGTTAGACATCACGCAGTTTAGTGTACTTACAGCATCGATACCAGACAGTTGCATGCCAATGTTGATGACCACCACACTGAGCACCTGCAAGCGGACGGTGTCATCCAGTAATAGTTTCCAAACTGACAGTGTTTGTACTGATGACAGGGAGCGCTGCTCCTCTTGCATTTCTTCTATCTCAGCCTGGATATTACACTTGGCTCTGTACCATTTCAAAGCTAAAACAGACAGAAAAAGTTTAGGTCAATTCGAATTGATGTATTTCTGTGAATTTTTTATTTTTTTTTAATTCAACACGTGGAAAGTCATACAAACAACCCTTACTGCCTGCTAAAACAAAGGTAAATTTAGAATCAGCAATCAACCTAACATCCATGTTTTTGTATGGAGGGGGGAAGCCGGAGTACGTGGAGAGAACCTACACATGCACAAGGAGAACATGTAAACTTCACACAGAAAGGGACTACATTGCTAACCACCACTCCACCATAAAGAGTTAAACTGAGCAAGATCCTTGCATTGTCATCATGATAAAAAATAATAATAATAACAAGAAAAAAAAACTATTGATGCAAGAACATTGTCATTCAGTGTATTCAGATCAACTTGAACATATTGGTGACCTCATTTAATTAATAACCACAACTCAGGGCTGCTAACTGACTACTGCAAATTTCCAGGTAATCATTATACCGCTTGATATTCTGTTTAATGTAATATTACCATGAAAGGAAACAGAAACACTTTACAGGCCTGATTCATGGTTATTACAAGAAAAATACTACAAGTGTTTCAGGGTAATCCTTTTAAATCTTGGTGTTTGGTTTTTATGTACCATTACGATAAAAGAAAAGAAAAACAGGTACTTCATCACTTTGCAGCACGGATTCATGGTTATTACATAGAGACTACTACTACTAAATGTGTCCAGTAACTGGTTACAGCGATAAACATTATATTACTCATACCACACCTGCAGTCACTCATCTCCTCCTGCTTAAAAGCTCTGGTCAACTCTCCACCGACTGCAAGTTTCCACTGCGGTATTGTTGCCAGTTTCTGCCAGTTTTTGTGTCTCGTGCTCATTAAAGATTTTTGCTATCTTGTGTTTTTGCTCATTGAATTCTTGTTTGTTTCAATAACCACACAACCCCTTATTGGACCATCAGTGTTTGAATTTGTAAGTACTATAATTAAATCTTGTTTAACTTGCTTTCTATGGCCAGACTCTGTTGAAGGAGATCCTACCTAAAGAAAAACCTAACAATTTGTTCAAAAAGAAAATATTACAAGTCTGTATTTATTTTCTGTATTTAGTAGTTGCCAGTGATGTAAAATTTGTGATTTTATATGTAATAACTAGGAATAAATCATGGATGTTATATATTGCTTGTAATGATTATGGAAACTTGCAAAATATGAAATACTTTTTTTTTTAAATTGTATTGTTAGGGTTAGACAATGTTACAACGATGTCCTTTTTGTCTAGAGGCTTCCCTGCAAGAGAGTGGTATGTTTAATTCAGTTTATATTCACTTATTAATTTAGCTGTTGTAATTTTTTGTCTAAAAATGTTTTTACATTTAGACTAATCCACGTTGAAAGTTTGAAAATGCATGTTTACCACATGTAATGTTTCCGGAAATTGAACCGCTGATCTTATGATTGGTAGGGGAATGCTCTTCCTCCTGAGATACAGCCGCCCTGAACTACCTTATTTGTTTCCTGCTAATCATTATGGCTTTGGATCTTTGGTTTGATGTAGTTTAACATGAAATTAAGTGGAAATAGGTAACAGATCAATTTCAGACCAATTCATGATTATTACAAAAAACAAACAATCACATGTGTTTTCAGGTCAATTTTAAGCCTCAGGATGTTTGGTTTGGTGTATTTGAACATAAAACTAAATGGAAATAGGTAACTGGCCTAAGACATTAGTTTTAATGTAGTTTTTTGATTAGAATAAATGGAGAGATGGCTTCCAATTGGAATCTTGCAAGATTCCAAGATGGTGAGGTGAGGTCGGCTGCCGTCGTACCTGCTCCCAACGTTTGTTTATATCTTGTCGTTTTTTGTGTTATTTTCAACTGGTTAAATACTCCTGTACGAGGTCATAACACATATGACGGACATACCCTACTTAATTTAGGGAACTTAGGGCCAGAATAAAGTTCCAGAGGGATATATGGGACTGTAACGTCATCTGCCTGACGCCCCTGATCCCGGACCACGGCGTACAACCAGCGGAGTTCTTCACAGTTCACCACAGGGACAGAACGAGTGAGTCTGGTAAATCAAAAGGAGGTGGTGTGTGTCTAATGGTGAACAACAACTGGTGTGACAACAGGAGCGTTCAGTGTCTCAGACGATCCTGTTCCCCTGACCTGGAGCCCCTGACCATCCAGTGCCATCCTTTCTATGTACCCCGTGAGTTTACTTCGGTCATCATCAGCACCGTTTACATCCCTCCTTAGGCGAACACAGACACTGTCCTCACTGAGCTACATGATGCTATATCAACCTATCGGGCTAACCAGCCGGATGCAGCCCTCATCGTGGCGGGGACTTTGACTGTGCTAACCTGAGGAAGGTGATACCTGAGTTTGAACAACACATCGACTGCCCCACCAGAGGAGAGGATTCTGGACCACTGTTACTCTCCTTTCAAGGATGGTTACGAGACCAAGTATCTGCCTCCGTTTAGCCTTTCAAACCTCAGAACCGCCTTTCTCATGCCGAAATATAAACAACGGCTGAAGCACGAATCTCCTGCAGTCAGAGTGACATGGGACTGATTAATCAGAAGCCGCTCTGTGGGGTGCACTGGATTCAGCGGACTGGGACATGTTTCGGTGCAGTTTGGGCGGTGATATCAACGAGTTCACAGAAGCAGTTGTGGGATTTATTGGGAAAATGGTGGAAGACAGAACACCAATAGCCACCATCAGATGTTTCCCAACCAGAAGCCGTGGGGGGATAAAACCGTCCACCAGGACTGGAGTCCTGGACCGCTTCCTACAACTCTGGACTCATCTCTGGAAACATGACGCCATACAGGGCAGCCACCTACGCTGTCTGGAAGACGGTGAAAGAGCATAAACGCCGTGAGACTGGAGCTGCAGATGGAGGGGAGCAACTCCAGGGTGCTGTGGCAGGGACTACGCACCCTGGAATACCCAGGGGGTACTATCATGGACTACAAAAAGCCCACCCATGATGAGAGCCGACGCTTCGCTGGCTGATGAGCTCAACAACTTCTTCGCATACTTCTAGTCAGACAGCAGGCAATAAGCTGCGCTCCCAGCTGGAGGAGAGGAGGCGCTCACTGTGATGGTGCTGGAGGTAAGGAGGATATTTAGAAGTGTGAACACCAGGGAGGCAGCGGGGCCTGACGGAATCAGCGGCTGAGTCCTCAAAGCCTGCGCTGAACAGCAACATAACTTTCATGCTGCACAAGACACTTTCCCACGTGGACACTAAGATGGGGAACTATGCAAGAGTGCTGTTTGTGGACTACAGCTCAGCATTCAACACCATAGTCCCCTCCAGGCTGGTCACTAAGCTGTGTGATCTTGGACCCTGAGTGCTGAGTCCCCTGTTGTACAGGGAATACACACATGGCTGTGTGTCCACACCAGACAGCAATATTATCATTAAGTTTGCTGATGACACAGCCATCGTGGGGTTAATCTCCCATAACAAGGAGGAGGCCTACAGGAAGGAGATCATCCACCTGGAGAGCTGGTGCCGGGACAATAACCTCCTGCCGAACGCCAGCAAAACTAAGGAGTTGATTGTCACAGTCAAGGTCAAGGTCACATTTATTTCTATAGCACATTTAAACAACCGGAGTATACCAAAGTGCTTTACACAAATATTAATTAAAGTACCATGGAAATAAAAATCATACAATAAGAATAAGAGTACCATAAAATAAATGAAGTAAAATAAATACAACAGAATGCAAAACCCATCACACATAAAACAATAAAGGAATCACCAGGAAAAATGCAGTCAAGCTCACAGCAGGACCAAGAGAACCAAAAGCCAAGGAGAAAAAAAATTGTTTTTAAGGAAGACTTAAATGACTCCAACAATACGGCATGTCTAATATGAAATGGCAAGCTATTCCATAGCTTTGGAACAGCCACTGAAAAAACTTGGTTGCCCTTAGTTTTAAACCTGGGTCTTGGGACCTCAAGCAGGAGCTCATTTGAGGATCTGAGGGCTCTGACTGGATTATGAACTTGAAGTAGTTCTGCGAGATACTGAGAGGCCACACCACTTAAAATCCTAACAAACAAACAATAAAACCTTAAAATGTATTCTAAAATGAATGGGAAGCCAGTGCAAGGAGACCAGAACAGGAGTGATATGGTCCCGCTTCTTAGTGCCAGTCAGAAGGCGAGCGGCAGCGTTCTGCACTATCTGCAGGCACTGATCAAGACCAATGTATAAAGAATTGCAAGTATCAAGCCTAGAGAAAAGCCTCGAGTGATCTAAATAGCGTTCACGCCGACCTTCACCAAACTGTTATCGGTGAGTAGATGAACGTATTTTATGCGAAAAATAGGGGTCTATGTTTTTTTTTTTTGATAAGCGGCTGCACTATAGCATGTTTAAGAGGAGTTGGAAAGCACTTGAAGCTAAAACAGGCCAATAGTAGAATAAAAGAGCCAATGGAATTAAAAACCTCTTTGAAAAGGAGAGAGGGGACGTTGTCTGCCGGGCAATTAGTAGGCTAAAGCTTATGTAAAATATCAGACAACTCTGACAGTGGCATTGGCTCAAACTGATTAAAAACAGCAGAGGGCATAGGGGGGTCAAGAGGAGGGTAAAGAGCAGCAGTAGGTAGAGGTGCCCGCAGAGCAGAGATTTTCTGGACAAAAAAGTTTAGAAAGTCATTATAGAGAGCAGGTGTCGGCATAATTGGATCAGTATTGCAAGGGTTTACAAGAGAATCCAAAACATGAAACAAAAAGCTGGGCCTATTTACATTATTAGTGACAAGGTTTTAGTAGCATTCACTGCACACTGATACTCTTGATAAACAATCTCGCAATATACCAAATGACACCTGCAACTTGTCTTTCTTCCATCTTCTCTCTGCACGCCTGCAAGAGCGCCTGAGAGCACGGATAGGTTCATTTATCCAAGGTTCAGAGGGGGCCTTAAAGGTTCGGCTCCGAAAAGGAGCAATAGACTCCAGAATGCTAAGGCCGATTTCAGACTAGAGCGTGGCGTGGCGGCAGCGAGACGACGGCAGTCTTAACACCAGTTATCAGGCGGTGTGTTCTACTTGGCTTTTCACACCGAACAGTCCGCGGCCGCGGTAGTTCCGCTCCAGCCCTGTCTGCATTCCCCATTCATTTCAACGGGACACCGCCGGCCGCCGGCAGCCGCTGCCGCTGCCGTCCAAATTCCACTCGAGTTCTATTTTCCAAAAGCAGCGCGGGACGGAGGCTTCTCCCGCGCCGCTACCGGCCGACTACCGCCACGTCGGTGTGCAAGGACAGATCTGTTTCCATGTATTTTCGCCTCCGCCTCCGCTTTCGCTTCCGTTCCGCCACGCTTTGCCGCCCTGGTCTGAAATGGCCCTAAGACACTTTGAGTCAAAGAGCGCAACAAGATCCTCTGGACTGAACGCTTTGTAATCATCCATAGATGAATTTACAAGATTATCAAACATAATAACAGAACTGCAGTGAGGTAGCCGAGTTGATAACACGGAACTGGCGTACAGGAAGAAGAGCAACAACAACAGAGTAAGGGACATTGGCAGAGAATAACACTTGCAGATTATCAGAAATACAGGCACTGTTGCAGAGCTCTTTTATACTGACAGACAAGCCATGAGATAACACCAGATCAAGTGTATGTCCCTTTTCATGGGTGGAACCAGATACCCACTGAGTAAGATCAAATACTGTATTTCACTGAGTGAGAGAAACTCCTTAACCAGTGGTTTATCTTCACAACATACATGGATGTTAAAATCTCCCAGGATTAAACATTAATCGTAGGTCACCAAAATGCTATTCAGGAACTTTTAAACATCCTGAATAAAGTTTTTGTTATATTTAGGAGGACGATAAACAACTGCAAATAACATGGGAGGAAAGGGGTTCAGTTCAATAAACTGCAGCTGAAAACTGGAGTAGATGGGATTCCTCGACAGATAAAGTTAGATTTAGACACACAAGCTGTCCCTCCCTCTTTAACTGTGGTTCGGGGGGGAATTAAAAAAGTTACAGTCAGGAGGGAGAAGCTCAGAAAAATACACAGACTCACCAGCTGAATCCAAGTTTCTGTGATAAACATCAACCTGTGTAACTCACAGGAGGAGAACAAATCCTTCAACAAGAAAGTCTTGTTAGCTAGCGATCGGGCGCCGACCAAAGGCACCAGTCACCTGCCCACAAGCTAGGCTGGAAGCGGTGAGTTTTCCCAGATGCCAGAGCCAGATGGTGCCATGGCATGAAAATAAATGGAGGCTTTTATTTATTTTCATAGGCTTTAGTGGTCCCCTAATACTGTATCTGAGTTTTTTTCCCCAAAATTCTGCCTTGGTGCAGAATTACAGCCAGTCCCAAAAATTAGCTTTCCTTAGGATCCTCAGAATGAGCTGTTTAGGGTCTGCAGCTTTAAATGCAAATTAGGAGGAGAAAGGCGGGGCAAAGATTGCTCTGGTTTGCAAAGATGCACGTAGCGCGAGTCATTTCAATCAGGGGAAAGGCAGATATTGTGCGCGCCATAACACCAACAGCAGGACGACTATCAAAACAACAAATAAGTACACAACACTCGCGTTACAGTAAATGAGGTGTCCACTCGCATACCTCATGCTATTTACCGTTACATTAGCGACAGTGACTGAGCTATTAGCTGCAGAGCTAACGACACAGAAAGACTGACCGTTTTGACTCTGGAACCATGAATGAATCATTATCCTGATGAAATGCACTGAATTTGCGGATTCATTGTTCTTCAGGAAGCTTGAAGTAGGGGGTTTTGGTCTAAAATGAGCGAGCTAACCATCTCATGGGCATGCAAACACCTTCAACAGCCCAGTTGGCAGAGATAAGTGCTTGCAGATGCTATTAGCTGCATAGCTAACGATACAAACCCTTTCTTGTGGTAACAAGCTATGTAACTATACTATACATACAGGAAAGCAACACAATTATAGAGCGTTAAATTACTTACTCTCGGGAATGAGATCCTTCCCCAAGTGAGGGACGAATGGAGCAGGAGAGTGACAGGCGGATCGGTGCGGCGTCTGCAGTGATGCGGGCTCTGCACCGGCCCATCATGGTGAAAAAGGAGCTGAGCCAGAAGGCGAAGCTCTCGATTTACCGGTCAATCTATGTTCCTACCCTCACCTATGGTCACGAGCTGTGGGTAGTTACCGAGAGAATGAGATCGCGAATACAAGCGCCCAAAATGAGTTTCCTCCGCAGGGTGTCTGGGCTCTCCCTTATTGGGCTCGGTATTGGCCCAAGTTCTGGAAACATTCGTCGGTGAAATGTTTGGCACACACATACACAAATCTCTTCGGTTCTGTGGTCACTTTCCCAGAAAAAACTAAGTCTGTCCACTGGCTCTTTAGAGGTTCTGATGCAGGAGCTCTAAACAGATTTTTTACATCCATGTACAGAACAATGAGCTGGCCAAAGAGCTGTGGGCGGGGAAAGGCAGTTTATTGGCTCTGGGGGGAAACAACCTCCAAGTCATAAGAGGCGCCACGTCATAAGAGGCAGCTTTCCCGATCAGGCCATCGCATGGTCACATTACCAAAGGCGGAGAATAATTTCCATTGCATGGTTTAGGTCTATCGTAATTTTTAGCCACTGGGGGATCGCAGGCAGGCTAGGGGAACTCATATTAATGTTAAACAACCTTAAAAAGTGAAAATTTGCCATGGCTCCTTTAAGTCTCACCAGTAGTCCGCTTCGTTAATCGCGGCCCCTGGTGGGGCCCGGCAGAGGAACGCAGGTACATATATCCGACAAGAATGGGGGAAGATAGGTTCTCCATCCCAACAAAAACGCACAACGTTTCCAGGAAGAGGTCGGATATTAAGAAGTTCTTGGCGATCATAAACCAGCAAAGAGTCGACTTGATTAGTGACAAGCGATAAAAACAATTAAAAAAAACACACAAAACTGGCAGTGATAGACGGCTCGCCACACACACAGGCGCCATATTGATGATGACTAAAGTACAACCAAGCACTGTAAACCTCTCTCAGAAGAGGAAGCGTACTGAGATGGCCTGTCCTTCTTCCTACTTCGGGGTTGCTGAACCTGGTGATTGTGGACTACAGGAGAAAGGAGCAAAGTGACATCCATCCACTCTGTATCGGCGGGTCTGAGGTGGAGAGGGTGGACAGTTTCAAATACCCCGGTGTGACCATCACACAGGACCTGTCCTGGTCACTGCACGTCAACAAGACTGTTAAAAAGACCAGGCAGCGTCTGTTCCACCTCAAACTTTAGGCTCGTCAAGGTGATCAGGAACTTTTACACCTGCACCATTGAAAACATCTTGAGTGGGAGCATCACCACATGGATGAGCAGCTGCAAAAAACAGGACTTCTTGGCCCTCAGAACAACCATACCCGACCTGCAGGACATTTACATCAAACGATGCAGGTCGAGACCTGAGAAGATCCTCAGGCAGCCCCACCACCCCGGACACTCACTCCTCTCCCTGCTGCCTCCAGGCCGTCGGTTCCACAGCCCACTGAGGGGATGAGGAAAAGCTTCAGTTTGGATGCAAAACGGACCGCTACAGGAAATCTTTCCTGCCCACAGCCATCAGCATCTATAATAACTCCTTGATTTAATTGAGCTACATCAACATTTAATTTCCCTCTGGGATAAATAAAGTATTTTTGAATTTGAATTTGAATTTGAATTTCTTCCCCCAGGCCATCCGTCTGCTCAACAGTGAGCGTTAAATTGTGCCTATGTCTCTTTCTGTCTCTTAATATTGTACATTTTAGATTTTTTTTCATTTATTCTTTTTTCATTTATGCTTTTATGTTATTCATTTTTAATTCTAATTCTTGTTTTATTGGTAGCAGGAAAAGGAACCATTTCACTGCACATGGTTGTGTATGTGACACAATCTTCAATCTTGAGAACAGGTAATTGTTTTTTGCAGACCCAATTAATGGTTGGCTCACAGAAGCTGTCACACATTTCCAGGTAGGCTAACCTTTAAAACTCAGGATGGTTTCATGTAGTTCTTTTTAGGATGTTTTGTTTTATGCAGTTTTATGGTGAAAGAAAATGGAGACAGGTGGGGATTCATGGTTATTAAAAATAAATAAGGAATAATAATTACCTTTGGATTTTTGGTTTCATATAGTTTTATTGTGAAATTGCATAAGGACAGGTTATTGGTCAGTCTGAAGCCCTGATTCATAGTTATTATACAAAAACTACCATCCATGTTTACACGCAATTATCATGTCTCTAAATGTTTGGTGTTTTTTAATATGATCATGAAATAAAATGCAAACAGGTAATTGGTCAAATACCAGCTGTAAGTCAAGGTTATGAATTAAATTAAATTCACGAATACTTCATTATTCCCCAAAGGGAAATTTTAAATGTCATCGGACAAGTTTGAAGCCCTGATTCATGGTTATTACAACTATTGCATTGATTTCCAGATTAAAGCAACAAATATCCAAGTTCTACAGTACTACTTTGAATCAACAGAATGTTTTGGCATAAAAGAAAGAAATTTCAGTTCTGAGATTATTTTTACTATACTGTCTAGGGTGGCCGTAGCTCAGTGGTAAGAGTGGGTCATCCAATAACTTGAAAGTTGGTGGTTCAATTCCCTCTCTGACTGCTCAAAGATTGGTGAACTGGCAGGACTCCCATGGCAGAAGTGCCCTTGAGCAAGGCACCATACCCCCCAACATCTGCTCCCCGGGCGCTGTGAATGGCTGCCCACTGCTCCCGAGATTATGGCATCTGTCTCTCTCTGAGTGCATGTGCACGTGTGTTCAACAGGTGCCAGAACAGGTGCCAACCGGGATGGGTTAAATGTATCTCTACATGACAATAAAGTTTCAACTTAATTTAAGAATATTTCTGATTTACTGTCATCTTTAATTTCCCCATTATTACACTTGTTTTTTTTATTCTGATTACCCTTTCACCCTTCAGTTTCCAAATTTACCATCCCAATGAACCTATTGTTGGTGCCATGGTATTACATAGTTAATATTGTAGTACTAACCTTATTAAATTACATAAATCCTGGATTATTACTACCACATTAATATATTTTAACTGAGCTGTGATGTAAAGTGTTACATAGAAGCTATTTTTTGTATCTCCAAGTAATTTTTCCTGCTTCAGTACAGTTGATGCCAATTACTACTCATCCGCACTTTTGATATTAATTTGGTTTAAAATGGTTAATTCTTGGTCCCATCTTGTTATTCTGTGTTGCGTTTTACCCCTCTAGTACACAATTGGCTAATTCAGTATAGTGTTACAGTAGCGTGGATAAATGCATTTCTGAAAGTGTTTTACAACTACATAAAAGTCATAAAACAATCCCTTTTTGAGGTAAAGATATTATAAACAAATGGAAATGTTCAGACTTGAAGTTTTTTATTTGGGTAACTATTACTCTCATTTAATTGATCCTCCAGCTCAAGATATTGAAATAGTGCTTTGTTCCTTTTGTACATCTTTCTCTTTGTAATGAGAGGCAGGGCCGCAAGACGAACCTGTGATTGTGGCGTGGATATTGTCCTTCTCAATCAGCAAGTACCGAGGGCTCTCTGGAAACCATGGCAACAGCATCAACTGGATGAATGTAGGTACCACCACTACTGAAAGAAAGAGGGGCCAGTGCTCCTCCTGTAAGAGTCACAACATCTTATATTTACATACATGCAGAGAATGTATGGAAAGCAATACTATAATGCTATTATCCTTAGTACCCTTGAAGTCAGAGATTTTGTCTATTTTGATTTTTGAATAAATAAAGAACTGTGCTGAACTCCATAAGCTTCACAAAGAATAATAAATAAACCTGCGTTCAGGGCATGAGACTCCAGCCATGCCTCAGATACACAGTGCTGATGGTCATAGGGTTGCTACAGAGGCCAAAAATGCGTCGTTATCCCATCGATGCAGACTGCAAAAACCTCTTGTTTTTCATTTTAAGGCCCATGTTAAAGGGATAGTTTGCCTCTTTTGAAATGAAGCTGTATGACATCCCATACTAGCAATATTGTTTATGAACATTGACTGCCACCTGCCGACCACCTCACCTGTTACGGTGTTTACTGCTCGGAAGCAGGGGACTGCTCGGTCTGCACGGTCGACACAGCACGCAGTGATACGAAGGGAAAGAAAACAGCGCCTGATTGTGAGGTCTGACTTTTTCCTGGAGAACGATTTTGTGATGCAAATGTATTACTCTTTTGAACGCATATTGTTTTGAGAAGCAAAACGCTTTATTTTTTAAACCCCAGCCAACTAGCCGGACTACTTTCGTCAACGCCAAAACGAGGCCGGAATTCGGCTCACAGTACGCAGTAGGGGGTAAGTCAATGTTCATAAATTATATTGCTAGTATGGGATGTCATACAGCTTCATGTCAAAAGAGGCGAACTATCCCTTTAACAAGTTTAATACTAGCCCTTGGATCAGTATTCACATTTGAGCCCTAAACTAACTCTGTAGAGGCCAGCAAATCTGGGGAACCACACAATGCCCTTAAGAATCAAATGCTAATTCACCAGAAAGCTGTTAAAGATACAAGATCAGTTTACTTCTCAAAACTGATATCCAATAACAATGATATCCCTAGAATACTGTTTAACATAATCAAAACTGTTATTAACGGATCTCTGTCTTCCTTTCAAGAATCTGATGCTTATTTACCTGAATAAATTCCTGGTTCATTTCATAAGTATCAGATATATCGAATAACTGGAAAAGTAATGGCTATGAGAACACAGATTAAGATTAAGTCTCTTTCATGACTATTTTTCCTTAAATCTGGGTTGTGATTTATCTCATGAGAAAAACGTGTTAAAAAGTTCCACAGCTTAAAGGAATGGTTCGGCGTAAAATGATAATTTGAGCATCACATGGTCATGCCACATAATTTATATGGGTGATGAGCCTTTCTCCGAAAGACCGCGGTATTCCGAAGTTGGCTATTTTGAAGTGTTTTGTTAGAAACGCAGCCAATGCAACTGGACGGGGCCAACTTGGAAAATATAAGAAATCGGTTGCTTTTCCGCGATAAACAAGCTCAAAAGCGCTACATACTTCAGCTGTGTCATAACAAAGGCCTCGTCAAGCAAACCGAGGCACAGAGAAGTTCATCGGACCACACAGCCTTTCACTGGCTAGTGTTTTTTGAGGCATCACCGGTAGTTCCAACTCCTAGTCTGACCCGGATGTAAGCCCACTGCTTCAAGTTATCAAAGGGAGGCTGAGACGCAAATATGGCAGAAGACGACCATAATTTTTACGAAGACGAGCCATTTGCGTTTGAAGGCCAACCATACTTGTTTGAGCCCGAATATACAGACGAGGAGTTGCGGGAACGGGAGGAACAACAGAGATGTGCGGAGCAAGCGTCAGTGGGCGCTTCTGCCCGGTCGTGTACTGGAAGTACATGGTGGTGTAGCTGCGAGTGCTGCAAGGTGATGCCGTCGGAGGAGGAGAGCTTCTGTTGCCAGGAGTGGGAACTGTTAGGCACAGATATGCCGAATGAAAACACCTGTTTGTCATCTAAAAGACATTTTGTGTCGCTAAGGTGAGTTTTTTTGTTTTGTTTTACATTGCATAGCCGTGTGCCATGTTTTTTATTCTAGGCAAAAGCAAACGCAATGACAAAATATGCAGTTCATATGCTGTTACACCGTTATCCCTTATTTGTGGTTTCCTACAATGTTTCAAACAATATGTAGATCTACCGAATTGGAAAAGTAAGCTTCGTACTCCTATTATGTTATTCTAGCCGTCTTGGATACCTTCTTTCACGTGCCCAAAACGACAACCGGTGAAAACACAAGCCAGTGAAAGGCTGTGTGGTCCGATGAACTTCTCTGTGCCTCGGTTTGCTTGACGAGGCCTTTGTTATGACACAGCTGAAGTATGTAGCGCTTTTGAGCTTGTTTATCGCGGAAAAACAACCGATTTCTTATATTTTCCAAGTTGGCCCCGTCCAGTTGCATTGGCTGCGTTTCTAACAAAACACTTCAAAATAGCCAACTTCGGAATGCCGCGGTCTTTCGGAGAAAGGCTCATCACCCATATAAATTATGTGGCATGACCACGTGATGCTCAAATTATCATTTTACGCCGAACCATTCCTTTAAGTAAATTTTACTTGAAAATGAAAAAGGGTTGATTCAAAATATTTGCTGAACAGTATTACATCACGATTGTGGTCTGTTTATTTTGCCTCCCTCTGGTGACCTCAGAGTGCGTTACCTGTCTGTTTGTCAGCACCTGCAGACAATCGGGTTGAGTCTACTTCGGCAGGCCTCCTGATTAACCTTTCTCTCTTCCAGCCCCACAGTAGCAACACCTCATGTGTGTTTTCCTTTGTTTTCAGGTATTTAGGATTTTTAAGTGTTTGAATCTGAAATAAACCAAGGACTAAAAACTTAAAACTGTTGTGTTGTGTCCCTTATTATGTTTGGCATTTGAGCCAGCCATAATAACAGCCACATTTTATAGACTGCTTATGTAACAAAACAAACAAAAAAACTGCTGTGGTTCATCTTAGTAAAGCCTTTAAATGTTTGGTTGCCACAATTTTAGCTTAGATTAGAGGCCCGCGCCCGCCCGCTCCCGCATTGTGCACTCCCGCTCCCGCCCGCTCCCGCAAAAATATAGGATTTTTAGTCCCGCTCCTGCACGCACCTGTCATATTTTGTCCCGCTCCCGCCCGCAATCCCCGGATGATTCAGACGTTCGCGTTACTTCTCACGGAAGTCTTGTCATTGGCTTGAGGAAGGAAACATGATCTTAGCTGCGCACACCACTGTCCGATCCTTCACGTGTGGGGCACATAGTGCAGGAGCGCATCAGATGGCACAAGCAGCTGAGGCTTTACAGCAACAAGCCTACCCAACATACCTACCTAAATCTACCGTGAATATTAAGAATAATACATTGTACATATGTTATATGCCACTCCTAACATTTCCATTCTTGGAAGTAAAAGTATATATTTTTAGTTAATATGATTTTAAACACAGCGTGATGGAGCCCCGCCCCCTACTTTGAGTGGATTTGAGCATAAATATCTAAGCCTACAGCTCACGTTACAGTGATTTAAATGCAAACAAGTGGAATGAAAACAATGTGTTGTTAATTACCCTACCTTTTCTAAACCCAGAATGTTGAAAATGTAACATGTAATCCAATTATTATTTAAGTAGGTTAACCATGCCCTGTCCCTCGTCGTTGTGCAATGCGCATCTCCTGAATAAAAGGAGAGATGGATCTTTTGAACTTCTTTTAGTTAGGCTTTATTTCTTCTCAGTTTCTCAGTTTCCTCTCACGTTTTTAGTTAGCGGGACTGCAGCTTATCAGTGCAGGGCTCTAGCTTAGATTGCTTCTCAGGATCGTTCCTCAGTCACAAAACTGTAACCCCTAATTTGCATTTTTGAACTCTTATGGGTATCTGTTTTTTAAAATCAAAATTTCAAGGTCATTCATTAATTTTCCCCATGCATTGATATGAAAAAAATGCTGAAAATTACAGCATTTTTATTAGATTTATTCTTAAAAGCCAGAAGTTTTAGCTGTCAAATTATATGGTTTTGTGTCATACATTATTTCACTTGATTTTTCCAGGGTTGTGATGATGTTAGTTGCAAAAAAGATTTTTGATTTTTATTTTTTACAATCTCCACTGCACATTGGATTTTGTTAGAAAGCTGTGTTGGGCTACCTTTCCTAGAAGTTCATGGAGGCCGAGGACTTGGGCAGCAAAGACTCCAGTGCCAATAAAGATACTTGGAACAAGACCCAGGAACCCTCTCAAGTTCTTTGGAGCTATCTCACCCAAGTACATTGGTACTACACTTAAAGAGATGCCTGCAGGAACAAAATATATTATAAGAAAATATATAACATAATATGCAAACATTTAATATTTCTAGGACTGAACCAGTGAAGGGGTCTGGGGTATAATTGTTTTTCTTTTAAGCAAAACAGTGGTGAGAAAGAAAATACATCATATTTGAATTAAAAAGTTTGATGACTCAGAAGATAATGAAGAATCATCTGGTTCTTATTAGCTCCTAAAACTAGGTATATACAACCTCAAATGAAAATATACATGATATATTACACCATGTCATTACCTATTAAACAAACACAGGGCCAAAATGTTTGAGAAAATGTTGGTACAACCCATGGGTCAATAGACTGTAGAACCACATTTAGGAGCAATAACTTGAGGTAATTATTGTCTATATGATGTTATGCAGGCAAACATGGAAAATTCTATATCTATGTAGGACTTTCTTTATAGACAGGGTCAGCACCATACTGAATCAGAAATTAACCTTACCTGAGATGGATAAGGAGCATGTGCATACTTTTGGACAAGTAGTATACATGCCCAATCGTTGAAAAATTGTGTGTGTGCATACCCGAGTGAATTCCTGTGATGAAGCGACCAAGGATGACCATCTCAGGTGAACCACAAATTCTACTGAAGCCCATGAGTGTACCAGCAATAAACACCAGAACTGTTGTGTTTACCACTGTACCCTTCCTAAACGGAATGAGAGACAATCATTCTGAATATACAAAAACAAACAAAATATATACATATATTTATCTATATATCTATATATAGATAGATATATATATAATTGTGCAACTAACAGAAACCTGTGCATACATAGGTATTCATCTCCCAAAGTCACTACTTTGCAGGGCTCTATTCTGAAGCAATTACAGCTTTAAGTCTCTTCATTTATGTCTCAAGAAGGTTTGAACATCTAGCCAATGGAATTTAGGTTAATTTGTCACAGTAAAACTAGATTGAGTTTGATCTTGTCTGATCAGCACTGGGAAGTCTCTACTCTTTGGCATACTCCATTCTTGATATACACACACACACACACACACATATATATATATATATATATATATATATATATATATGTGTGTGTTTATTTTAGAATGGCCAATAGACCACAATGCTTTTTGTAGTGTATGGCTTAACTTGGTCATATAGACAGGCACTACAATCAATGCTGTGAGGTTTTGCAGCTCTTTCTGTGCTATTTCTGACATCCTTGGTATATTTCTGAATAATACCCTTCCTGTCTGATCTGAAACACTATTGTAATCTGGTGGGACATTCAGTTTTCTTATTTTTTTCTCAATCTACCTTCTTTCCTTTCTTAATTTTGGTTTTATTACCCAACCTTAGTTCAGAACTTTGTCCTTGACCTGTTTGGAGTGCTCATTGCTCTTCAATGTGTGATATCTATGGTGGTGCGCCTTACTTAATGGTGTTGCATTTCCTGGGGCTTTTTACAACAGATGTATCATGCTAAGATCATGTGACACGTGCAGATTGCACACAAGTGGACTCATTTGCAGCAATAGATAACTGGCAGCACCAGATTTTAGTTCAAACCAACTTGGGTTGAAAATGTATTCATCATTTCCATAGGTGCTCTTCCTGTTCAGGTTGCAGGGGTAATGGAGCCTATCCCAGCTGCCACAGGGCAACAGGTGGGGTGCGTCCTGGACATATTTGCATTCCATCACAGGGGCAACACAGAGATAAAAACATACACACTCACATCTATGATCAATTTAAGCCTAGATCACACTGCCAGAATGTATGCCTGAGCTTTCTGTTGCAGACAAATGTTGGGGGTTATTGACAAAAGGCAAATTAGCAGTTTAATCAGTGGTCATCATCACTATGTGTGAACATGTCAAATACATTATTTGAGATGCTTCCATAGTTTTCTCAGCCTTTCGGTAAATATTTGACATGTGTGATATTCTGGGTTAGGAGTTGTGAGTGAGCTGTCAGCAAAAATATAAAGCCAAAGAGAGCACAAATAGATGGGTTATGAGTAAACCTGGAAAAAGAAAATGAATGCATCCAACAGCATGCAGCGCAAAGGGAAAAAAAAGTTTAGTCTACACAGGAATTCGGTTAAACCTCTCTGAGAGTACTTTGGCTTTCTTGATGCTTCCTGTCTGCTATATTGTAATAGACAAGAGAGGAGGAAACCACGGAGATAACTTGCCACTTTCCACCTAACAATCAGTTGAGCTAAACAGACTGAATCAACTGAAGCTGCTTGTCTGTGTATATTGTAGTGTCAATGGTGAGAGAGACTTGCCTGCATAACAGCTGTAACTGCTTGACTCAGATCAGTCAGGGATTAAGTCTGGTGAAAAAGCTTTTTGTCTATAAGCCCCTACCACAGATGTGCCATGTAGTGTGAACACACTACAACTTTAAAATTTCTGAACACAACTGATTCGTATAGTGTGAACAATACAACAACAATGAAAATCATGTTATATGAGCTTATCTTTACAGTCACTTATGCATCTAATATGCTTGTTTTTGGATTGTGGGAGGAAGCTGGAGTACCGAGGGGAAAACGCAATTACAGGGAGAGCATGTGAACTCCCCAATGCTAGAATCTAGATAAGATTTGAACTTCTTGCCGTAACTCACACAGGGTGTACCCTGCCTCTCGCCCTATGACAGCTGGGATAGGCTTTAGCACCCCCAATGATACACTTGGTCACAGGTAAGTTGTTTTAAATATCTCTGAAAACTTTTATGTTGATTTAGGTGCGACAAAAACATCTGTGTCTTCTGACTCTTTTCATACGCTTGACAAACTATAGCTACAATATTAGGTTTCATGCATTTATATAAATTATTGTTAGTATCCTTATCTCTGTCTTTTTGAGAATAGGCTTACATGTATTCTAAATTAAAATAGATCTGCAAAGGATTCTGTGACATTCTGTAACTCAAAATGCATGGCTGTATAGCTTGTACATACTGAATTGCACATGTGAGCATTTCAATCGTGAGAATATTATCATCTTTGCAAAAACAATCTATACAAACTAGTTTATTACCTGCCAAAGCGAGTGACCAGAATGCCCACAATGAGGGAACCCAACAGGCCGCCAATTGCAAAGACAGACACCGTGAGAGAGTACATGAGGGTGAGCGTCTCCCCACTGAGTCCTGTTCCATTACGACTCAACACTGTCTTGTTGTAGAAGTTCTTTATATACTGATTGGAAAAGAGAAAGTAAAAAAAATGGGATTTTTGCATGGTCAGATCACTTGAGATATTAGAGCGTCATTTTGAAGCATACCACATATTTCTTGTTTTGACAGCTTCTAATTTGCTGTATGTGCTGATCAGAAATCTTTTGACTAAGACAAAAAAAATAAATAATAATAGCAATATTCAAAAAAACAAATTGTGCATCAATGGAAAATGCATACATACATTGTGTAAAAGAAGGAGAAAAGATTAAGAATCACTACAGGTGGCAGGGCATTAGGCACTGGCTTATTTGCTCAAAATTAAAATTGAAAATTAAAAGTTAAAAGCCCCTTTTTTTGCACTTCATTATGGTATGAGATCGGATTTTAAATGGTTAAAACCATTTTGAATAGAATCATTTTAAATTACCACAATTTAAACCACTTTAAATCACAATGAAAATGTTTTAATACCAAGTAATTTGCTGATGGGTTAGCTGATGCTAATTAATGATAAACTTATTGGGATTCTCATGGCCTTCTAAAACAACTATTTGAATCAGACAGTTGCAAATCCATGCTCAAATGGACATAAGAGGTATAACTGTGAGGGTCATGCTCTTCTACAACCTGCAATGCTATGTAAAAAGTTCGAAAAAGTGTTCGTTGATGACTCCACAAGTGTCTGGATTATTGACAGGCAGACACCAGTTTTCAAACACACAACTAAAGGGACATGTTTTTGAGAGGGTCGTTAGTAGCATTGGAGCAATGTAGGAGTGATATGCTAACAATTTCTCTTCAGATTGCACATCTTAGATACTTGAATACTTGATACTTGAAATACTATTTCAAGAATAAAGTCAAAATGTGAATAAATTCCTCTGGTCTATTAATCAATTTTTCATGGTGATAGCATGATTCCATTTGCAGAAAAAAAAAGCAGTATACAGATGCAGTATACAGATGAGGACAGAGCTACAAAAGAAATAGCCTGCTAATGAGGAATGACCGACAGGCAGGGGCACTGGGCAAGGATGTTGGGGAGGAGGATGGGTTCTCAGTTGGTGCTGTTGGAATTGCTGCATACGGTGCAGCTGGCTAGCCAACACGGTCAGTCAACACACTCGCAGGCAGCGGGTCCTCCAACCTGCAAAAACTTATACTGCCAGGCCCCTGCAATGCCAGGTAAGTCAGTTAAACATTGTTCAATGTAGCATTAACATTTTTTTTAAAAGTGCAAAAAGTGAATATTTAATGCTAACGCTAGTTAGCTGGCTGTATAAATATAGAGAACCTAATATAGGCAACTTGCAGCATCATGGTAAAAATAGTTCATGTATGGTTCTAAAAAATACTAATGCACTGGTGATTTGTTTTCTAAATCCTCTGTTGCCAATATTGGAATAGAAATTTAAAAGGTATTGCTGTTCCCTGTTTTATGTTTATTGTCTTTTCTGTTTGGTTTTGTGGAAATTATATTAGATTTGTAGAAAACAAAAAAAATTCAAAACATCAATTGAAAAAACAATAGAACAAAAGGGTAACAAACTATTTGCATGAGCAGCTGTGACTGCATATAAAGACTTCTTGTACTATATGAAAAACAATCCCTTCTGAATTTGATGTGATAGAAATGCCCCTGTTTTTAATATGGCATTTATTTTGAAATATATCCTTTAATATCATGCAACAGCTTAATGGGTAGATCTGAAGTGGTTTGAAATTAATAAATCGAACTTCAATTTTGACAAAAACTTAACGGAGTACAAAACATGTTTAGAATAGCATGGTCATTTATTTGAATCGATTTGATATACATATTTTGGGATCTATTTTTTTTATACACATTGTAAAGACAGAATGACATGGCTGTTTTTTTCCAGTCCTTGCCATGATAAATAAATCTATATTAAAAATGATAACCAAACAATATACATGATGGTAATGTAAGGAAATGAACAACAGTTTATGATTAAAAACATTGTAGTTTGTTGAACCATGCATCCATACAATTTTCTTTGACAATTGTTGGTCTTATAAAAACACCATCCTACCACTTCCCTTGCTGCTGCCAGAAAACAGTCACATAGGCAAAAGGGCTGTGAGCTTGTCTTTAAAACCACTCATTACAGCACAAGGAACCAATTTTCAATCAAGTAAGATTGGTTGGGGAGATAAGTGTAGCCAGGTGGAAAAAGGAACTATACGTTTAAGCCACCAGATGGCACTGTCAATGATGGTTTGTTAATGTCTGTGAATGTAAGATGCTTAACTGTGAATTTGTGCGCTGTTCGTTTTACAGAGATCAGCCATTGTCGTTATTCTGCACTCTTGTTATATTTTGTTTGTACTTGTATACTGACTTCTGTTATCAGAACTTGTGTGTCTTGAGAAAACTTTGTTTTGCCAAAGAGCAAGTGTATAGAAGAGAGCTCTCTGAAAGTGGTTTATTTTGTTTTGTCTTATTTTGTAAGGATTGTACTACAGCTAATTGTAAACAACTTTGAGTTGTATTTTATTCTTTCTTTTTCACGTAAAGTGAACACCAATTTTTCTGTTCAGAATAAAGACCCCAAAATAAGATTTATGTGTCCTGAGCCCCTTAACCAGGCTACATAAGAATTAAGTAAAGAAAAGCCTCTATCTGCATAGCATTATTTGAGGTCCATGGGTCAAGATATATTGTTTTTGTATAAAGTATAGATTAACTGAAATTGATGGCACATTGGCTGTTTAAATGGGAGAGCCACAGTTCAAAACATAGGAGTTTTACAATACAGGCAGTAATGTTTTGAAATGCCAGTTCATCAGTGAACTAATTAAATTACACTTTCCATGTCAAGTGACTCAAATGTATTTCTATCAACTTTGCAGGTGGCAAATGACCCAAATCCACTTTAAGAAATGGGGAAGGTGATACAGGGATAACTCAAATATAGGGCTTCCAGAAAGGAAAGAGGGTTTATTCTTAATCATATTTAGTAGGGATTCATACAGTTGGGTTACATGGCACTGAAAGGATCGGATTATTGGCTAAATTACAATAAGACTGAGTTGCTCCTTATTTGAGCAAGGGTAATTATCCTTGGATATATGGCGGTAAATGAATCGAATCATAGGCACAAAGCATGTCACACTCCGATACGATAGGTGGCGCTGTACCCATTTCAACTATTGCTAATAGAGCCACTTCCAGTTGACCGCTTCACCACCGCCAATGACAACAACAAACTCAGGTATTCGAGAAAATGGCGAACAAAGAGCAAGATGAAGCTACGTCCCTCTACATTTTGTTTGTGATGAGCTGCTTGTTGCACAAACGCGAAGCACAACGGCACATTCTCCATCACATTGTTTGTTTCTTTCCGACGGCGGCGATGTCAACAGTAATATCGTCTCTTCCGACTTCCGGTTCACAACCCCGGGAAAAAATCTTGAGCATGCACAGAACGCAAAGTCTAATTCACCACGTGCTTCACCGTCTACAAGCACGTTTAGTGTGACTTTCAACCGAGTTATCTCGGGGTCTTAATCCGATCGCGAGTAATCCGATCCGATCCAATTTGTTGTCCGATTAAGGTGTCTACATGAACTTAATAACTAAGTCTTATTGTAATTTAGCCAATAATCCGATCCTTTCAGTGCCATGTAACCCCACTGACTGATTTGCTCAATTGTTGTTTTTTGGGTTTAGGCCCCATAATGACTAAGTTATTGTAGGTTTACCCTTAGATGCACGAGAGACAGTACACTGTCTACACTGGGTCAAAAATTACGTGCGTTAAAATCAAGGTGTTGTATGTTATTTTTATCATTTTACTTAAAAAATATTAATTCGTAGAGTCTGCACGGTGGTGTGGTGGTAAGCACCATTGCCTCACAGCAAGAAGGTTCCAGGTTCAACTCCCAGCTGGGGCCTTTCTGTGTGGAGTTTGCATGTTCTCCCTGTGTATGTGTGGGTTCTCTCTGGGTACTCCAGCTTCCTCCCACTGTCCAAAAACATGCATGTTAGGTTAATTGTTTTCTCTAACATTGTCCTTAGGAGTGAGTTTGAGCATGTGTGGTTGTATGGCCCTGTAATGGACTGGCACCTGTCCAGGGTGTACCCCACCTCTCGCCCGATGACCGCTGGGATAGGCTCCAGCCCCCCCGCGACCCGACCAACGGATTCAGCGGGTATAGAAAATGGATGGATATTAATTTGTAATATATTTTGTCTACACAAGACAATTTAATCAACTATAATCTAGTCCACACAAGAATGATTTCATGTTTGAAATAATTTTATTTTAAACATTTTTAATACTGATTAATGTCAAGGATATTGTACCACAGCACCATGGGCCACCTCTGCATTAAACACTTTGCAGGTGTAGGTTCCAACCATCTGGTCCATGGTGTCTACACCTCCTTTGGTCTTATTGTAGTATGTAAAGACTTCTGTTTTTTTATTTCAGCTAGTTTCGTCCACCTGGATTTGGAAACCTTTATCAGAGGAGGGATGTCTGGCTTGTTCTACCGTAGAGTCCCTACAATAGAGAGATCCTTCTCCAGGAGGTGCTGTGCAAGAGGCACACTGGTGAAGAAGTTGTCCATGGTGATGTTGCGCCCTGTGTTCTTGAATGCACTGCTCAACTGCCAGACAATGTTTTCTCCCAGCTGTAGACAAAAAGCTATTTGTCCCAACACTTGAGATGAATCGCTGTCTGCAGTTGACCAGGAACAGGTCCCATATGTAGCGGAAGGTGGCCATGTGGGCTGTTTCTAGTCGAACGGCTCTGGTCATCTTGTCATCAAAGCGCAAGAGACTGCAAATATCTTCAAATCGTCCAACAGCCATGGTATATGGGATTATATAAAGGACTTCCAAACATTGTTGCTGTGTGAAATAATCTTTAGAGGTGACACTGTGTGGTCCACAAAATATATATTGCTGTCAGTCACAGCTGATCACAATCAAATATTCCCATGAAATTCAATAAGAAATTAATGCAGGTAATTTTTGATCCACTTATGTATCTAAGGGTTAAGAAAAGGTTTAGGTTCAAAGGAGGGACAGTTTGGGTCCAAATATATCTTTTAACAACATCTATCACTTGTTGGCATACTTCTTTGCCAGGTCTCACTGGAAGAAGAAATCTTGTATCTCAATGGGACCTTCCTGGCTAAACAATGGAAATACGATAAACTATAAAAAAATATATATTTTACATCTGGGAATTAACATTAAATTTCATCATTAGTTATATATTTCTCTTAAGTTAAGAAACAAATTAGTTAATTGTGCTCTAACAGTATTTCAATATTCTACATTATGACAAGTAATATGACATTAACAGGCACGCTTACATTTTTTCACCAACTGGTAGTTGGAAATTCTGATTTCCCTTTTGTCATCGAATGTACCAGTAGTACAGCATAAATAACCAGGACCACAGTTCTTAAAATTTTAAACAAAATTCAAAGGAATGGAGCGACAGTGAAATCCAGAGTTTACAGAGCCAATGTGTGACAGAGCAATTAATTTTGTTAATTAATTAATTAAGTTTTCAGTGACGTTATCAATTGTGTTTAATCTTTTTCTACATTAAAGGGGAACTCCGGGGCATTTGAAGCGCAATCTCATTGCTAGAGGTTGTCAAATACTGACAGTAGGACACAGACTGGTGCAAATCAGCGCTCCCTGTGCGGCGATTGCGCTGTTTGCGCAGCCTGTCATGCTAGCCAACTACGTGGTGGCTAGGGGCAAGTGCTAAACCTTCCACGTAAAACAACAACTTGCACACTGCAGAAAACACACACCACTTTATAAACCATCCGACAATAAAGTCACAAGCCTTACCATCAAAACCATATGCATGGTTCTCACATTACTGGCATGGGGACGTTACAAAACAATTTGATAAACAGCATGTCACTTACCTCTTGTCGGTATGCTCACGCATGTGAAAGCCCAAAAGAGTCAATGGACGATAATCCCATATACAAAACAATTATCTTCTCTAGAAAAACTGCGTTCAAGTATTTAAAACATTACAACAATACATGCCCAGTAATATTGTTTTGGGCTTTCACATGCGCGAGCATACCGACAACCGGTAAGTGACATGCTGTTTATAAAGTTGTTTTGTAACGTCCCCATGCCAGTAATGTAAGAACCATGCATATGGTTTTGATGGTAAGGCTTGTGACTTTATTGTCGGATGGTTTATAAAGTGGTGTGACGTTTCTGCAGTGTGCAAGTTGTTGTTTTACGTGGAAGGTTTAGCTCTTGCCCCTTAGCCACCACGTATTTGGTTAGCATGACAGGCTGCGCAAACAGTGCAATCGCCGCACAGGGAGCGCCGATTTGCACCAGTCTGTGTCCTACTGTCAGTATTTGACAACCTCTAGCAATGGGATTGCGCTTCAAATGCCCTGGAGTTCCCCTTTAACTGGCGACCTTCTTCTAAAAGTGTTATTGGTTTTGGCTAGCCAAGACAGTTTGAAAAATTAAAAATACACACAATACTAACGGTGCTACCACAAATTTAAGATTCTTCTTCTCAAATATAAAGATCTTAATGACCGAGCGCCATCATATCTTAAAGATCTCATTATAAGATATTTTCCTAACAGAGCACTTCGTTCCCAAACTGCAGGTTTACTTGAGGTTCCCAGAGTTTCTAAAAGTAGAATGGGAGTCAGAGCCTTCAGTCATCAGGCCCCTCTCTTGTGGAATAAGGTGCCAGTAAATGTCCAGTAAATGTTTCCACTTTTAAGACCAGGCTTAAAACTTTCCTTTTTGATAAAGCTTATAGTTAGGGATGGCTCAGGTGATCCTGAAACATCCCATAGTTAAGCTGCTATAGGCCTAGACTACTGGGGGAGCTCATCTGTCACACCTTTCCTCACTTTACTCTCTTTTTCCCGTTTAATTTCTCAAATGACATTATGTATATGTAACATTATTGTGGTCATTAACTTGTGTTTCCCTGTTCCAACAGATATCCTTTGAATAGTGTTACAGTGCCACCCCTCCTTTCTGTCTTCTCAAACCCCAGCTGGTGGAGGCGGATGGCCACCCTTCCTGAGTCTGGTTCTGCCAGAGGTTTCTTCCTGTTAAAAGGGAGTCGTTCCTTTCCACAGTCGCCTCAGGCACGCTCAAGACGGGAGATTGGACCGAAAACAAAGTTTCAGTGCAATCTGTTGGTTTCCTTAGCTAGGAAATTGTTTTTGAATTGGCTCTATATGAACGAATTGGATTATTTTATGAATAATTAGGATTACAATTAATTGAATTCCAATTGGCTTGAATTGGACTTTATCATCTAAGTGCCTTGAGATGACATTTGTTGTATTTGGCGCTATATAAATAAAAATGAATTGAATTGAATTGAATTGAAATTGCAACCAGCTTGCAGGCTTTTGAACTATGTACTAAAAATAAACTGGATGGTATTTCTCTCACCAGGATGATCTTGATTGAATGAAAAAAAAATCTATTTTTTCAGGCCACAGCCTGACAGTTTTCCAATGCACCTCTATCCATGCTGAATGTGTTTGGGCCAAGAGAGGGCAACCGTGTCTCAACTTCTTGTTCATAGATGATTTGTCTATGCAAGACTGAGTTTCAACATGTATTTGTGAATGCAGTAACAAACTACACTAACAATGGCAACTAACAATGGCACTATTTCTGAACTTAAGTGTGTTTTCATTTCTATGCTAGCTGAGGGCTTGAACATATTTCTGAAATATTCAGTCTCTTTGGAATGCTCTGTTTATATCCATCTATGTTACTGATCTGTTGATAATTGACCCAGCAATGTTTACAGCAACAATTTTAACAGCCCTAATTTAATATTAAACTATCCATCCATCCATCCATTTTCTATACCCTCTGAATCCGTCGGTCGGGTCGCGGGGGGAATATTAAACTATTGCTGGCAAATTACCTTTCATTGTTAAAAAAAACAAGAAACTTTCAGTTTCCACATTTGATAGAGGTTCTTTTGACACCCCCAGTCTCAAAATAGTTGGGAACCTGTATAAAATGTAAATAGAAATGTGCAATGATTTGCAAATCTCATGAATTAATCATTTCTTCGCAATAGAACTTAGAAAACATATCAAATGTAAAAAAAAAAGTGAGACATTTCAATATTGTATGAGAAATATCAGCAAATGAAAAAAATGAAATGAAAAATACAAAGTATCGTCAAAGGATTCAGAGAATCTGGAGACATCTTTGAAAGAAAGGACACTGTCAATAATCAGTATTGGAATGCCATGGTCATTGGGTCTCAGGCAGGACTGCATTAAAAACAGGTTTGATTCTGGTATGGAAATCGCTGCAAGGGCTCAGAAATGCTTCCAGAAATGATGTCTGTGAACATAGTTTCCATTCACAAATAAAGGTAAATGAAAGTTAAGGCCAAGAAAGAAGTCATATGTGAATATAATCCACAAACGCCAGTGTTTTCTCTGGCTCAAAGGTATTAAAAAACGGACAGAGGGAAAGTGGGCAAACTGATATATGGTAACTGAAGTTTGAAACTCTTTCTGGACACTGCATCCTCAGAACTAAAGAGCGGAGTAAATGTGAAGTGTTATCAGCACTTGGTTAAATAACCTACATCTCTGCAGATATCAGGTTCTATCCATGCCTCTGGAACTGGAAACTTGCACACCAGATAATAATGGCACAACATTCCTCTCCCAAATGTTAATCAACTGGGCTCAGCTCCCAGACATTTCCAGACTCTTTTCAAAGGTGGAATGGTAAACATGGCTGTCCCAACTTTTTTGAGCATTGTATGCCATCAAATTTAAGATTAGTAAATGTTATTCATGAAATAGTCAAATGTCTCAAGTTCAAGATTCAATATGCTTTCTATGCTCTGTTTTGAATAGAATAATGGATTATGGGATTTAAAAACCTTTAGATTCTGTTATTGGTTTAAACTCAGAAAACAGGCTTTTAGAAGTGGGTTGCAGAATTCAGTTTTACTCTTAGGTGTAAAACTGAAGTGTGTAGGCAAAATTTTTCTAATAAGCTACTTATTTTTTCTTTACTTCTTCTCAGATATTCAGGAAACTTATTCACTAATATAAGAAAGTCTAAAAGTCCTAAGTCCGATGATAAATTAGCTTTTTCTGCTGAGGATAATATAATCATTTTGTGTTCACAGTGTTTTCTTATTTAAAGCCTAATAAGAAGTTCAAAAGGTTTCTGTCATTGTAATGCAAAACTCAAGTATTAACAAACAAACTAAATTCAGCCATGAAGTGGCTTTGCTTCTAATATAAATTTTTCATGTTGGTTGAATGAAAGTGTGAACCGATAAGCAGACAGAAGGACTCATAATGCTAGCCCAGAGGCCCCACTTATTATCCTACTATTATCTCTCTGCTTTATTTGGTTATGGACCCCTGGGTAAAAGTTTTTCGCCTTAGTCAAAATCGTGGCAGTCTTATTTGAAAACCTTCAAGGAGCAGGCTATGTCATGAGTGAACAAAAGGCACCTCTCCACAACATGCCATAGCAGAAATTGTTCTGTGCCATCTTCAATTCCAACAAAATGTTTAACTGAACACAACATTCCAGAAATTAGGGGACTTTTAGGATAAGTGTGTGCTTGCGTGTGCATGTATTTGACTTACTACAGCAGGGGAGTTGACGACAGCAAGGTTGTAGCCATAAAGCATTGAGCTTCCAAATGAGGTAAGGAATGCCACTGCTAACAGAGAGCCAGTCAGATGCTGCAAACAGAGGATAAAAGATGAGTTAGAAATTTCACAATCGGCCTTACAAATTAAGTTTCTGTTTTTGCTATGATAACAACTGGTTGAATTCACTGTATGCTAAAGAAAGAAGCTTCTGTGCTGCCTTAATTATCTTCTTTGACACAAGCAAAACTAGACCATTTTTTTTTTACCAAAAGTAAAGAATATAATGCTGCTCCACAGTTTCTTACAGGTGCAGAATTAAAATATACACTAATTATCTTTATACATTCAGTCAGAAAAAAACTATATTGAGGCAACTACTATGTTTTGACTATTTAAATGTGCCCAATAGGTGGATTTCATCCACAAAATTCCCTGTTATAATTTTACAAATAACACAAAGAAATTAATTTGAATATAATTACAGTTTTGTTAATCCTCTAAGAGAACTAATTGCAGTATAAACTTTAACAGCACGAATCTCAAACTGTCTCTCTGACATTTCAAAATGGATGAAAGCCCATCACCTCCAACTAAACCTCTCTAAAACTGAGCTGCTTGTCTTTCCAGCCAAACCAACCATACACCACAACATCTACATCCAAACTGAATCCCTATCTCTTGCTCCATCAAAGGTAGCTAGAAACTTGGGTGTCATGATTGATGACCAACAAACCTTTAAAGATCATGTTACTCGATTATGCCGCTTTGCATTGCTAAACATAAGAAAGATCAGGCCGTATCTAACCCAACACGCCACCCAGCTACTGGTTCAGGCCATGGTCATCTCCCGCCTTGACTACTGCAACACCCTCCTAAATGGGTTCTCAGCCTGTGCTGTGAAACCGCTACAGATGGTCCAGAACCCGGGGACCGCCCACATCAACTTCAAGTCACTGATGTTAGCCTACAGAGTCCTTAATGGAACAACTCCCATCTACTTGAATGCTCTTGCAAAGGCTTATGTCACAACTCGGTCACTCCGGTCGTCACAGGATTGTCGTCTAGCAGTGCCTACACCACGCTTAAGACAATCCAGACTCTTTTCATGTGTCGTTCCAGGTTCAACTTCTGGCTGGGGCCTTTCTGTGTGGAGTTTGCATGTTCTCCCCGTGTATGCGTGGGTTCTCTCTGTGTACTCCAGCTTCCTCCCACTGTCCAAAAACATGCATGTTAGGTTAATTGGTGTCTCTAAATTGTCCCTAGGAGTGAGTGTAAGTGTGTGTGGTTGTTTGTCTGTGTGGCCCTGTGATGGACCGGCGACCTGTCCAGGGTGTACTCCGCCTCTCGCCCAATGACTGCTGGGAAAGGCTCCAGCCCCCCCGCAACCCAACCGACGGATTAAGCGGGTATAGAAAATGGATGTATGGATTCTATTACAGCTGAATTGCAAAGAAATCTGTTCTCATTTACATATATTTGTTCCTTGTGCCGGATGGTTAAAAATTGTGACCCAAAAGCAGCTAATTAAGAATGCATACCAACGTGGGGTCGCTTAAAACATTTAAAAAGTATTGTTCTGCTCAAATAAAATCCAGATTTTATAACCGTAGCATCATCTGACAAAATTGCCACTCAGATAACCTATGTACAGTTAATTTTGGCTAACCTAACATGTTAAGTTATCCCCCATAGAGAAAGTCATAGGCATTGGAATGTCTTAACTGTTAACACCTCATGTGTATGTATTCTGGAACAAGGCCAGGTCTAACTCTAACCAATTGAAATAAGCTGTGCATGTATTCATTTTGACTGAATTGTTAGATATGAATTTGTGTCCATATTGTCTGATGAGAGACTTCACTTGTGTTATTCTAGTACCAGGGCATATCTTATCATCTGATGCAGCCTCTTTCAACCATATCTCTCTCTGCTATATTTTCAACTTTCTAACAGTTTGTACATTCCTCCACCAGAAGAAATAAAACGTTGGATTTACTCTATGCAAATGTAAGAGATGCACTCGTCTACCATCTTCATTAGGTGAACTAAAACCACAATCTGGTAATCCTCACCCGCACCTACACACCCAGAAGAAGAAAGCCTTCAGATAGAGTGCAAGGGGATGTAATAAAAAAAATCTCCAGGAAGACATCCAGCATATAAAAAATCAAATCCGTCTGATGTCAACAACTACAGACCTATTGCCCTAACATCCAACATCATGAAAATCCCGGAGAGATTTTTTACTTATCATCATGGGGCTGGTGTTAACGTTGACCTCATCTACTTACTGTCATTACAAATTAGTATTGAGCATTATGTAAATTCTCATATGTATTCAACAAATACTTATTATTATTAACTTATATTATTATTATTATTATTATTATTATTATTATTAATAATAATAATAATAATAAGCATTAACCATTAACCATATGGTAATATCATATTTGATGTCTGCTTTTTTATTGGGCTTCTTCATTTTCTTTTAATGTGTCTTTGTAAAATGTAGACACAATGAAAAATAGAAATGAGACTCATGTGGCAGTCATACATACGATACACAGATATCAGCAAACAGAAGCAAAGCACAGGAAAGCATAGGTAATTATCTTGATTCTGATAATCAATACTGTTTCATCAAAGCTAATAGCCTAATGCCAAAAATGTCAAATGAACACTACCAATCAGGCCAAATCTGATTATTGGATGGATTTTGTATGAATATGTCATATGAAATCCTCTTTGTATACCCTATAACTATATATGAATCCATTTACCACAAGAGATGAAAAACTATCCAGTCTGATACAAATTGAGGAGAAATTTTAACAAAATAGAGGACAAGTCTTTGTATGTAGAGTTTGTACAATTTATTCAGGATTGATCATCCCACATGGAATAAATGCACAGTTATATATTTCTATGCACAGACTCCCGGTGGATGATCTTCACCCTAAATTAGAGATATCAAAACACTTTAACTACCATTTGATACAGCACATTTTCCGGAAACTATATTGTATCTTATCAAAAAAGATGGAAATAAACCTACAAAATTATCTCTACCACTCAGTTTAGAAATGTAGAGCTAAAATAAAAATTAAAGTTCTGCTATTAAGTTATTCATTTTGGAAAACAATCATTATGCTTACTCAGAGATTGAATTCATCACATACTTCCAAATTTAAATTTGACATGTATTTAAAGTTATTTGTATGTGATCACTGGTCACTGGTGCTTGGCTTGTGTGTGCACTCTCATACTATATGAACTTAATCTATGTAATCAATTTGTTTTCTTGCTGTTATGCTTTCATTTTTCCACTGTTGTCAACTAAATTTGATAAACTCTGATGAACTTCTTGATTGGCTGAAAAAGCATCTGCAACTTTACTTACGTTCAAAATCAGTTTTAGGTAGCCATCAATCTTTTTTACTTAGCTCCACTAACATTACCAATTAGATAATTGCATTTTTACTATAAATATCACAGTTTGTTTTTTTATGCTGACATTCGTTATTACAAAGTTTTCCACTATCTTTGAATATCTCAGATTTCACCAAAGCTTAAAACTGAAACAAGTCCAGGACTATGGTCATGAAGTTTGTTAGGGTGTAAATATATGTCAATTTGGGGATCACTAAGCTAACAACCATGACACTGCATCTGACCTGATTCATATTGTCAGTCTTGACTTACCGATTGGATTTTCCCTGGCGATGGAATTAAAACCTCTTCAGCCATTTAAGAATTCTGTCTAGTGGTCCCAAACAGCAAAGAGCAGAAGGGAATTCTCCCTACACTGCAGATAATGTCATAGCTGTAGTAGCAGGCGTGGTCACACAAGCTCCCACAGCATAGACTAAGGTTGTTTCTATAGTTCATGTGCAGTGTGTTAGGCCTCTCCTCCACAGAGCAGTTGCCCACATGCCCCCAATAACAAGCCCACACAGTGTCATCACATGATGGAGGGCAGCGTGACAGACTGAGGGAAAAACCTGCTGGAAGCAATTAGCTCTAACTGAATTTAAAAAGAAAGATGAGGAGTGGAAAGGAACTGCATTAGGCTGGTTTAAGTCATATTTATCTGATAGATTTCAGTTTGTTCTTGTAAATGAAGAATCTTCCTCACACACCAGAGTAAGTCATGGAGTTCCTCAGGGTTCTGTGCTTGGACCGATTCTTTTCACTTTATACATGCTTCCATTAGGTAACATTATTAGACAGCATGGCATAAATTTCCATTGCTATGCTGATAATACCCAGTTGTACTTATCTATAAAACCAGATGAACCCAATAGGTTGGTCAGACTACAAGCATGTCTTAAAGACATGAAGACCTGGATGACTCAGAACTGTCTGCTTCTAAATTCAGACAAAACTGAAGTCGTTATCTTTGGACCTGAGCGTTTCAGGGAGAAATTGTCAAAGCTATATAGTTACTCTAGATGGTATTTCCTTGGCTTCTAGTTCTACAGTGAGGAACCTTGGAGTTATTTTTGACCAGAATTTATCATTTGACTCGCATATAAAACAGGTTTCTAGGACTGCCTTCTTTCATCTTCGTAATATTGTTAAAATCAGGAACATCTTGTCTCAGAGTGATGCAGAAAAACTAGTCCATGCATTTGTTACTTCAAGATTGGACTACTGTAATTCTTTATTATTGGGCTGTCCCACATATTCTCTGAAAAGCCTTCAGTTGATCTAAAATGCTGCAGCCAGAGTTCTGATGAGAACTAGCAGGAGAGATCATATTTCTCCAGTTTTAGCTTCTCTTCATTGGCTTCCTGTTAAATTCAGAATAGAATTTAAGATTCTTCTCCTCACATATAAAGCTCTTAATGACCGAGCTCCATCATATCTTAAAGATCTCATTGTAAGATATTTTCCTAATAGAGCACTTTGTTCCCAATCTGCAGGCAGGGTGTCTGCAGGTTTTAACAAGTGCAATTTTAGACTTTTTTAGACCATCATGGGTTAAATTTAAGACCTTCACCTTGAGATTAGATCTTTTTTGACGAACTCTGCCACTCCAAATCGGATTATGTACGACGTCTTGTCTCTCCCGCATTGTAATGTTTTGGCAACTGTGGAGTCCGGGAACATCCTGTGACGGCAGTACATTTCCGTTTCACATCTGTAGTTTTATTATTGTACGTTCCACTAACAGCAACGCGTCATGTAGAACTACATGGACCATAACTGCCACCATAACATAAAAAAACGGCGTGGAAAAGGAGGTCAAAAAAAAAAAAAAAAAACATAAATCCTTTGTCGATATTTTGCATTGAAACGTAAGTCTTAAATTACTCAAACTCAATTTTAGACTTACAGTGCAAAATATCTCTATATTTTAGACCTTTTTAGGCCTTAAATTGAAAATGTGTAATTTAAGACTATTTTAGACTTTTTAAGTCCCCGCGGACACCCTGTGCAGGTTTACTTGAGGTTCCCAGAGTTTCTAAAAGTAGAATGGGAGGCAGAGCCTTCAGTTATCAGGCCCCTCTCTTGTGGAATAAGCTGCCAGTAAACGTCCGGGAAGCAGACACCCTTTACACTTTTAAGACCAGGCTTAAAACTTTCCTTTTTGATAAAGCTTATAGTTAGGGATGGCTCAGGTAATCCTGAAACATCCCATAGTTAAGCTGCTATAGGCCTAGACTGCTGGGGGGCCTCATCTGTCACACCTTTCCTCACTTACTCTCTTTATGTATATGTGACATTATTGTGGTCATTAACTCGTGTTTCCCTGTTCCAACAGATATCCTTTGAATGGTGTTACAGTGCCGCCGCCCCTTGAGATGCCATTTGTTGTATTTGGCGCTATATAAATAAAAATGAATTGAATTGAATTGAAAGGACAGGAAAGGAAAGGAAAGGGGGGGAAAGGGATGACTGAGAAGGTTGTAGGGAAGCAACACAAAAACCAAAAGATGATTACGGAACATGAAAAATATAAGTAGGGAGAAGATAGAAGTTTGAAGGAAGAAGTCACTGAGTGAAAAAGGAGGAATAATTTGAAACATACAAGAGTAGCCTACAGGAGATTAGAGTAGGCCCATGTGGGGAATGGGGTGTGTGGGAAGGTGGAGTTTGTAATATACAAATAGAATCTTGTGGTTCTGAAGAAATATTCAATTCAATTTTATTCATTAAGCACATTTAACACAACAGGGTTGAACCAAAAACATCTGTGGTAAAAAGGACCAGGAAGGTTAACTCAAGTCAATTGTAATGTAAACCTAAAAAGTTTAGTACTTAAATGCAACTTATATGTCTTATTGTTATGGTAATTTTCTTAAAATGTGGAATGAAAATATATATTTATTTCAGCACATAGAGATACTATCAATTAGCAAATGCATTTTAACCCCACCCAAAAGCAATTACATTGATCATGTGGTCATAATTTTGGTTGGAGTTGAAAGAGGCAAAGCTGTGTTTGCTGTGACTGATCATTGGGTTACAACCACCCGCTTGGAATTACACAGGTCTTAATCCTATGACTTCACTTCTGCTGTTGCTGCATGAATGGCTGGTTTTGTTCAGAAAATTCTTCTCTTTGGCACTAACTTTTTCTCTCTACATTTAGTTATTACTTCAGAAATAACTTCACCGTGGCTCAGTGGTTAGAGTCGGTCGTCCAATAACCGGAAGGTTGTAAGGTTTGATTCCCACTCTTGCCACTCAAAAAAGATTGGTGGAACTGACAGCTGGAAGGATGTCAGTCCACCTCCTTGTCACGGCTGAGGTGCCCTTGAGCAAGGCACCGTACCCCCATGCTCCCCGGGCGCTGTGAATGGCTGCCCACCGCTCCAGATTGGCATCTGTCTCTGAGTGTTTCTCAGAGTGTTTCTTGTTCTAAATGTCCCCAGCTACCTCTGTGGTGATTTTCAAGTCATTTTACTGCATCATTGTTTAATAATCTGATGTTGAAATCATACCCAATGAATGGTGTATATGGGCAGATTAAAATATTAATAGAAAATAAAAAAAACAATTGTTTTCTGCAAACTCCACCAGATTCATGTTCTACATGTCCCCAGCTACCTCTGGCGGTTTAATTTCTATAAATGGTGCACTCTCTGCTAGATGAAAGGCATGGAAATGTCAGATTCCTTCCGTGATCGGCAGTGATCGGCAATCGGGCAGATCATGATTTTGGTGATCGGTGATCGGTCCAAAAAATGCTGATCGGAGCATCACTAGCTGTTTTGGACAACAAAGGTTTGGCATAATTTTGGTGATTTTTTTTTTATTGTGATTAATCATTAAAGAATACTGATCAATACCAAAATTTACAGTAAAATACTATTTAAAAAGTTATATATCATCAACCTATTTACAGTAATTTGATGTAAAAACAACAGGTCAAATGTAAACTCTTTTATAGTTTACTACCGTAATAAATATGGTGACCGTATAAGATATTACGGTATGCTTTTTTAGGAACTGTAAATTTCATAGTTGAAAACTGTTTTGTTTACGGTAAATTACTTCAAATTACCAAGTATTCTGAAAGGTTGCTTCTGGGAACAAATACCAAGTCAAAACTGGAAAACACAACTCAAACTTTAATCAAGTCACTTAAAGCTGCAGTCGGCAGGTTTTCAAAATTCCGAGTCTAAAGTCGGAAAATTCGAACTGATCCAACTTTCAGGTCCCTCCCCCAACCTCTAACAAGCACCGAATCGCCCCCCAAACCCCTCCCCCTCTGTGGACGAGGTTGTGCACGTGAGTTCACACCAGTGTGAGCGCACACAAGCTGGGGCAGACTCACGCTCAGCAGCTTGTGCACAAGCTGTGATTGACAGGTAGGATTCCTCCACCCTAACTTGATTGGTTAAAAACAGCCGGGAGCGCTCGGTTTTTGCAAGCATGATTACAGGCTTCAAAGGGAGCTACAGATTTCGTTATTTTTCCTAAACAGCCTATTTAATATTCTACTTCCAGAATCCCATGACCCTGTGCATGTGTGTGTCAACAGGTGCCAACCTGGATGGGTTAAAAGCAGAGGACAAATTTCGTGTGTATGCATGACCAATAAATCAGATCTTAATCTTAATCTTAATAAAATATTTGAATTCCATCAGCTGGCCTGAAACCTGCAGTTCTGTATGTCAAAAGCTGAAACAAGTCAGGTAAATAAGTTAAAGTGTGATTTTCTCATTTGAAAAAGTGATTCTTCATGTTGAATAAAATATTCAACTGAAAGTCTCTTATAAATCACCTGCCCCATTGCTTTGAAACTATTGTTTGCTGTTTTCCACCCAGTTAGATTCTAATTTGTTGGTGTTGGAAAAATATGATCCGCACAAAAAAATTCGATTTTTATTTTTGGAGATTCAAAAGTGAATAAAAAATTTAAAAAATACATTTTCAAACAGGTATTGTCAAACATGTCGTGTTTGGCAAGATGACATCCTGCATGCTTCTAATGTAGGTTTTGTTCTACATTACATGATTGTGTTGTTCCGGCAGCAATATGTGATAGATTTCTAAATTTAGTTCTGAAAGACAACAGTTCAATCAATATGGACGAAAGAAATTAAACAGGAAATATAACAAACAAGAAAACAGAATAGAAACAAAACACAGAACAACCAAGAGTTCCATATTGGATTTGATCAATCTGTCTCTGTTGACAGGATATGTACCTCAGACTTTTAAGGTTGCTGTAATTAAACCTTTACTTACAAAACCTACTCTTGACTCAGAAGCTAATTATCGATCTGTATCCAATCTCCCTTTTTTGTCTTGACTTCTTGAAAAAATTGTTGCAGCTCAAGTTTGGGATCATTTACACAGAAATAATCTGTTTGAACAGTCAGAATTATATTTATATAAATATATATGCTTTCCTGTTGGACCTCAGTGCTGCAATTGATACAATCAATCACAGTATTCTATTGCAGAGACTTCAACATGTTATTGGGATTAAATTAACTGCATTAGGCTGGTTTAAGTCATATATATATTTTTTTAATACTCTTTATTTAGTTTTGATTTTTAACATATGGTAGAAACACCAAAACCAGAAAAGAAAAGAAAAGAAAAAAGGGGTAGATATTCTAATGCATCTGAGTGAACATTGTCCATGGTTTGAATGAGGTCCATTTCCTCCAGTTTTGTTCAAAATCACCTGCTTTAACTCGCAGATGAATGCAGATGTAGATCTCTTCCATAATGTCCATCCATTGCTTTGATTATGGAGCATTACTTTTAAACCAGTTCCTGGTTATGGCCTTCTTATTGGCCATGATCATTATTCTGAAGAGAATATAAACCCAGCAGAGCTCTTAGATCCAAGGACTCAGGTCAGCTGGTCCAGTCCAGAGTCCAGACTAAACATGGAGAAGCAGCATTTAGCTGTTATGCTGCAAACAAGTGGAACAAACTGCCAGTGGAGATTAAACTTTCACCAAATGTAGACATTTTTAAATCCAGGTTAAAAACATTTATTTTCTCATGTGTCTATGCATGAAACCTGCACGCTTGTTTTTAAATTCATTTAAATTATTTTATTTGTTTCTCTTTTATTCTTTTATGTATTTTTATGCTTCTTACACTCCCTGCTGCAATGCTTTTATTTTATGTGAAGCACTTTGAATGGTTTTGTACATGAAATGTGCTGTACAAATCAATTTGATTTGATTTGAAGAGGTACCTGTCTTCTTTTAAAGTTAATCCTTCTGGGGTAATCCCAGATACAAAGTCCGTGGATCCCTGGGAACCTTATCATTTAAGATGCCCTCCAGAATTCTGATAATGTCGTCCCAGTAAGGTTGTAGATTGACACATGACCAGAAAATATGACTGTGGTTGGCATTGTGTCCACGCTGTCTCCAACATTGTTATTGTATTCTAGTCTGTCTACTTTTAATTTGAGGTGTGATAAAGAAGTGTGTTCAATTTTACCATCCAAATTCTCTCCAGTGTCTGAAACTTGTAGATTTGTGTAGTATTTTGCACAAAAAATGCCAATCACACTGAAAGTACTGGATCGAAGATCTTGCGCAGCGCCTCTTTGAAGTCCGGGAGGGAGCTGCAAAGCAGGGAGCCTCTGTTCCATTCAGCCCTGGCCCTTGCTCTCGCTCTTCCCACCAGGTGTGTGATCATGTAGGCGATCTAGGCCTGGTCTGTGGGAATTTGGTGGATTTCTACTGGAAATATTAATTAATAACTTCAATACTGATCAATAGCTTCACTGTTATAAACTGCAGACTCTCCAAATTCAATCCACACATCAGCATCCACCTGGTCATACTACAATTGAGTTGCCTGTGGTATGAAATGTGCTATATAAATAAAAATGCCTTGCCTTGCCTTACAAAAGCTGTTGTGGACCAAAAACGTTTGGCATAATTTTGGTGATTTTTTGTATCGTGATTAATCATTAATAACTTCAATGCTGATCAATAGCTTCACTGTTCTAAACTGCAGACACTCCAAAGTCACTCCACACATCGGCAGTCTCCTCCTCCTGGTCATACTACAACAGATGTTTTTGACCAAAATCGTCTGGTATCATTTTGGTGATTTTTTTTGTATCGTGATTAATCATTAATAACTTCAATACTGATCAATAGCTTCACTGTTATAAATTGCAGACTCTCCAAATTTAATCCACACATCGGCAGTCTCCTCCTGGTTATACTACAACAGCTGTTTTTGACCAAAATCTTCTGGCATCATTTTGGTGATTTTTTTGTATCGTGATTAATCATTAATAACTTCAATACTGATCAAAAGCTTCACTGTTATAAACTGGAGACACTCCAAAGTCACTCCACACATCTGCAGAATCCAACAGGTCATACTACAACAGCTGTTTTGGACAAAAAAGGTTTGGCATAATTTTGGTGATTTTCTATTGGGAATCTTAATTAATAACTTCAATACTGATCAATAGCTTTACTGTTATAAACTGCAGACTCTCCAAATTCAATCCACACATCAGCAGCATCCACCTGGTCATACTACAACAGATGTTTTTGACCAAAATCGTCTGGTATCATTTTGGTGATATTTTTGTATCGTGATTAATCATTAATAACTTCAATACTGATCAAAAGCTTCACTGTTATAAACTGCAGACACTCAAAAGTCACTCCACACATCTGCAGAATCCAACAGGTCATACTACAACAGCTGTTTTGGACAAAAAAGGTTTGGCATAATTTTGGTGATTTTTTTGTATCGTGATTAATCATTAATAACTTCAATACTGATCAATAGCTTCACTGTTATAAACTGCAGACACTCCAAATTCAATCCACACATCAGCAGCATCCACCTGGTCATACTACAACAGCTGTTTTGGACCAAAAACGTGTGCCATAATTTTGGTGATTTTCTATTGGGAATCTTAATTAATAACTTCAATACTGATCAGCTTTACTGTTATAAACTGCAGACTCTCCAAATTCAATCCACACATCAGCAGCATCCACCTGGTCATACTACAACAGCTGTTTTGGACCAAAAACGTTTGCCATAATTTTGGTGATTTTCTATTGGGAATCTTAATTAATAACTTCAATACTGATCAATAGCTTTACTGTTATAAACTGCAGACTCTCCAAACTCAATCCACACATCAGCAGTCTTCTCCTGGTCATACTACAACAGCTGTTTTGGACCTAAAACGTTTGGCATAATTTCGGTGAATTTTTTTGTCTTTTGATTAATCATTAATAACTTCAATACTGATCAATAGCTTCACTGTTATAAATTGCAGACTCTCCAAATTTAATCCACACATCGGCAGTCTCCTCCTGGTCATACTACAACAGTTGTTTTTGACCAAAATCGTCTGGCATCATTTTGGTGATTTTTTTGTATTGTGATTAATCATTAATAACTTCAATACTGATCAAAAGCTTCACTGTTATAAACTGCAGACACTTCAAACTCACTACACACATCAGCAGTCTCTTCCTGGTCATACTACAATGGCTGTTAGTGATGCTCCGATCATGATCGATAATGCCCAAAAATAGCCTGATCGGCGATCGGAAAAATATGCCGATCAAAAAACCGATCACGTGACATAAATTACTAGCTTTTTTTTTTTTTTTTTGACGTAAATTACTAGCGACCACTTTCTAATGTGGTACGTGACGTGTGTACAGAACCGAACAGGCAAAACCTCTACAGTGCATCTTGAATACATGACCTCTCCTGTCTGGAATTTCTTCAAAGTGTGTCAGAAAGATGTGAAACTTACTGCGGTCACGCCATCTGCGCTTCGGAGAGGCACGGTCGCGCCAGCTACACTTGAAAATCTAGTGCCCGTTTACATCGCGTTGTACGGTAAAGCGTGTGAGCGGATTTATGGTGCATTCAAGTGCACCCCGTAAACTCAGAAAGCTATATCGAAGTTGATTTTTCATTTGTTGGAATACATACACTTGTCATTACTTGGTTGTTTTTTTACTACATTCTTTTTAATGATTAAAACAAAATGAGAGAACAAAATTATTGAAGCATATTCAGAATCAAACTCATTTCTGCATAGTCAGATTTGAAAACTTAATTTAGAACCAAATCAAAATGTTCTCTGCCAACTCCACCAGATTCTTGTTCTAAATGTCCCCAGCTACCTCTGTGGTGATTTTCAAGTCATTTCACTGCATCATTGTTTAATAATCTGATGTTGAAATCATACCCAATGAATGGTGTAAATGGGCAGATTAAAATATTAATAGAAAATAAAAACAACAATTGTTTTCTGCAAACTCCACCAGATTCATGTTCTACATGTCCCCAGCTACCTCTGGCGGTTTAATTTCTATAAATGGTGCACTCTCTGCTAGATGAAAGGCATGGAAATGTCATATTCCTTCCGTGATCGGCAGTGATCGGCAATCGGGCAGATCATGATTTTGGTGATCGGTGATCGGTCCAAAAAATGCTGATCGGAGCATCACTAGCTGTTTTGGACAACAAAGGTTTGGCATAATTTTGGTGATTTTTTTTTTTATTGTGATTAATCATTAAAGAATACTGATCAATACCAAAATTTACAGTAAAATACTATTTAAAAAGTTATATATCATCAACCTATTTACAGTAATTTGATGTAAAAACAACAGGTCAAATGTAAACTCTTTTATAGTTTACTACCGTAATAAATATGGTGACCGTATAAGATATTACGGTATGCTTTTTCAGGAACTGTAAATTTCATAGTTGAAAACTGTTTTGTTTACGGTAAATCACTATGCAAAAAAACAGATCTATCGTAAACCTGTTTGCAGTAATTTACTTTAAAAATAACAGATATATTATAAACCTTTTTACGTTAAACAAAAAAAACTGTATTATTTACAGTAAAATACTGGCAGCTGTGGTTGCCAGAATTACTTCAAATTACCAAGTATTCTGAAAGGTTGCTTCTGGGAACAAATACCAAGTCAAAACTGGAAAACACAACTCAAACTTTAATCAAGTCACTTAAAGCTGCAGTCGGCAGGTTTTCAAAATTACGAGTCTAGAGTCGGAAAATTCGAACTGATACAACTTTCAGGTCCCTCCCCCAACCTCTAACAAGCTCCGAATCGCCCCCCAAACCCCTCCCCCTCTGTGGACGAGGTTGTGCACGTGAGTTCACACCAGTGTGAGCGCACACAAGCTGGGGCAGTCTCACGCTCAGCAGCGTGTGCACACGACGATTGACAGGTAGGATTCCTCCACCCTAACTTGATTGGTTAAAAACAGCCGGGAGCGCTCGGTTTTTGCAAGCATGATTACAGGCTTCAAAGGGAGCTACAGATTTCGTTATTTTTCCTAAACAGCCTATTTAATATTCTACTTCCAGAATCCCATGACAGTTCAAGCTAATATGACTAAAAAATAGTTGCCGACCGCAGCTTTAATGGTCAGATACCACATCTTTTCATCGTCTTTCCTCACAGTCATTTTTAATCAAAACAAACACTATTAAACAACCTGCATGGAGTCAATGTTCCCTGAGAAACAACAGCATTTCTACTGTGACCTTTGTGTTTGTCTCAGTGAGGCCAAATTATCTGACTGCATCGTGAATGGCCTTACTGTACCAAGTAAAAAGACAAACCATCTTTAATAGAAGACTTTTACTTCAAATTAACTAGTGACCAAATGCTTCTTAAAAGTTGCATAACAAAAAAAACGGAAGCCAAAATTAGAAAACTCCCTGCATGGAATGGAAATTAAAATTGTGTAATTGAAGTCAGTATTACCCTTAAATTGTTTAAAGTAATTAAAAGAGCAGCTTGTAACAAAAATGGCAAAACAATAAATACATTTTAAAAAAATACACTAAATTGTTGTTGCCTTGATCTTATTTTTAAAGTAATTCAAATTGTTTGACCTAACTGAAAGTACTGTTTCTAACAAAAATGGCAAAAAATACACATTATTGCTGCTTTTTTCATATTGTTCACCAAATCAATAGCCATTGATAATTACACAGAAAATGCACAATAAGCCAGTTCACATAAATTTAACAAACTAAAAAAAGCTTATTTTAACACTTGAGTTGTCCGGGAAAAAAAAGGAATACTGTTCAATACCGGTGATTAATCGATTAATCAAGAAAATAATGATTAGTTGCAGCCCTTGTGTACAACGTTTCATACTGGTTCATACAGCTGGTGCTGTGCAAAAGGTCAGACTTAACAGTTCAGTTGGATAGGTCCATCTTTAACATGTCCCTCTCCAATCCTGGTCAGCAAGATCTGAGATGAGGGTGAGGACTCTTGGGTTCACCGACAGCTGCTTCTTGTTCTTCTTTGTTTCAACTTTTGTGCCCCTCTCAGGATTGATCATGAAGAAACACCTTTGAACATAATAATTTCATAATCAGCCACTAAAAATAGTGATTTTCTTTTTTCGAAATGAGGAAATACATTTTTTTTATCAATTCATTAAAAAAAAAACTAAAATCATTTTTTTACCTCTGAAGGAACTCAAGTGTGGAGCCCAGATCCACGGGATAATGGATATTGAGGCAGTAGTAGGTTCCAAACATCAAACAGATGGCAGAGATGAAGTTGGGGATGTGGTCATTCATAACCTTGCCATCTACACTCAGCATGAACTGTCTTGAGGCATAGCAAGATGTTCCTGCAAAAAACAGACAGGTAGAATAGCAGACTAGCCATTACCATCCAATAGCAGTCTTACCAAAATTGCTAGCACTTCAAAACATGACAGTTTTCATGTAATGCTTCCTAACGTTAGTTTAGTGAAACTGATTATCAACACTTACCACATACAATGATGCATAGTGTCACAGGCAAGCTTTCCACTTGTACTTCTTTTGCCAGACATGTTTGTTCAACATAGTGGAAGAGGTTCTCCTCTTTTTCATTAAAGTAGGAGAGAAGAAGGAGTACCATATACTTGACATCTTCTGAGCAGCCCTCCAACTGTCCTCTCAGAATTTCCAGCTTTGTGACAGCCTGAAGAACTCTTTTGCTCTTGTCTGCACAAATGGTTCTCATGAAGTCCAGAAGCCGTTTTCCCTTTTGTTCTACATTGGTGAGAAAAGTCTCTTTCAGTGATATCCCAATGAGCTCTTGGAAGTGGACTGTCATGCCAATCTCCTGGAACAAAAAAGGCCACTCTTCCACGAGGGATTGCAGATCTGTTCCCTTGTTTATCTCTTTACGTTGGGAGTAGTAGGTACACTTCATAAGAGTGTCTACCTCGCCTGGGCTGATGTTAGTCTGTTCACTGAGCACTTTCATTTTGTCTTTCTTCTCCTGTTGGCTTTCTGGTGTCTCACTCACTGGCATATAATAATAATAAATTTTATTTTTAAAGAGGCGCCTTTCTGGACACTCAAGGTCACCTTACAAAGTGGATAAAAAACATCAAAATAAAACACATCAATATTAAAAGAAGTAAAACACCAGAAATCAATAAAACACAGAAAATCATTTACAACAAAAAAGGGGGAAGGGAATTGTATCAGATGGAATAGGCAGTTTTAAACAGATGAGTTTTGAGTTGTGATTTAAAATGGGGGAGTGTGTCTGTGTTTCTGAGCAGGGGTGGTAGAGAGTTCCAGAGGCGGGGGGCAGAGCGGCTGAATGCTCTGCTGCCCATGGTGGTGAGACGGGTGGAGGGGATAGACAGGTGTGTGGAAGAAGAGGATCTGAGAGAGCGGGAGGGGGTGAAAACATGGAGGAGATCTGACAGATATGGGGGGGCGAGATTGTGAAGGGCCTTGAATGTTACTAGGAGAACTTTGTATTGAATACGGAACTGAACAGGGAGCCAGTGGAGCTGTTTGAGGACAGGGGTGATGTGGTGGATAGAGGGGGTTCTTGTAATAATGCGGGTAGCTGAGTTCTGGACCAGTTGAAGTTTATGGAGTGATTTTTGAGGGAGGCCAAAGAGGAGAGAGTTACAGTAGTCCAGGCGGGAGGTGACGAGGCTGTGGACAAGGATGGCAGCAGTGTGGGGGGTAAGGGAAGGGCGGAGGCGGTTGATGCTTCGTAAGTGGAAGTAGGCTGACCGATTGAAAGGATAGTGTACTGTCCAGGATGACGCCCAGACTCTTAACCTGGGGGAGGGGTGAGATGGAGGAGTTGTCAATAGTGAGTGGGAAGCTGTTGGTTTTGGATAGAGTGGATTTTGTGCCAATGAGGAGAACCTCCGTTTTGCTACTGTTTAATTTGAGGAAGTTTTGGGTGAACCAGGCTTTTATTTCAGATATGCAATCTGTGAGGGAGGTGGGCGGGAGAGAGGACGAAGGTTTAAGGCTGATTCATACTCGGCGCAAACGCGCAACTGTTCTGGCTGGAGAACCATTAATGACGTCATCGAAAGCGCCAGCCCCTTCACAGTTCCTTCAGCTCATAAGCGCAGTTTGCGCCGAGAATGCGTCACATTTGCAGTTCTCTCCAGACCAGCGAGCGTCACTGTTGAGGAAACAAGCTGAAAAGCATACGAAGAAAGCATACACAATGCCACCTGTGGTGTCACGACAGCAGAGGCTGGCACATCTGATGCGGAATGAATTTACTCTGGGTGTAGAACTGTATATGTATCTCAGAGCTAAGCAGCTGCGGCAAAACAGAAGAGAAGGTGGAATGTTCGTCCTTTGCAACAAGACGAACTTTGTCAAACGTTGTCCCAGTGTAACTTCATAGACGTGTCGTACAGATGTTTGTAGAGGCGCATCCTCTCGGTCACCGCGGTCTCTGCAGTGTTCATTTTTTCTTTTTCTTGGTCAGCTGTTTCCGGTGGAGTCAGAAAAAAAGTTGTGTGCGCGCCCTTGCGCCGCGCGAGGATTTTCTAGCTTGCGAAGGGGGGCGTGGCGGAATTTTGGGACACGTGACTGTTTGCGCCATTTGCGACCAGCTAGTATGAGCGAGGTTGCGCCGAGTATGAATCAGCCTTTAGTGGTGAGGTAGAGCTGGGTGTCATCAGCATAGCAGTGGAAGTGGATGTTGAATTTGCGGAAGATATTGCCAAGGGGAAGGAGGTAGATGATGAAGAGGAGGGGCCCCAGGACAGAGCCCTGGGGCACACCTGAGGTGACGGGGGAGAGAGTTGACTTGAGGGTCTTGAGTTGAATGAATTGAGTGCGGCCAGAGAAGTAGGAGGTAAACCAGTCCAGGGGAGTGTGGGTGATGCCAATGGAAGATAGCCTGCTGAGGAGGGTGGTATGGCAGATGGTGTCAAAGGCTGCACTTAAGTCGAGGAGGATGAGGATGGTAAGTAGTCCAGAGTCAGATGCCATGAGGAGGTCATTGGTGATTTTGATGAGTGCTGTTTCAGTGCTATGGAGTGGGCGGAAACCGGACTGGAACTGTTCATACAGATTGTTGTGGGATAGGTGAGAATGGAGCTGGGAGCCAACTGTTTTTTCCAGGATTTTGGAAATGAAGGGTAGATTGGAGATAGGACGGAGGTTGTTGAAGTTGGAGGGGTCAGCACCAGGTTTTTTTACAATTGGGGTAATGGCTGCAGTTTTAAAAGGTGTAGGGACAGTTCCAGTGGTGAGGGAGGTGTGGATGATTGCGGAGATGAGAGGGACCAGAGAAGGGAGGCAGGTTTTGACAAGTTGGGTTGGGAGGGGGTCTAATTGACAGGTGGATGGTTTGGATTTCTGGATGAGCTCTGTGATTTCTGAGAGAGTGGGGAGATGGAAGGAGGAGAGGGAGTGTGTAGGTGGGGGAAGGTCGACTGGGGTGCTGAGGTGAGGTATTGATCCGAGGTTCTGGTGGATGTTCTTGATTTTTTTTCTGTGAAAAATGACATGATGGCATTGCAGAATGAGGTTGTGTAGAGGTGAGGGGGGAGAGAGTCCTGGGGTTTGGTGGTATTGTTGAGTAGGGAGAAAAGTGACTTAGAGTTGCTTTGATTGGCAGTGATTAGGCTGGAGTAGTAGTGTGATTTGGTGCTGGCAATGAAGTCCTTATACTGTAAGATGTGGTTATTGTATATTTCTTTGTGAATAGTGAGACCAGTTTTTCTGTAAAGTCGTTCCAGTTGTCATCCTTTGGCTTTCATGAGTCGGAGATCGGGGGTGAACCAGGGGGCAGAGATGGTGAAGGAGACAGATCGGTTTTTCAATGGAGCCAGAGAATCAAGAATATTATGGAGACCAGTGTTATAGTGAGAGACCAGGTCATCGGGGGTGGACAGATTGTTGATATCGAGGAGGCATGAAGAGTGGATACTTGCAGTGAGAGTGGAGGGGTTAATGTTCTTTATGTTTCGGAAGAAATGAGGCGTGGTGTTTTAGCGATTGAGAGAGTGAGCTTCACTGTAAATGAGAGGAGAAAGTGGTCAGTTATGGGGAGTTCATCAGCTGTTATGTTGAGAGGGGTGACACCAGAGCAGCAGATTAAGTCCAGAATATGTCCTTTGGAGTGTGTGGGAATAGTGGTATGTTGATGAAATCCAGAACCATCTAAACAGGAAGTGAAGTCTTTGGTGAGAGGCAGATTGGTATTGTCCATGTGGATGTTAAAATCACCCAGCAGTATTATGTTTGGTGAGAGAGAGGATAGATGTGTGAGAAAAGCAGTAAAATCATTTAAAAAGTCACTATTTGGTTTTGGGGGGCGGTAGACAGTGGCAATAATGGTTGGAGTGGGACCAGACAACTGACAGACAATGGACTCAAACGAGCTCGAGACTGGCACGGGCACTGGCGAGACTTTACAGTTCTCGCGATAGATTATCGTGAGGCCTCCTCCCCGGCCAGAAACACGGGGTTGACAGGTGTAAACAAACCCACTTGGAGTGGATTCAATCAGCTGTGAATAGTCTTGGGGCTGTTGCCATGTCTCGGTTAAGCAAAGAAAGTCTAGCTTACGGTCGGTGATGAGGTCCTGGATGAGATGTCCCTTGCGTGTCAGTGAGCGGATGTTGAGTAGTCCAAAGTTGAGTTAGGTGTTGTCGCAGCTGATGGTGGTGTTAGCCGACCGAGCTAGGCGGGCTAACACGCTGTGGTCGACAGCCCGGCTGGTGGAGCGTGGAGGGCGACGTCGAGAGCTGGACCAGATGGATTTTATTGCTGTTGAGCTGTTGTGTTGGAAATCCCGGCGGGACCCTCGGTGGATGTATCTCCGGCGAGGCTGGAAGATGATGATCGGGTGAAGGTGGAGTGCCTCTGGCGCGGGTCCAGGCGAGTGACAGCGCAGCTGGAGCAGGTCAGTGGCCGAGTATTGTAGCAAACCCGCCACTTGCAGATGAACGGGCAGTAGAAGGAGCCAGACGCAGACAAGCAGGATGTATGTCCTACCGGTCCACATTATTGATGAGGGCTCGGGTAGCGTAGACTGCCAGAAAAAAGGCTCCAGGTGAGTTTTAAAACTTTAAAAGTTACCGGCGAGCAGCGGCAGCAAATCGCGCCAGCGTTCACTCGTGACAGCAGCTCTCAGTTGTGCATGTTCCTCCCATATATTTAATTTCCCACTTTATGCAACCATAGGTATCCTGCATAGATGCCCTTTGTTCAGCTGGGATTTCCTCTGTGTCATACTCATCTGTCCCCTGTTTGCGCTTCTTTATCGTTGGTACTGAAGACCGCTTCACATTTTCAATTCGGGCTTGTAACTGCTTGACTAGTGAGTGATATCCTTGTCCAACCACATCACCTGCTATGACATCTTGCAGTGACTGGATACTTTGCAATAATTTTTTTGGCAACTTCTGTGGAGGCTTTTGTGCTGGGAGAGGCACAGGCTTTTATCATTTCAGTAGCAACAATTTCTCTACGTAGCTGTGGACTTGGCCACACTGAGGTCTGGCAACACCTTTGTGATGGCACTGTGTATGTTGATTTGCTCTGCATCATCCATTTCTGGGTATGAAAGTGAATAAAGCACAATTAACCCCAGAATAACAAGACAGTTAATAATGTGATAACACACTGTGTTTCAAAGGAACTATTTGGTATCCATCTTTCATGTAAGATGGCAATGGATAGAAATCAATCAAGTCACTGATGTTCAGACACTGCATCTTTTCATTGTCTTTCCTCACTGAGTAAAGGTGGTACTCAGAAAGGAATTCTGCTGTGTACACTGACATCGGAAAATGAACAGTGTAATTTTTAATAAAAATGAGCACTAGTTGACCAAACTGCACAGAGTCAATGGGCCTCATGCAAGAACATTCTCGTATTTTTATTCTAAATTTCTCTCATTTCTTTCGTACGAAGGTCTTGTACAAACACGCCACGTCAGATTCAACAAACGCTCTTATCTTCGGAAAAAGTGTGTAAACCACCTGCGTGAATGATGAATCCCACTTGTGCGTATATAATTGCATGTGCACGAGGATAGTAAATTTTTATACTCCACGCCCAAAATGATATCATATTAGGAGCTGTGCTTCCTCGCTCCTGTGGCAGGAAGTGTTTCTCCCTCTGAAAGGTTCCAGTGGCCCCCTTCTGGATGGAGCAATAATAATTTGTACTTGTTGGACAGCGGTGTATGGGAATTTGATGTACCATGGGTGATAAACTGATGAGAGCTTTGATAACCAAGGGGAGCGCACGACTCACAGAGGACTGGGACACCCCCGATCTGTCTCCAATCTCCCTCTGAAAGGTTCCAGTGGCCAAAAATCCAAGGGTGGTGAGGACCTGGACTTGTGGTGGAATTGGGTTTGATCGGCGTGTTTCTCTCTGGAGTTGTGGCTCTAGCAAGCTGCATATTTGCAGCAGCACAGTCCTTGGCAATCTAAATCGAGATGTCAGCCAATTGTTTTTCTCTACACGGTCTCTTCCAAAAGCCTGACGCGCTAAGGCATCCGAAAGTAGAAAATCAGCCGCTGGTTACACTTCCCATTGACCTTGTTATGTACAGAGTCAAATTAACCTTCAATTAGTGCATAATTTAAGTCAAACAGAATAATTTCAGCATCATTATGGGGTAAATGTATATATTTATTTATGTTTGTTTCAAAGTAATTAAATATACAATCCATTAGTCAAGCAAACTTGATTGGAATAACAGCGGACCATTTTACGAAACTCCTACGACAGGTCTGGATCACTCGTAAATTCTGTTCGTACCTGAAAGAAAACGTAAAATACAAAAAGATTGGTGAATGCAAATTCTCTTAAATCACTCGTACGGACGATTTAAGAACAAATCTGTGCGTACGAACGGTTCTTGCATGAGACCCAATGTTCCCTGTGACAAGGAATTGCCCTTTTTTATATGAAGTTCCCTTGTACAGAATTTCTACTGTGACCTTTGTGTTGGTCTCAGTGAAGCCAAATTGTCTGACTGCATCTTGAATGGCTTCACTGTATAGTCCTGAGTAAAATGGAGAACCATCTTTAACTTGGAAGACAGCCTTGCCCATTGATCCAGCTGTAAGATACGCCTGTAACAGCTGATGTCTTTCAGACAGAGTAAGGCTTTTTTTGTACAAAGGTTTTTGAAATTTTTCAAATTTCTTGCACATCTCTTGAAATAACTGTGCTTACTTTCAAAGCGCATTGTCCACAGTCTAATCAGGGGCCCAAATTTCAGAATCATTTCTGGGTAATGACGTAAATAATGATGCTTTGGTTTCAGGCTACTTTCTGAGAATAGAGCTTTTCTTGACTCTAAATATTCTTGAATAAGAACATCAAGGTATGCAACCTGAGGGACAGAGATTTTCTGAGCACATATCATGTCCACAATGTCTTTCAGCTGCAGAGTCAATTGCCACACATTATCTGCTGTATCTTTCACTATATCACCAATTATGAGAGGCAACAGCCTTAGAAAATTCCAATTCTGTACAGCTTGACCTGAGTTTGGCTCCAATGGGGCTGACCTCACATGGTTTTGTAGAAGCATCCGAAGCGCAGTATTTGAAGTGTTTAATGCGTCGATTCAGAATGGAATAAGTGAACCAAGCCTTTTTCTTTATGAAATACTTAAGATACAGTGCAACATCGTAAGACAAAACACCCTCAAAGATGTCGGGTCCCAGACAAGGTGGCAAACCTGGCAGACAGACATTAAAGTATTTCAAAGAATTAAATACCGACTTAAACTTTACTCCTTCCACATCTGGTGATGTATCTTAAGTCTGGAGGCAATCAACAGCAGAATTGTAGTTCTCTCTCCTCCAATTCCTTCAAGTCTGTTATTAGTTCAGAGAACACCTTAGCATGCCCAAATGCTTTGAAATCTTTCTCTCTACACAATAACACAAGTGGTCTGTCTCAGACCGTACATGAAGTGGCAAGTTGGAAACAGATGCATAGACAGCTAAAACTTTATGTCTTGTCTTGGCAGAGCCTAAAGGGTTAACTACTTCGAAGTAGTGGTGGCATCCTGGTATAGAACTAACTTCATACATGATGGATTTTGAACAAAAAAATCATTGTTTTTGAATATCTGACCATCACTAACATCACTTAGAATATCTGAAGGAGACTCAGGTGAGTGCTCTCCTGACACACAGTTCTGCCAAAGATCAGATTCTAACAAACATGTCAAAGTCTCTTTCACAGGCACATAATAGGCAAACCTATCTATCCTGTTCTCATCTCTTCCTAAAAACATTTTCTTAGGCTCCACATAGTTGAATTTTTCTTTGAATGACTTGGCTCTTGAATAAGCGGTTCGCATTGGCCCTGTATTCCAGTGAACAGATCAAATCCCTTGACAGACTCACAAACCTTGGTTATGTCCTCATCTGATAACGATGTGTCATTTTTTAGCAGTGAACTAAGTTTACTCAAAGTATATGTTTGACCCAACTCATTTATGTTTTGCATTTCCTCAACAATGTTCTGTATAGTTGAAGCAGGCAGAAGGAACTGCCCCGGCAATCTCAAGTAGAACAAACTCACGTTTCTGAGATAAAGATCACCGAAATTTTCAGATATGTCCAAATCGACTTCATCTGTGCCTGTCGCTTCACCTGCATCACAGTGAGCCGCAAAGTCACCTGACTCAGGTGGAGTAGATGTTGACGGATGAGAAGCAGATTCTCTGTACACGTCACTTACACTGCTGTCTGTAAAACCTCTGTGCTTCCGTGACATATGCGCAATAAATGAAGACTTGACCCGGAAATCAGTATTACATCCTCTAACTGGACACTTGTTTCAAGTGAGCAATCGGTTCTTGGGTGTCTTGACACTGGCCACTACACATTTAAAGTAATACTATGTAACATTTCTACCTCTCACGCTCCCAGGTATAAGGCTAAGCTAGTGCAACATTGTCAGTACGATCATCATGGCAGAGGCACCGAAGAAACAGATGAAGACGTTGACTGATGAAGCAAGGAAGAGAAAGAGAGAAGCCGACAAAGCAAGAGACCGGACTAGAGTTGCTCTCGGAACAGCTTTTACTCGTTGGCGAGAGCTGAAAGAAACATTTGGATACAAGTTCGATTCAGAGCTAGCCACCTCTCTGCTGGATATTTGCTGCCATGCTTTGTGCTGTGTTGTACTTGCTTGATGTTTCACTGTGTTCGGAAAGTGACTCGCTAGTTTGTTATAACCGAGGAAAACTATTTTCAACTGATTTCGCTAGGTTTAGCCGCTAGCAAGACCTCTCGTTAGCGATGTTAGCAGTTGTATTTCTGTAAAACATTTGATTACTCTTACCTTCTCGGTCGACATAGCTTGCACCTTCTGACTCCTTGCCGGTTCGTCAACAAACGTGAAATGTGAAACGTGAAACATGAAAGCGAAAGGGTGTTGTATTTACGACAGTGTCGTAACCGTACATTACCTCCAAGCCTGTAGGGGGAGGCTCCATAATGGGCTTTTTGAGAAGTTACATTGTATTGCTTTAAAAGTGGTAACAGCCATCCCGACGGTTTTGTTAGCAGATACAACACTATGTCTCCGGTAAAAATGAGCCTTAAAAGCTCCATACCTGCAAAATGTCTGCTTGCATCCATCTCCAAAGCACTTAAATAAACAGCGCGGTTCATTTCTGTGGAGTTTGCAGTGAAGCACATAACCTCTCAAAGTCCTAACAGACTTACCACAGAAATTACAATTCAACATTTTGCCTACAGCAATTTACGTTAATGTAAGCTAAGCTAACGTTCGACACAATGTGACAAAAGACAATTCAACTCAACTAACATTTAGCAAAATTGACACATATTGAAGTTAACGTTCACCTTTTAGGCGGAGCAACACAAAACTGCAGAAAAGACCGCGTTCAATTTAACCTGACATATGTAGCAGATCTATGTAGCAAAAACGTAACATAACATTATTACAAAGCTTGTTTTCTATCACACTGGAACAAATTCTTTACACATGCACACATAACTTTAGACGATCATTTTACTTACGTGCTCTTTTGTCGTGTTGTGCCAATCCTCTCCGAAGAAGAAAACTGCATCGCCGTGCAGAACCGCCGCGCAGTTTGAATTGTGTGACCGTTACGTTGCGCGTCATAATATGTCTATGGCATATTAGACATATTATGTCTAATAACCAGTCAACTGAGAGCAGAGTGCACACAATATTGTCCACAAACTCTGCAGTCACAGCAGGCCTGTTTTGATTATTATAGTGCTGAACTAAAAAATACTCAAAAGTACACATCTGCAAAATCTGACATTATGGTATTTCACATTATTACGGTGAAAATGTGTTTTCCACGTATTATGACAGAAAAAATTAAAGTTATGTATTGTTTCTTGACTTAAAGTGGGATACTATTTTTGGTTTCTGGTGTTTAACTTTCCATACTGACCATACATAAATTTTTTCAAACATTTCTTTACCATATTTTTTATATCTTATTTACGTATAAATTGAAGGGGAACTCCGGGGCATTTGAAGCGCATTCTCATTGCTAGAGGTGGTCAAATACTGACAGCAGGACACAGACCGGTGCAAATCGGCGCTCCCTGTGCGGCGATTGCACTGTTTGCGCAGCCTGTCATGCTAGCCAACTACGTGGTGGCTAAGGGGCAAGTGCTAAACCTTCAGTGTTTCCCATACATTGAGGAAACTATGGCGGGCCGCCATAGTTTTCTTTTGGCCGCCATAGTTTCCGAATCCAAATCGTTTGAAACACAGCGATTTTTTTTTTTTTTTTGGAAACACAGCGATTTCCTCGAAAACCAACCAATATGACTATACAACAGGTGAATTAGTAATTAAACATGTCCTAAAGTGTGCAATGTCAGAGTTTCGAAGTTTAGTGGCAAAAAAGATTTATGTATTATTAGTCGCTGTCGGGGCGATTGACACACGTTATAGATTAGTGGGTGCGCATGCATAAAGATCAGCTGTAATCATCGTGATTTCGTTGACAAACATATTTTTTTGACCTATTTATATTCTGAGAAATAATGTGAAATTTGAGCAATGACGAGTACACTAGTATGTTGTCCGGTATGTTGCTTAAAAAAATAGTAAGCTCAATAGTTTCTGTTTAAAATAAGGTGTTTCATCCGTCCCGCATGTGTTTCAACCGTCCCGACTAGGCGGAGCGGGGTGAAGTTGGTTTTATATTCGACATTCGCCTATTTTCCAGCTTTGTAATTGTAATAGCGTCGCGAAAACCGCACCAATTAGCCTCAGGATGGTATTAATATTTACAGAAAACTAAGACTAACATACCACAGGCTTTATCAACTCACCAAAGTAAGCCTGAAAGATCAGAGTAACCGCGCCGAATATACTTCTAAGTGAACTACGGCAGCCGGAGCGCTTAGGGACCGTCGCAAAAGTACAACGCCTTTTTTTGTTCTCACTGGATAGTCAACCAATGAACACCAAACCACTTCGGATGGGTTTGTGAACTCACTATAAAGCTTTCACAGTCTTTTATTTTCCAGAAAAATCATTTTAGGTAGAACATTTACTCAGTGTGCATAGTTAATTCCATTTTAGATTTTTATTTTGTAATAGCTCTCTTGTTTTTAAAGATATCAACACCAAACCACTTCTGATGTGTTCCTGAACTCATTGTGTACTTCCCACACCCTTTGTTATCAAGGAAAACCTTTTCAAGTTTCTCAAAAAGGCATAAGTCCTCACTGTATATGATCCATTCATATTTTTCATGAAGTTTAGTTTTAACCTGTAAATATTTTCTATTACAATTGTTATCATATTGTTTTAATGACAAGATGAGGTTTCCTCATAAGCCCACAAGGGTTTCTGACATCTCCAGCACACATTCCTTTTTTTTAATTTGTTGTGTTTTATTGTGTATTTTTTGTTATATTTGAATGAATGTGTGCAAATCAATCAAATAAAATAAAATCTGCAGTCGCACAAATTTACGCCGTCGAATTTACCCCCCCCCCCCCCCCCCCCCCCCCCCCCATAGTTTCCAAAAATTCTGTGGGAAACACTGACCTTCCACGTAAAACAACAACTTGCACACTGCAGAAATGTCACACCACTTTATAAACCATCCAACAATAAAGTCACAAGCCTTACCATCAAAACCATATGCATGGTTCTCACATTACTGGCATGGGGACGTTACAAAACAACTTTATAAACAGCATGTCACTTACCGGTTGTCGGTAGGCTCGCGCATGTGAAAGCCCAAAAGAGTCATGGACGATACTCCCAAATACAAAACAATTATCTTCTCTAGAAAAACTGCGTTCAAGTATTTAAAACATTACAACAATATTACTCGGCATGTATTGTTGTAATGTTTTAAATACTTGAACTCTAACTATCCTGAAAACGTGAGAGAAAAAAATCTTTTTAAATTAGATCTTTTTTCTCATATATTTTAAAATACCAAAGTCATTCACGTCAGTAACTTTCAATTTCAATTCAATTCATTTTTATTTATATAGCGCCAAATACAACAAATGTCATCTCAAGGCACTTAGATAATAAAGTCCAATTCAAGCCAATTGGAATTCAATTAATTGTAATCATAATTATTCATAAAATAATCCAATTCGTTCATATAGAGCCAATTCAAAAACAACTTGAGTCATGTGGGCTGTTTTCAGATTTCTCTGTGATGGACACATTCTGGATGGAGCGTGTTTCCCATGGGCTGCTTTAACAGCACGCAATATGTTTACAGGCATGTTTCCCTGCAGGGTCTCTGCGCCCAAAGGCGGTCAGCAGACAATGAAGCAGAGGCCATATGGTTCAGGGATTGTCTTCTAAATTAGGAGACACTTTGATGGATTAACTTAACCCGTCTTTTAGACATGTGCACTCCCTTTTTGTCGCGCTTAATGAAGGCGCACTAGCTGTTCGTTGGGCGCTATGCTTTATATCACGCCCATGAATATGAATGGGTCTCAGTGGGCCGATCGGAGCTTTGTGTATGTGCCCGAGCCTCCACATAATTTACTTATTAAACAGAGCTCTCAGACACTCGCTTCATCTGCACTTTATTATATACATTATTCGTTCATTGGCAACAATAATTTACATTTGAGTTCTCAGAAATATAGTAGGCTTATATATATAGCCTGTACCGTATATAGTCATGAAAGTAATACAACTGCAATAATCTTTTTAATGAACGAAACTACAAACATTTATTTTTTAGATTAGTGACTCTAGTTTAGAGTCTAAGTCAGGCATGCAAGGCTGTTACAAATTTTATTGAACATTTTCATTGTTGCCTAATTTCCCCTTTTATTTTGCTTCGTATAAATATGGACCAATTTACATAAAAATCCTAGCTCCAAGTTAAATTTTCAGATAACTTTGATCATCCCTATGTTACAAAACATATGTTTTCATTTAATAATATACACTATATATTTCATAGTTTACTTGAAATAGCAGTTACTGAAGCTGCACTGTTGTTGCTCTGTTAACTGTGTATTATTGTACACACCTTGTACATTTTATATTCATATATTTTTATTCTTTATTTTTATCATTATATTCCTATGTTACATGTTACATGTTTGCACCTTACGCCGCAGCAAATTCCTAGTCAGTGAACACTGTTCACTAACAATGGCAATAAAACTGATTCTGATTCTGATTCTGATTCACTGGCAAATAGGCTACAGAAACAGGCAAGAAGATTCATTCATTTAATCGACCTCCCCTGCCACCCCCCCAACACGAGCTTTGATCCTACCCCTCCATTTTCTTTTTCTCTTGGACAATAATTGCTACCATATGGTACCTGCCAACTCAATAAAAAATATTGGTGTCTTTAAAATGTTTACAAGATGAAATGTGCATCATAATTGTCAAGTAATTTTAAAGCTTGTAGCTTTAAATTGAGCCTTGTTTCCAAAAAGACCAGGAGAAACTCATCCATGCATTCATCTCCAGTAGACTCGATTACTGTAACGCTCTTTTAACTGGACTTCCCAAAAAAAGCATTAAACATCTGCAGCTCATCCAGAACGCTGCTGCTGGAGTTTTAACCCGGACTAAGAGATCTGAACACATCACACCAGTTTTAAAATCTTTACACTGGCTTCCAGTCACTGATGGTTTACAAATCCCAGAACGATTTAGGCCCAAAATACATCTGTGATATGTTCAGAGAATATAAACCCAGTAGAGCTCTTAGATCCAAGGACTCAGGTCAGCTGGTCCAGTCCAGAGTCCAGACTAAACATGGAGAAGCAGCATTTAGCTATTATGCTGCAAACAAGTGGAACAAACTGCCAGTGGAGATTAAACTTTCACCAAATGGAGACATTTTTAAATCCAGGTTAAAGACATTTCTGTTCTCATGTGTCTATGCATGAAATATCTTTTAACTTATCTAGACTGTTGCCTGTTTTTAAATTCATTTAAATGATTTTATTTGTTTCTCTTTATATTCTTTTATGTATTTTTAATTCTTCTTGCACTCCCTGCTGCTATACTTTTATTTTATGTAAAGCACTTTGAAATGTGCTATATAAATAAATTTGTTTGATGATTTGATTTTGATTTGATTGTTTTATTGTAATAAATTTGATGATTACATTTTATTTTAGATCGTATTTCAGTTGATGAATTTCACTTTGTGTTGACATTGAAATGAGCTAATTCCCATTGAAAATTACATTTTCTTTTTTTCTAATTTCATTGTTTAATAGGATTTTCCAATGCAGAAACAAATCCATTTGCTCACTTTTTATCTTTGAAATGTCACCATGCCTTTAAGTGCATGAAGTATGCAAATATGAACTATAATACATATGTTAATACAACAATAATACAACACAGCCTTTTACAAATCCAGATAAAGAAATAAGGTCATTTTGGTAAGCAGAAAAGTACATTTTACCACACTCAGAAAAGTTTGACCATTGTCTACTTAAAAAAAATTAAGGCAACAAAGTGATACTTAATATAATTGAATAGATTTGAATTCCTTCAATTTTGATTAGAAACTATTGATTTAATTACGTAAATTAAAAAAAACCTATTAAATACAAAATAATGAAATCATTGGTTTAAATATTTTGGATTTACTAATAATATGGCAAATGTTGAGTAAATCCAAATCAATTTTACAGGGAAAACCAATTATAGTTTTTTTTCATTCGCTAACAAACGTCTGTCAAAGTAGTTGTCACATTTTCAAAACTTTAAACACAATTAGCACAGCATCTGTATTTTGTGGCCATACCATTCACACATTTCCCTAACAGACAAGCTATACCCCCCAACAAAATTATGGATTGTTTTTGTATTATTTACGAATGTTAACACACAACATCCCACAATAGCAAAAACAATATTCCAAACCTTAGATACAGTATAAAAACCTCTGCTTCTGCAGTGATATCAGTTCAAAAACAATATATCTCAGCTGATACAGTTTTTCTCAATTGCTAAAACACAATTTCTGAAACCTTGCTCAATTTTCTGAAAATATTAAACACAAAACCTCAGCTTCAAGCACTATTTACAAAACAGTTTTACCTGTGCTCAAAACCAAACACTGCTCTTAAATCATACACAAAGTATTCAAACTGATATATCCTATCAAGCAGTCAGTAAACAATACACCAAGAAATAAAAAACACATTGTTCAAAACATATAGTTCTCAGGGAGAAGTAGATTTTTAATCTCAAAACAAATTTGATATTTTTCTGTCATTGTTTTTGATGAACGTAAAGTCATGTTCATTGTACTACAGTATACAATATTGTGTGCCGTATCCAGCCCTGACATGGTTCCTCAGCTATATCACCACAGGCTAAATCCATCGCTTGCAGTAAATTTACTCTGGTGTAGGGCAGGCACGCGGCAAGATGTTTTACAGTTTTTTACGATTGAATAAACACTAAAATCAAAAGTATTACACAATTATCAAAAGCTTACACTCAACGAGCAAAACTCGGCCCAGATTCGCACCACTATAAGCACAAAGTCAGTTCACACTTTTTGCAAAACAATACACACAGTGATTTGCAAAACACTAAACACGCTTGTATGCATTAGACACAGAAGTATATCAAGATGTCACTTCCTTGCAATTCTAAAGCACTGACTGTCAAATGACCACACCTATGTGCCAATTGGTTAAACACAGCCATCAGGTGTGCAAACACAAGATTGCTTAATTGTAGACACACCAATCAGGTTTAAGCACTATAAATATGCAGCAAGTGAGTTCACCTATCTTTTACCAAAATGGAAGGAAGAGGAAGAGTGAGGGTGAGAGGAGGAATAGCAGGAGGAGAAGGAGGCGAAGGAGGCAGAGGCCGTGCCTGAGGTAGAGGGGGAGGTGGAGGTGAAGCGGAAAGAAGAAGAGGACCAAATTTAACCAATGTAATTCGCGCAACTCTTGTGGACCATGTTGTAAACCATGGTTTGACGATGAGGTAGGCTGGACTGAGAGTCCAGCCAAATCTCAGTAGATACACCGTGGCATCTGTCATAAGGGCTTTCAGACAAGAAAACAGGTAAGAAATAACCGGTTTACAGCTGTTATTGTATGCACCATATCAGCACTTTTGATATGTTTGGTGTGACATTTTACAGTAGGTTACATGTATTTTGCTCTACATAGGATTGAAGGGCAAGTGCAACAAGGAGGAAGGGCTCCCATTTTTACACCACTGCAGGAGAGAGAGATTGTGAGCATGGTTTTGGCAAATAATGCCATCAGGCTTCGTGAAATCCAGGCCAACATTCTTGGAGACCAAACCATCTTTCAGAACGTGAATCAGGTCTCTCTGTCCACTATAGCGCGCATCCTTAAGACACATCAGGTTCAAATGAAGCAGATCTATCGACTGCCTTTTGAAGGGAACTCGGAGAGGGTTAAACAGCTTCGGCATGAGTATGTGGAGGTATGTATTGTTCACTTTAGCACTCTGATGTTACATACTGCACTCATAACCTTTTTACATGTAAATGTACTGTACACTAAATCTATGCTGAACTACACAATCTTGTCTTTCACTGTATTTTAGAGAGTTTTACAAATGGATGCTGAGCCAATTCCACATGAGTTCATCTATATTGACGAGGCAGGGTTCAACCTCTCAAAGGTGAGAAGGAGAGGAAGAAATATAATTGGCCAGAGGGCAATTTTCAGTGTGCCGGGGCAATGAGGGGGTAACATAACCCTGTGCGCTGCAATTACCCAGAATGGGGTCCTCCACCGTCATACCAACATGGGTCCCTACAAAACACCCCACATCCTCACATTTCTGGACAGATTACACAACCTCATAGCCACACTACCTCAACAGATGCAATACATTGTCACCTGGGACAATGTTTCATTCCACCGCTCTGCTCTGGTTCAGAACTGGTTTCAGCAACATCAACAGTTCATAGTCCTATTCCTGCCACCGTATTCTCCTTTTTTGAACCCAATTGAGGAGTTTTTCTCAGCATTGGCGGTGGAGGGTTTATGATCTGCACCCCCAGGCTCGCATACCCCTCATTCAGGCCATGGAGGAGGCCTGTGACCTGATTTACGCCACAGCCACACAGGGATGGATTCGGCATTCAAGACGATTCTTTCCACCCTCTCTTGGAAATGATAATATTGCATGCGATGTTGATGAAATTCTCTGGCCGGATCCGGCGAAGAGATGACCAGTAGTGATTTCTGTACTGTGTTTTTTTTTTGGGGGGTTATTTTTTTGTACAGGATACAATTTTATGTTTGTCAGAAGCATGGAAAACGAGGCATGTTTTTTGTTTTCTTTTTTATGTCTCTGTTGACTAAATTCAGTATATGGAGAAATAAATTACATTTTCATCAGTCTGCAGCATTGATCTTGTGTCGTGTCTAATGCATACAAGTGTGTTCAGTGTTCACTGTGTGTATTGTTTTGCAAAAAGTGTGAGCCGACATTGTGTTTATCGTTGTGCAAATCTGGGCGAGGTTTTGCAAATTCACTGTGTACTTCACCTATACTACTATATTCACTCAGAAGCAGAATTAGCCAAAAGTGTTTAAGGTTTTCAACAGCACTGTGTAACTGTTACAAACAGAGTTAAGTCATACGCAACGTGTGTGTTTCATATGGTAACAAAATATGGTTTTGATAAATGAGCGTATAGTTTTTACAAGAGTGTTTCATTTTGCAAAGGATCCAAGGTGTTTTGCGAATTGGGTTTGTGGTTGTGATAATTGTGTGTAGGTTTTGCAAAAAAAAACACAACGCTCAAAATTGTGTTTAAGCAATTGAGTAAAACTGTAAGTAGGGGGGTCTGCCAACTGAATGAATGAGTGACGTCATCGTATTTTTTCTGCTACTGTACGGTATCACATCGCACACTACTAGGCTGCTTACTGGCTCCCAAAAGCTACATGCAAATAAAACACATAAATTCTTAGATTAAATGAAAATTTTATTGCAACCTGACAAAAGTCCTGAACAAAATTAACTGCATTAAAACGCTACATTGAAGCGCTGTCCTTGGTGCTGAGGCCGAGCAAGAAAAAACAATGGCCCTAAAAAAAAAAAACAGAAAAAGGAAGCGGCCATCAGAAAAAACATTTAAAAAAAACAAAAACAGCCAGCGGCAACTGGTAACGACAAAAATAGAAGTTCCCAGCAAGCGGCGATCACCATGGCCAAGCAACTTCGCATATCTGAAATTAAGAAATAAAATACAGAGAAATGCCATCTAGTTAAGTTTAATATTTTCACGATCATTTTAATCATGAAACTTTAGTAACCTCACATGATTTGCAATGTGTGGGTACACACAAGCAGGATTTCACACATATAAAAGGTGACTGGAATAAATAAACAAGCCGTAATTGCACAGTGAGAGTGTTATGAATAAAATCAGGTCTTACCTTGATTTACATGGCAAAAAAAAGTCTTGACCGACCACTGAGCCTCATTAGTCGATTCAAGTCGGTCACCGAAAATTCTACAAGTGCCATTTATGACACATGTGTCCTGTCGCGCGTCTTTCTCTGCCTCGTGGAACAAGTTAAGCCCCCATTTTAGAATGGTTAGGCTCCCATCACACAATCAATGTTAGTTCGTGCCCTTGGTATTATACATTTTCCCCAATAATTGACCACTAGTTCTAGGTGTACTTGTGGAGGAATAAGGGTTTTGGGTAGAAAAATAATTGCTGTGCATGCGCAGACACGCACAGCCACACATTACGTGCAACGGCGCCCTTCCAGTCACGGTACTTTTTAAACATGAATCAAACGCGGCACCAAACTCGGGCTGTTACAGTTTTTCTCGATTGCTTAAACACAATTTTGAGCGTTGTGTTTTGTTTTGCAAAACCTACACACAATTATCACAACCACAAACCCAATTCGCAAAACACCTTGGATCCTTTGCAAAATGAAACACTCTTGTAAAAACTATACGCTCATTTATCAAAACCATATTTTGTTACCATATGAAACACACACGTTGCATATGACTTAACTCTGTTTGCAAAAGTTACACACTGCTGTTGAAAACCTTAAACACTTTTGGCTAATTCTGCTTCTGAGTGAATAGAGTAGTATAGGTGAAGTACACAGTGAATTTGCAAAACCTCGCCCAGATTTGCACAACTATAAACACAATGTCAGCTCACACTTTTTGCAAAACAATACACACAGAGAACACTAAATACACTTGTATGCATTAGACACGACATAAGACCAATGCTGCAGACTGATGAAAATGTAATTTATTTCTCCATATACTGAATTTAGTCAACAGAGACATAAAAAACAAACAAAAAAAACATGCCCCATTTTCCATGCTTCTGACAAACATAAAATTGTATCCTGTACAAAAAAAAAAACAAAAAAAAGAAAGAAAATACAGTACAGAAATCACTACTGGTCATCTCTTCGCTGGATCCGGCCAGAGAATTTCATCAACGTCGCATGCAATATTATCATTTCCAAGACAGCGTGGAAAGAATCGTCTTGAATGCCGAATCCATCCCTGTATGGCTGTGGCATCAATCAGGTCACAGGCCTCCTCCATGGCCTGAATGAGGGGTATGCGAGCCTGGGGGTGCAGATCATAAACCCTCCACCGCCATGCCGAGAAAAACTCCTCAATTGGGTTCAAAAAAGGAGAATACGGTGGCAGGAATAAGACTGTGAACTGTTGATGTTGCTGAAACCAGTTCTGAACCAGAGCAGAGCGGTGGAATGAAACATTGTCCCAGGTGACAATGCATTGCATCTGTTGTGTTGGGTAATCTGTCCAGAAATTTGAGGATGTGGGGTGTTTTGTGGGGACCCATGTTGGTATGACGGTGGAGGACCCCATTCTGGGTAATTGCAGCGCACAGGGTGATGTGTCCCCGGCACACTGATAATTGCCCTCTGGCCAATTATATTTCTTCCTCTCCTCCTCACCTTTGAGAGGTTGAACCCTGCCTCGTCAATATAGATGCACTCATGTGGAATTGGCTCAGCATCCATTTGTAAAACTCTCTAAAATACAGTGAAAGACAAGATTGTGTAGTTCAGCATAGATTTAGTGTACGGTACATTTACATGTAAAAAGGTTATGAGTGCAGTATGTAACATCAGAGTGCTAAAGTGAACAATACATACCTCCACATACTCATGCCGAAGCTGTTTAACCCTCTCCGAGTTCCCTTCAAAAGGCAGTCGATAGATCTGCTTCATTTGAACCTGATGTGTCTTAAGGATGCGCGCTATAGTGGACAGAGAGACCTGATTCACGTTCTGAAAGATGGTTTGGTCTCCAAGAATGTTGGCCTGGATTTCACGAAGCCTGATGGCATTATTTGCCAAAACCATGCTCACAATCTCTCTCTCCTGCAGTGGTGTAAAAATGGGAGCCCTTCCTCCTTGTTGCACTTGCCCTTCAATCCTATGTAGAGCAAAATACATGTAACCTACTGTAAAATGTCACACCAAACATATCAAAAGTGCTGATATGGTGCATACAATAACAGCTGTAAACCGGTTATTTCTTACCTGTTTTCTTGTCTGAAAGCCCTTATGACAGATGCCACGGTGTATCTACTGAGATTTGGCTGGACTCTCAGTCCAGCCTACCTCATCGTCAAACCATGGTTTACAACATGGTCCACAAGAGTTGCGCGAATTTCATTGGTTAAATTTGGTCCTCTTCTTCTTTCCGCTTCACCTCCTCCTCCTCCACCTCTTCCTCCTCCTCTTCCTCTTCCTCTTCCTCGACCTCCACCTCCGCCTCTACCTGTACCTCTGGCGCAGCCTCTGGCACGGCCTCTGCCTCCTTCTCCTCCTGCAATTCCTCCTCTCACCCTCACTCTTCCTCTTCCTTCCATTTTGGTAAAAGATAGGTGAACTCACTTGCTGCATATTTATAGTGCTTAAACCTGATTGGTGTGTCTACAATTAAACAATCTTGTGTTTGCACACCTGATGGCTGTGTTTAACCAATTGGCACATAGGTGTGGTCATTTGACAGTCAGTGCTTTAGAATTGCAAGGAAGTGACATCTTGATATACTTCTGTGTCGAATGCATACAAGCGTGTTTAGTGTTTTGCAAATCACTGTGTGTATTGTTTTGCAAAAAGTGTGAACTGACTTTGTGCTTATAGTGGTGCAAATCTGGGCCGAGTTTTGCTCGTTGAGTGTAAGCTTTTGATAATTGTGTAATACTTTTGATTTTAGTGTTTATTCAATCGTAAAAAACTGTAAAAGCCCACGTTACAAAGTCACAAACAGAGAACGGTGCATTTGGCGGTGTTACAGGAAAGTAGGTTAACCAATGACTTCGTAAAAAAAAAACTTACCGAAGGCCAACAGCCTCTGTGGTAGCCTATGCTGCACAAAATCCTCTGCAATAAGTTCCTGTCGTCATGCCATTTAGGTACAGATGAATATATCACAACAAGAAGGCTAAGTTAGTCTTGTGTCTTTTGCCGTTACAATTATCATTATGTCGTAGTCCACACGCAGCCACTAAAGAGCTGGCAGTGAAGGTTGTCACAATATTGCCGTCAGGATACATTTACATTAGCCTACACGCAACACTTAACTTCTCACGTTAAAATGACTGTGAGAATGGGTGAGAATGGTTCTTAGTAGGCCTATACAGTGCACAGTGAAAATGTGTACACCCCTGTTGAAAAGTAACATTTTGAACAATATTTTAATACACACACAAGTTATTCCCAAAACGTGCATAGAGTAAGTTTAATACAACATCTGTTCAGCTTACAACAGAAAAGAAAGGTCAATAATAAAACTTAAATGACATATTTGTCCATTTTTGTGAAATTATGCTGGTGCAAAAGTGAGTACACCCCTATGTTAAACTCCCTGAGAATGGGCCGTGTTGGTCCGAAATGTCATGAAATGAAAAAGCATTAAAAGGGAGGTCATCGTTGTGCGTTTCATCCTTGCCTTACATTGAAATTTTACATTTTGAGTCTGCACCAGGCTAAAAGAGACGTGTGTGAGATTTGACTGAAATCCTATGGAGAGTATCATGATCTGCTTCAGTAGTCACAGTACATGTTGACAAGCATGTTACTTTTGGTGAAATTCAGCTTCCTACTGTTGATGGCATCCATACAGCCCCAAACCATGTCACTCCCACTACTATGCTTGACTTTAAGCATGGGGCACTTTTCTTTGTACAAATCACTTTTTACCATCACACATGCTTGACACCATCGAAAGCAAATTTGTTTATCATTGTCTCATCAGAGACAAACAAACTAAGGATATGGATTGCTGGAACCATGTCCTGTGATCTGTGACTTATTTCTAGGCTGGTTGCAAGGTGAAGTGATTATCTAAAATTGTGTCCACCTGTCACATGTTGTCTAATAATTAGTAGTATAGTGTACAAAATATCCATTAAAGGGGCCATATTATGCAAAACTCACTTTTTGCAGGTCTTTGTGTTCATATTTGGGTCTCTACTGTTCCTTTAAACACTCCAAGCGCGAAAAAACCCCATCAATCCATTTTCTGTAGGTCAGTAGAAAGACTTTGGTGTCAAGAAAAAAATGCTGCTGTGAGCCATTTGGATGGCTCCCCTATTGTGACGTCACAATAGGGGAATTTGCATATACCTGTCGAGTCCCCACCCACTCCCCACCCTCTACATTAGTTGAAGATCCGCCATCGTGTATCGAGCATACATGGCTACGAAAGGAAAATCACACATGAAGTGTTGTGTTGTTGGCTGCACCTGTGGTGCCTTTCTGGAGACTGCAGGTGTCCAGCAGCAGCAGCAGCAGCAGCTCCAGTCTCTGCCGGTGATATCCCCTCGGTGGTTTTCACAGCCACGAACAGGTCAGCCGACAGGTGACCGCGGCGGCAGCAGCGCGAGGTCCCGCTGAGCTGAAGGCGAGCCGTGAGCGCGGAGGAGCTCTCCCTGTTCGTGGCTGTGAAAAGCACCGGGAGATATCACCGGCAGAGACTTCTGCTGCTGGACACCTGCAGTCTCCAGAAATGCACCACAGGTGAGTCAGGCTGGAGACTGCAGAAGCTCTGCACTGAAAACAAATGAACCCATAATTCATAGGGAATAGATAGATAGATAGATAGATAGATAGATAGATAGATAGATAGATAGATAGATAGATAGAATTTGAATTTTAAAACAAACCTTTATTTCTATGTACTCTGTATACATTTTTCGTCGCTAACTAAAAATGAAACACAGAAAAACAAACAAAAACACACAAACAAAAACCAGCAAATCAAGTTAAAGGTGCAGGATCAGAGAGTTTTCTCTGACTGAACAAAGGACATCCCTCACACCCCAAAGCTTTTCAAACTCGGCTGTTTGTCTGGTGAGTTTATAAAAACTAAACTCCACTCTGAGCCGAGCTGCTAGCAACCCAGTCAACATGGACACCACGTCCTCTGACCCCTGACCTCTCACTCTATTCTTCCTGGTTTTCCAGATGGCTAGCTTTGCTGTTCCTGAAATGAAATTAAGCAACTGAAGTACAGCCTTCCTCCTTGCACAATAATGTGGCCCAAAGATGAACAGGCTGGAGGAGAAACCCTCACCTAACCCCCAAAACCACCTCTGCAGCTGTCTGAACAGCGCCTCCAGTCTGGGACATTGGACAAAGAGGTGGTAGACTGTCTCTGACTGAGGGCAGAACGGACAGCCATCCCCTGTGCCAGGATCGAGGTGCACCAGATACCTGTTTGTAGCTATGGCCCCATGTACGATCCTCCACTGGAGGTCTCCTGTCCGTTTGTCTACAGGAGGTTTGTACAGGGACCGCCAACAGCCTCCTGGGGAAGGTCCCATGCCAAAAAACTCTGTCCACTTTGACGCCTTTAAACCTACCAGGGTGCGCAGGTTTCCAACTTTAACACTGAGGAGATAGAGATCCTTCTTCCCAACAGACTCAAAGTCTGCAGACTCGGAGGTCTTCAGAGACAGCAGGCCATCCTCCTCAGGCTGCCACTGTCCCACAGCTGGAGAGACAGCCAAGGAAGGAAAGACATATTCACACTCTTGGTCCCATAGATTAAATAAAGAGGGGTCTTGAACAAAACCTCTGAAACCTCCAGGCAGGGCGACACAGACCTCTTCTACCAGGCGGAGTAGCACCCTATTTGACTTGATGTTGAGCAGGTCAGCGAGATGAGGGATGGATGTCTTCACCAGATGGCCCAGCTTCACAATTCCTGCTTCTCTCAGTCTGGACCTCAGGCTGGCAGAAGACAAGACTTGGGAGGCGATAAAACTATTCCCAATGAGTGGTTCTTCAAATAGCCACATCCCTGGTGTTGTTGTTGCTTCACGTGTTGATGTTAAAACCTGCCAAGCCTGTAGCACTGACCGGATTCAATATAAACACAAGAAACTTGTGCTAAAGAAAATAGAAAATAAAATAAAATAAAATAAAGGACCAGACTCAGTGAATAATTCCCTACACTCGTATTATATAGATCAATGAGCAGTGCTGACCAGCTCTCGCTCCAGCGCCTCGTTGGGAATAAACGGGGGAACACCGGAGACGGTGACTCGGGTGGAAGGCACGGCGAGTGAGGAAACCTGCAGGTACATACCGTTCAAAGTCACTCCGCTCGCCAACAACTCAGCCACCAAACGTTCTTCCTTCACAAACACCACAACCCCTCTGTTCATCCTGGAGGCGTTGGACAGGTTTGCATGTCCCACCTGGTCTCCCACAGCCAGGAGAACCTCCTCCACAGGTACTAACGGGTCGGGCTGAACCCGCACCCCATGGCGGATTGAAAGGGAAAGCGTCTCCAAAGACGCCATCCCCGCCGTGAAACACGGCTAACCCTCCGCCAAACTACACCAAAACACACCAAAACCTACCTCAAAATAACCACACGATTTACATCATAATCACACAGTGAGAAAATGAGTCAGAAAAAGTTCACAAACTCTCAGCAAACTCACCACACCTTCCTTCAACAAACTCCCAGCATGCACTCTGAGAAAAGAAGGATAGATAGATAGATAGATAGATAGATAGATAGATAGATAGATAGATAGATAGATAGATAGATAGATAGATAGATAGAATTTGAATTTTAAAACAAACCTTTATTTCTATGTACTCTGTATACATTTTTCGTCGCTAACTAAAAATGAAACACAGAAAAATAAACAAAAACACACAAACAAAAACCAGCAAATCAAGTTAAAGGTTCAGGATCAGAGAGTTTTCTCTGACTGAACAAAGGACATCCCTCACACCCCAAAGCTTTTCAAACTCGTCTGTTTGTCTGGTGAGTTTATAAAATCAAAACTCCACTCTGAGCCGAGCTGCTAGCAACCCAGTCAACATGGACACCACGTCCTCTGACCCCTGACCTCTCACTCTATTCTTCCTGGTTTTCCAGATGGCTAGCTTTGCTGTTCCTGAAATGAAATTAAGCAACTGAAGTACAGCCTTCCTCCTTGCACAATAATGTGGCCCAAAGATGAACAGGCTGGAGGAGAAACCCTCACCTAACCCCCGAAACCACCTCTGCAGCTGTCTAAACAGCGCCTCCAGTCTGGGACATTGGACAAAGAGGTGGTAGACTGTCTCTGACTGAGGGCAGAACGGACAGCCATCCCCTGTGCCAGGATCGAGGTGCACCAGATACCTGTTTGTAGCTATGGCCCCATGTACGATCCTCCACTGGAGGTCTCCTGTCCGTTTGTCTACAGGAGGTTTGTACAGGGACCGCCAACAGCCTCCTGGGGAAGGTCCCATGCCAAAAAACTCTGTCCACTTTGACGCCTTTAAACCTACCAGGGTGCGCAGGTTTCCAACTTTAACACTGAGGAGATAGAGATCCTTCTTCCCAACAGACTCAAAGTCTGCAGACTCGGAGGTCTTCAGAGACAGCAGGCCATCTTCCTCAGGCTGCCACTGTCCCACAGCTGGAGAGACAGCCAAGGAAGGAAAGACATATTCACACTCTTGGTCCCATAGATTAAATAAAGAGGGGTCTTGAACAAAACCTCTGAAACCTCCAGGCAGGGCGACACAAACCTCTTCTACCAGGCGGAGTAGCACCCTATTTGACTTGATGTTGAGCAGGTCAGCGAGATGAGGGATGGATGTCTTCACCAGATGGCCCAGCTTCACAATTCCTGCTTCTCTCAGTCTGGACCTCAGGCTGGCAGAAGACAAGACTTGGGAGGCAATAAAACTATTCCCAATGAGTGGTTCTTCAAATAGCCACATCCCTGGTGTTGTTGTTGCTTTACGTGTTGATGTTAAAACCTGCCAAGCCTGTAGCACTGACCGGTAGAAGGGTGTAAGACCAGTCAGATCCACCGACTGGGGCTGAAGCAGGAACAGGTGTTTATCGTACCCCAGTCGTCCAGCCTTCCTCAGCAACAAAGAAGCTGTGTCAACCCATGGCAGGCCAAAACTGTACAAGAGTTTTTGAGCTGTCTGCAGCCTGAACGCCGTGACACGGGAGGCAATGTCCACCAGTCCCTGTCCTCCCTCTTGTACCGGCAGGTACAGTACTGCTGGCCTTAGCCAGTGCCTCCCTGACCAAAAAAAGTCCACAATTGCTCTCTGGATTTCTTCAATCAGGCCCTTTGGTGATGGTAGGACTGTGAGTTTGTGCCAAAGGGCCGAGGCGACCAAATTATTGACAATCAGGACCCTTCCCCTGTAGGAAAGCTGAGGTAGCAGCCATTTCCATTTAGACAGTCTGGCACACACTTTCTCCATAGCACCCTCCCAGTTCTTGCTTTTAAACTCCTCTGTCCCCAGAAACACACCTAGGACCTTTAGTCCCTCTCTTCCCCAGCTGAGACGTCCTGGTAGCCTTGGTATTTCCGTGTCTATCCACTGACCAACCAGGAGAGCATCACTCTTCTCCCAGTTTACTTTTGAGGAGGATGCTCTCTGATAGAGATCCAAACTGTTGGTCAGGTGGTTGACATCTCCCTGATCCCTAATAAAAACACTGATGTCATCAGCATATGCTGACACTACCAGGGGGGGCCGCTGAGGTATACCTGATAGCAAAATTCCAGACAGTCTAGACCTCAACCTGTTCAAAAGAGGTTCAATGGCGAGGGAATACAACTGTCCAGAAATAGGACATCCCTGTTTGATTCCTCTTTTAACCTTAATTGGACAGCTCAAAGCACCCCCCACCTTCACCAAACAACAAGAATCTGTGTACAGCAAACCCAGCAGTGACAAAAAACCATCCCCAAAACCAAAAGCCTTTAAGGTGGAAAAAAGATAACTGTGATCAACCCTGTCAAACGCCTTCTCCTGGTCTAAAGAAACCACCCCAACATCAACATTGTACACCTTACAAAAATCAAACAAGTCCCTCATCAAAAAAAGATTATCCATGATGGATCTGTCCGGGACACAGTACGATTGGTCTCTGTGGATGATCAGGTCAAGACAATTTTTTAGCCTGTTGGCAAGCACTTTCGAAAAAAGTTTGTAGTCAGTGCATAGCAGGGCCACAGGCCTCCAGTTCTTTAATAGAGCCAGGTCCCCTTTCTTTGGAATCAAAGAAAGAACTGCGTATCGACAAGATGTTGTTAACAATCCTGTGAGAGTGCACTCCTGTAGAACCTCCCACAGGTCAGCACCTAAACACCTCCAGAAACGTTTGTAAAAATCTGCAGGGAGTCCATCTAGTCCTGGAGCCCGACCAGAGGCCATCTGTCCCACTGCAGCAGTGAGTTCCTCCATGGAAATATGAGCATCCAGGGCGGCTCTATCCTCGCTGCTCAGCTGAGGAAGTCCCTGCAGCAGCTCGTCCTGGCACTCCCTGCTACAGTTCTCTGCCTGGAAGAGGGTACTGTAAAAATCCACAGCGTGCCCCCTCATCTCTTTCTGGTCAGTGGTTACTGTCCCATCAGGAAGGCGGAGACAAACCATCTGTTTTGTCCGTGAGACGGACTTCTCCAGATTGAAAAAGAAGGAGGTGGGAGCATCCATCTCCCTGACACTAGTGAACCGTGCCCTCACCAAAACCCCCTTCACCCTTTCCCGTAAAAAAGTGCTCAGTTCCTGTCTCTTTTGTTTCAATGTGTGACTATCTGTGTTGTTGTGCGTGCAAAAATTGTTTTCCAGGTCCCTGATTTCTTCTTCTAAGTGTTGTATGGCTCGTTTAACTCGTATGGTTGAGTGGCTGGTGTACTGCTGACAGAAAGCTCTGATGTGTGCTTTCCCAACCTCCCACCACTGACTAAGAGACTCAAAATCCCTCTTCCTCCCTCTCCAGACTCCCCAGAAAACCTCAAATCTTTGGCAAAAATCAGTGTCCTGGAGGAGCTTTATGTTGAAATGCCAGTAAGAGCTGCATTTGGGTGTTTGTGAAATATGAAAGTCAAAAGTGACTAGGTGATGATCAGTAAAACCAACCGGGTAAATAAAACTGTTCAGTAATCTATTGCTGAAAACGTGTGACATGTAAACCCTATCCAGCCTGGCTGCACTCATAGCCCCATCCACCACCTTCACCCATGTGTACTGCTTTGTGTGAGGATGTTTAACCCTCCATACATCCACCACACCCAGCTCTGCTCCCAGCCGAGATAATGCTGCAGCAGACTGTAGATGAGGCTCCTGTCCTATCCTGTCGAGTGTGAACTCTGTGGTGCAGTTCCAGTCTCCCCCCATGACTACACACTCATCCTGAGCACACTGCTTCACAAACACAGAGATCCTCTGGAAAAGGTCCAATCTGTCTGAGCCCTGATTGGGAGCATAGACATTTATCAGACAGAAGATGAAACCCTGAATCTCTGCTTTAACAGCTAAAGCCCTGCCTGCAATGATCTCTGTGGTAGAGGTGATTCTGACGTCCAGACCTGGAGAAAACAGGGTGGCCACACCTGCAGACAGGTTGGTGCCATGTGACAGAGTGTACAGGCCTCTCCACCCCAGACCCCAGTCTACCTCATTATCTATAGTACTGTGTGTCTCCTGTAAGAAAATTATATCTAGTTTCTTTTGAGAAACCATCTCTGAAACTAGCGCCCTCTTGTGTTGATCCCTCCCACCGTTAATATTTAAAGATGCTACCCTCAGCTTACTCATAAGAGGCAGAAAAGAGGTGAAAAGAAACGGTAGAGAGAGCAGTAAGAGGATACAGTTTTGTGCCACATTCATCATCGTCATTATCTTATCTTTCTTAATCCTTTTCTTGTTTTGAGTCTTAGCATCTTTCTGATAGAGGTCATGTGTTTTTTTAGACGAAAACGTTTCTTTTCATCAAGGTTGTCGACTCCAACAATTTTCTGTAACGTTAGTGCGCTTTTTAAAAACTTTTCTGGATCTGAGAAATAATCAGTCACCTTCACAGACTGCCCAAAGGTTTCATCGAGGAAAGTATTAATGTCTTCCAGAGTGTAAAGATCTCCACTCAATGACTGTGAATCTGCAATAGACACACAGTCAGAGTCCGACTCACACTCCATCCCCTCCTCATCTTCTTCACCAACACTCTGTGACACACCTGACTGCCCACTCCTCACCTGTACACCAGCAGCCTGACTTTGGTCAGATCCAGCTGCCTGCCCTCCCCAGCTGTTTCCCCCACTGACCTCCTCTGCTTCTGCTGCCTGTACCTCTTCACCTGCTGCCTGTACCTGATCTACTCCAGCTACCTGTATCTCCTCTGCTGTCTGAGCCTCCTCTGCTTTTCCAGTTTCTCCTGTTTTTGGCTCTGAACCAGCCAAACTGTCATTAGCTGCTGTCTTAGCTCCTTGTCCTTTCCCCCCTGCCTGCCCGCTGGAGCTCTCTCCTGAATCGGTCTCGATCGCCATGGGAGCTGTGGGGGTGGGCGTGGGTGCGGGCGCGGCGGCGCTAGCCGCCGCCTCGCCACCCGACATCACATCCCCTCGAGCGCGCTCGTTCGCGAGCCTGTGAGGACAAGCGACCCGCTTATGCCCCACATCTCCACACTCAAAACATTTCATATTGCCCGTGCTGGCGTACACCATGTAAAGTCCCTCTCCGTGCCTCACTCTGAATGACACGTCCATCGTTTGTGACGGACAGCTCAGGAACATGAAACACTGTCTCCTGAACGACTGGACGTGTCTCAGTTTGTCGCTCTTACACCCCAGACCTACTGTCTTGAAACCACTCGCCATCTTCCCAAAGCGCTGCAGCTCTCGCTCCAGCGCCTCGTTGGGAATAAACGGGGGAACACCGGAGACGGTGACTCGGGTGGAAGGCACGGCGAGTGGGGAAACCTGCAGGTACATACCGTTCAAAGTCACTCCGCTCGCCAACAACTCAGCCACCAAACGTTCTTCCTTCACAAACACCACAACCCCTCTGTTCATCCTGGAGGCGTAGGACAGGTTTGCATGTCCCACCTGGTCTCCCACAGCCAGGAGAACCTCCTCCACAGGTACTAACGGGTCGGGCTGAACCCGCACCCCATGGCGGATTGAAAGGGAAAGCGTCTCCAAAGACGCCATCCCCGCCGTGAAACACGGCTAACCCTCCGCCAAACTACACCAAAACACACCAAAACCTACCTCAAAATAATCACACGATTTACATCATAATCACACAGTGAGAAAATGAGTCAGAAAAAGTTCACAAACTCTCAGCAAACTCACCACACCTTCCTTCAACAAACTCCCAGCATGCACTCTGAGAAAAGAAGGATAGATAGATAGATAGATAGATAGATAGATAGATAGATAGATAGATAGATAGATAGATACTTTATTGATCCCGAAGGAAATTCAAGCATCCAGTAGCAAGACATAATAAAGCAATAAAAATGTTTATACAATTATAAACAATCTAAGAATTTAAAAAAAATTGTTTAAATATACACTCTCAGAAAATAAAGTGCAGAATTGTACCTTTAGGGGTATGATGGCTTGTCACTGGGGCAGTACCCTCTGAAGGATAGTTTTGTACCCTTATACTGAAGTAGCCTAACACAGACTGTCTATTGTACCCCAGCATGTAGAAAAAAAGGTACATATATGTACCTTTTACCACTTGAGTACATATATGTACCTTTTGGACCCTCAAAACAAAAGGATAAACAGTACATGCAGCAAGAGGCTTCTCATGAGCGGGACGGGGCGTGGCCAGCAACAGCTTATTTGCATAAAAGTGACAGAGCCCTTTAAACGGCTCAATTTGGGAGAGACTGAAACTGGCAAGAATAGAGCTGGTGAAATCTCTTAATGTGAGAGTGATTTTGTGCAAAGAACTTCATGAACATATTTTGTATAGCACATAGACCAATTCTAAATGGTATAAATAGGTAAAATATGTCTCCTTTAATGTGTATAGTTTTTCTAGGAGTGTGTTCATCATTTGGAAATTGTGTGTAAAGCAGTGAGTTGTGTTTACAGTTATGCCAAAAGAGTGTTGTGCAATGGATTGCTTTGGTACATTTTGCAAACTGTGCTTTCTAACATTTCAAACTCAGTGCAAATCAGTTTTTGTGCTTACAGTTTTGCTACATTGGTGAAATGTTTGTGTATATGAGTGAAGAGTTCAGCTTAAACAGCCAAAGTTACAAAAAATGTGCTTTAGCGAACAGAAAAAACTGTAATAAAATCGTCCTCCCGAAGTGTCTCCCTCATGTGTTGCTGAAGAACGCTAACGCACTCCAGCGCTGCGCGAGCAGTGAGAGTTTTGCTTTGCAGACTTCGAGCCACTGCTTCAGAGGGCCTGAAAAGCGTCTCGCTGCACACCAAGCCAGAATACGTCTTCGCTTTTTTTGCTTGCTTGTAAAAGCCGGAGACCTTGGCCCGCGTCTCATCCCTCATTGTCTTGTCTTGCTCCAATGTTTTAAGTGTCTCCAGGAGTGTTGTGTATATAGCCATAACTCGGGAGATGGCTGTGCGGATGCACCATCGAGTTGGACATAGCCCAAGGACGTTGCAGACCACATCTTCAGAGCCGAAAAGAGACTGGAACAACTGTTTGCGTTTGGAGGACTCCCTGAGAACAACGGAAACTCCCCGAACAAAGTTCAACGTGTCTGCAATGATTCTCACGTCCTTCGCTACCTCCTGCAAAACTAGATCCAGTGCGTGGTTACTGCAGTGGACGTAAAGGGAGTCTGGACACTGCGCTTTAAGTTTCGCCTGAACGCCATTTACATGCCCGGACATATTGGACGCACCGTCAAAACAGTATCCGTGCAGGCGTTCCAGGGGGATGTTCAAACGGAGAAAAATGTCCTTGATGCATGAAAACAGTGTTTCTGCTGAAGAGTCTGGTGCACTGTAGAATCCAAGAAACACATTCTGTGCTTTTAAATCTGTATCCACAAACTGCAAACAGCAGGAGAATTGTTCACATGCACTGATGTCTGTAGTGCCATCCGCTGTGAGTTCAAAGAAGGAAGAGTGGCGAGTCTCAGAGATGATTTCTCGCTGTATGGCGTGAGCAAACATCTGAATGATCTCGTTTTGGATGGTATCCGACATTCAATTGTCTCTGCGTAAAAGCCATTCTCTGGCTCTTGGTAATGAGTGCGTCCTCTCCACCATAAGCTGCCATAGGATGCTGTCGCGATGACTATGCCCTCTGAGCGGCATCCCCTCCCGGCCCAGGAATTTAATGGATCTGAATAAAAGTTCCAACACGGTCCTGGCAGTCTTTTGATCCCGAGCGACTAAATCAGAAAGCATAGCACTGATAGGAGTTGCTTTCAGTGTAGCTAGTGCCCACAGTGAATCAGAATGCAGGTCTGACAGCTCGTGTTGGGCAAACTTTTCTCTCGCCTTTTTCCAGTTGCAAGAGCTGTCACTATGAGAGTGCTGCAATAATCCCTTTGTCACTGCTTGATTGCAGGTAAAGCACAACACACTGTCTGTTTCTGAGACATAATGCAACCATCGCCATTTTTCGAACCATCTTCGTTGGAATGATCTCTCATAACTTTCAGAGCCGAATCTCCTTCCTGGAAACTTAATAGTTGGTTGAAACGGCATAGGGGGCCCTGGTCATACTGGGCCCGCTGCCGTCGTTTCCTAGCGGAAGCTGCGGTACTGGTGCTAAGCTGCTAATGCTAGCTGGGATTTCTCCTGTCGTGCTATTTCCATCTTCTTTGTTGTTGTCCTCATCCTCGGTCAGATTAGTTTTTGGCACTGGTGTAGGGTTGTCTGTCATACACTTTCCATCTCCAAGAAGAGAAAAACTCCTCAATCGGATTCAGGAAAGGCAAGTATGGAGGAAGGTACAACTTCATATACTGCCCATTGATGTTACAGTTTTTACCCATTGCTTGAACGCTATAGACACATGCTTAAACCAAAGTAACATAACTTGAAGTTGTTGTTACTATACCTTAAACAAAGTGTAACCATACCTTAAACAAAAGCGCCTCTGTGCACTTTAGTTGCAATTCTGCAACACACTTGCTCCTGAACACTACACACTATTTCATACATAAGACGCTTCGTTCAAAAATGAAATCTCAGGGTATCATTGGGAAAACACATCTATTCAAAACACAAAACACACTGGGTAATTGAAAACACTTGGACACACACCTGAAAATACTTAATTACAAAACTGAACACCAATCAGCCAGCTACAAAAAGGCCTCAGTTAAGCCATTTTGAGAACTTTGCAAGCATGGAGAGCTAGAGAGAGAGAGAGAGAGAGAGAGAGAGAATTTTTTTGAATTTTAAAAGCGCTTTATTTTGAACCACAAAAGTAGGAACACTAACAGAGACCAACTAGCCCAAACAAAACCAAAAACAATCCGTCAGTTTAAAAAATGGGAAAACAAAATATCCTCCTGGTCTGTCACAGAACAGAAACAATCAAAACTGCACCATTTGTCTTTAAAATAATCCATTGCCCCAGTAAGCTTGAAAAAACAAAAGTCAGCACTAATTCTGGACCTAATCTTGTTCTTCAGAATAGATACAACATTATCCCCACTCCCACCTTGGATTTTGTTTTTTCTACTTAGATAGATCGCCATCTTTGCTTCACCAATAACAAAATTTAACATTTCACATTTCGCTCTGTGCCTTTGATTATAAAAAAAACCAATAACAAAAGCCTGGTGAGAAAAAACTACACCAAATGAAAAAAGCAAAATGCTCAAAAAGGAAAACAAAGGGACAAGTCTAGGACAGTCCAAAAAATAGTGAAAAACAGTCTCCCTGCAGGTGCAAAAAGGACAGGTACTGCTAACCCCAGGGTTGATTGTAGACTTAAAAGCATTGACGGCAACAGCCCCATGTAGGACCCGCCACTGCAAATCACCAGCTCTTTTCGGTAAGGGAGGCTTGTACAGCACCCTCCACACAGGCTTTTTCTCCTCAGCGAGCTCCAACTTATCCCGCCACACAGTATCGAGTCTACCCTTCAGGGTGTCTTTGTGCAGTACCTTGACCATATTTCTGTACAGCACCTTCCCAGTTGCTGAGTACACGAATATGCCATCACAGTCAGGGAAGGTAAGTAAAGGGCTTGCAAAGCCACATTCACTCACATCAGGTGTAACAAGCATATTGGGAAACATATCAGGTACATCACATACAGTAGACCCACCACCATACCCCCGGAGCAATTGTCTCTCCTGCAAATTCAGAAGCCCACTGAGTCTCCCAAGAAAATTTGTCACATATCTGATGGACCTCACACCCAGAAAGGAGGCCATCACTTGAACATTTTGCAGATCACATCCAGCTTTGCAAACAACATCACGCAATTGAAAAACATGTTTACTACACAATAAGGTCATGAGACCAGGTAGTTCATTACATGACACATCAAAACGTGACCCCAAAATAACAGGCTCCTTAAGCAGCCAGTGAATTGAGGAGAGCCCCCCCACCCATTGATGCCCAAACAGACTCCACACTTTGAATAAACTCTGATAAAACACTGGCAGCCCAGCAAGGTTGAGCCGCCTGGGATTCATGAGAAACAGTGCAGTGTCCAGACCCATTCCACCAGCCCCACGCAAGATGCTAAGGGCCAACAGTCCCCAAGCCTGGTCAGTGGAAGCAGTGAGCAGCCTCAAGATGAATTGAAGTCTGTATGTGTCCTTCCTGCTGACCAGATCTATGAGCCCCTGCCCTCCATCCTCCCTGGGCAAGAAGAGTACAGCCTGAGGCACCCAGTGGAGCCCGTCCCAGAAAAAGTCCACCATATCCCTCTGGATGCTGCGAAGTAGTCCTTGCGGGGGCTCAGCACAAGCAAGCTTATGCCACAGCGATGAGGCCACCAGGTTGTTGACGATAAGAGCACGCCCCCTATAGGAGAGCTGGGGGAGCAGCCACTTCCATTTATCCAGGCGGCTCTTGACTTTTTCTCGCACCCCTTCCCAGTTCTTTTGAACATATGTGTCATTCCCCAAATACACACCAAGATATTTCAGGCCCTCTCTTCCCCACAGCAAACCACCGGGCAGGCCAGTGCACCTTCTTTCCCATTCCCCCACCCAGATGGCTGTGCACTTACCCCAGTTTACTTTAGCAGAAGAGATCAAATGAAAATCATGAACAATTTTCTTCAACACATTGATATCATTTTCCCCATTAACAAAGACAGACACATCATCGGCATAGGCAGATAAATAAAAACATTCATTAGTCAAAGGCACAGAGATACCCCGTAAACCAGTACGCAATCTGTGTAGCAGAGGTTCAATGGCAATGGAATACAACATCCCTGACAACGGGCAGCCCTGCCTAACTCCACGCAGCACCCTGAATGGAGCCCCCAGACACCCATTTATTTTTAGAGTGCTTTCAATATCACAGTAAAGTACCCTAACCATGTTAATAAAGTTGGAAATGAACCCAAAGGAGTCCATTGCTGACCATAGGTACAGGAACTCTAAGCGGTCATAAGCTTTTTGTTGATCTAGAGATATCAGTCCCACGTTAAGACCCAGCTTCTCTGATACAGTCCACATGTCCCTTACAACAGCAATGTTATCAAATATGGAACGGCCAGGTATGCAATAAGATTGGTCATGATGCACCACCTGGCCTATCACTTTTTTAAGCCTTGAACCCAAAGCTTTTGCTAGGACCTTTATATCAGAGCATAACAGTGAGACTGGTCTCCAATTTCCAATGTTTTGCAAGTCGCCCTTCTTTGGCAAAAGCGTTATAACCGCCCTGCGGCAGCTTAAAGGAAGGCAGCCCTCTTTTAAGCATTCACAAAGTACCGCTAGGAGGTCCCCCCCCAGACAATTCCAGAACGCTTTATAAAAATCTATAGGCAGGCCATCTATCCCAGGAGATTTGCCATTTTCCATACTCATTAGCGCACTCTCGAGCTCAGAGAGAGTCAAAGGGCCGTCAGTTTCAGCATGACTCTCCTCAGACAGCCTAGGCAACCCATCAAAAAAATTACTTGAATCTAAATTCTCTGGAATGAGTTCACAGTCATACAGGTTAGAGTAGAAAGATCTGGCATAAGCTCTCATTTGCGCTGGGTCAGACAATTCCTGGCCAGACTCAGTCCTCAAGGAGTGCATAAGTCTACTCTGGCCACGCTTTCGCTCCAAATTAAAAAAGAATTTTGAGGGCGTGTCCATTAAAGAGACACCTTGGAACCTTGAACGCACCAGGGCCCCCTGTGCCCTAACATCCAAAAGCTCAGCAAGTGTGCTCTTCTTCCCCTCCAGGAGGTCCCTGGCACACATGTCACCCGTGGATAGAGACCCCTGGAGATGCAAAATCTCTTTTTCCAAAGCCTTGAGTGATTTAACAATATCATTTGTGACATAGGAAGTAAATTGTTGACACAACACTTTGATTTGAGTCTTCCCATATTCCCACCAATCTCGTAAAGAGGAAAAAGAACATTTTTGTCCCCGAAAAGTTCCCCAAAAATAAACAAAAGTGTCCCTAAAATGCTCATTATCCAAGAGAGAGGTATTAAAGCACCAATAGGCACTTCTTGGTTTAAAAGCCTTAACAGATATGCTGCAAGTAACAGCAGAGTGATCTGAAAAACCAGTAGGCACAATGTTACAAGACTTAATCATGTTAAGCTGAAGTGTAGGTGTATATATTCTGTCCAGGCGTGCAAAGGAAACATAATTGTCTCTACTGTGAGACCATGTATACTGCCTCACCCCCTGATAAGAGGCTCTCCATGCATCAACCAAATCATGATTCTTAACTAACTGAATAATAGCTCTTTGAGACGGGACATGGGGTTCCATGTGGTTTCTATCCACTTTGTCGTCTTCAGTACAGTTAAAATCCCCCCCCACAAAGAGAAGAGATTCTGAATCCAAATTCATGAGCACTTCATTAATTTTATCAAAAAAAGCCACCCTCTCAGGGCCAGTAGTAGGTGCATACACAGTAATAAAAACAATAACAGTTCTATCAAAATAGGCGGTCACCATGAGAAATCTCCCTTCCACTAGCTCCTGGGCACAACAAGAAAGTGGGAGGGAGCTTTTAGAAAACAAAATTGCCACGCCCCCTCTCAACGCGGACCCATGACTAAAAAAAATCTGACCATCCCATTCTTTTTTCCAGTCAACCTCATTAACTGCATCGCTGTGCGTCTCCTGAACCATTGCAACACTAATGTGCTTTAAATTAATGAAGTCAATAAGCGCTAGTCTTTTCTTCGCATCCCTAGCACCATTTAAATTCAGAGTTGCAATGTTCAGCGTGTTGGCCATGACATATTATGGTTGTGAAGAGTTAAGCGACGCACCTTGGCGAATTTTTTGTCGCAGTTTGCCCAGATATTTACGGAGGCGCGCAGTCTCCTTCGAGTCAAAAGCCTTAACCCTTATTAAGCAAACTGTGTCATTAATAAATTGGCAACGGTCAGGGAAGAACTGTTCCACTTCAACTTCGCGTTTCCCCTTTGTGTCGCGCAGAAACCGGCTTATGGCATCCGCTGAGTAATGTACCTCCTTCTCCCCACCAAATTCAGCGAGGTCACTCAGCGAACCCATCGACATCGTCGAACACACCGACTCATTATCGCTATCACAGTCAACACTGGCGGCGTCAATTTTCTTCGACTTTTTGGGGTTACAATCAATATCAGTAGTCCTACTTTTTTTTTTAGGCGGCTTAAATTCACCGTCCGTGTCCATTACATCAACTTCTGACAGCGCATCCAAGCCCATGCTACCGGCAGCGCTCAATGAGACACCCACTTTACTCAGAGCATCAAGTTCTTTAGAAATCATGTCATTAACGGCAACGTTAATCGGGACAGGTTCAGATAAGGGCAAAACAACATCAACATCTGTGGCCATAGTGACCCCGTCTGTAGCAGATGTACTGGCCAGATTAAGATCACCGACAGCATCACCCGCCCTGGCGGCCTCAGTCAGAGGCGAACTAACATCGGATGTCTGATCAGCAACAGAGGGTAGTGGGTCATTATCAGTAGGGGTGGTAGGAAAAGGATCATTTGGGGCCGCAGGTGCGGTAGTTTGGGAAGGCACAGTCGAAGTACCCGCAGTGGAGACACCTGCTGCATTCGCAACACCCCTCTCTGGTTCAATCACACCAGAGGCCGGCTGAGCTCCACTGCGCTTTTTACGTGGACAATCGCGGATCACATGGCCTGGCATGTTACAGGAAAAACACACTAAAGCAGTGTTGGACGTTGCGTAAATTGCATAATCAAAGCCATCAACCCTGAGTTTAATGTGTAATTCAAGTGGCACATCACCTTGGTCCAACACCATGTACGTCTGCCTTCTAAAGGAGACGACATGTTTTAATAAGGCCGATTTACATCCCAAGGAAATCTTTTTCAAGGGGGAGACAATTCTACCATACCGTTGCAAGTGGGCCTCAATCAAACCATCATCAATGAAGGGGGGGACGTTAGAAATTATGACCTTCTTAGCTGGAGTACTAAGAGGCAGAACAGGTGTGAGCGTACCATTTAAGACAATGCCTGAAGCAATTACCTCCCGAGCTTTGTCAACTGACCCAAGAAAAACAATAACCGCGCTGTTCATGCGCGAGGCAGATTTAATATGTTCATGGCCAACTATTTCGCCAATAGCTAGGCTACAGTCCTCAACGCTCGCAGAGCCCTGAATTTTAACACCATGTCGTCTTGTGAGTTCCCCAAACTCCATTGTCCCCGCGGCGGCCACGCTGCCAACTAGGCTGTGGGCGCCGCAGAATGGAGAGCTAAACAACCAAAACCACCCAAAGTATTTGGCTACGCCATACACCAAAAATAGAAAATAGCGCAGCAAAACACACAAAAAGACGCACAAAAAGTCAGAAAGTAGAAAAAGCCTAAGAGGCTGCACTCACGCTCACAAAGCGCTCCCCACACTCGAACCTCGCACATGCGCAACGAGAGAGAGAGAGAGAGAGAGAGAGAGAGAGAGAGAGAGAGAGAGAGAGAGAGAGAGAGAGAGAGAGAGAGAGAGACTAGAAGACCTCCTGGGGGTGGACGCCAACGCCTGTTCACTCAACAGCAGGAACTTGCCATTGTGAACCTCGTCCGAGCAAACAATGCAATCCGTCTCCACCAGCTCCAGCAACAAATAATTGCAGATGAGGAAGTGTTCAACAATATCAATCGAGTTAGCATAACCACTATCCGACGCATTTTAGTAAAGCACAACATGACCATGAAACAACTGTACAGGGTCCCATTTCAGAGGAACAGTGTCAGGGTCATAGGACTTCGACATTTGTATGTACAGGTAAGTGCAACAGTCCTTTACATTTACAATACAGAATGGGTGCTGTCCAGTGAATATGTACCATTGGATCAGTACCACTAGCCTGGCGACGCCATCCTACGTACTTCCGCCCAAAGATTTTGGCTCCGCACATAGTCTGGCCAAATCCCCCTACCTCGGTTCGCTCAGTGTTTTGCCAATCAGCAAACAGTTGCGAGTGGTGACGCAGAACTCACGCGCGGAGTCCATTGTAGTCCATATAATTGTACTTCAACCGCAGCGGAAATAAACATGGCGACGGAAGAACGCTAGAAGCTATCCATGAAGTTGTCTCAACTCTGGAGATCATTACACAATTAAAACGAGAGCAAAAGGAGAATGCCTCGTCAATTTTGTTAGTGGCAAGGATGTCGTAGCTCTCCTTCCAACTGGCTTTGGGAAAAGTTTGATTTATCAAATGGTACCGGTATAATGAAAGCGGATGTGGGAAGCGTGATTCGCGAGCTAGAGCCTCGCGAGAGTAAGCATGAACCTCGGCGCATAACCAACGTCACTTCTAAACGTTATGATTGGTTAAGGGAACTCCGTTACTCCAATGAATTTAAGTTGCTGGGTAAGGTCCCGCCCTCCATGGAAACGGATTCCTCTTGGGTTTTCCCAGACTGTTTGACAGAGTCAACAGTCGGCTTTCGCCCAGGCTACAGTACCACATAGATACATTCAGAAAGCTACACAGGCACCTGTGTGGTGCGGTGGGGCGGTTCTGTACGTGTAGTACTGTAGTTGTGTGCTTTGAGTAATGCCATCCACAATGTGTATTTTTTGTTACAGAGAATGTTGGACATGGATGGAGCTGCACAGCCTCATGAAATTATTTACATCGACGAGGCTGGATTCAACCTGACCAAAAATAGACGACGGGGACGTAATATAATTGGCCAAAGGGCAGCGCGGGGGAAATATCACAATGTGTGCCGCCATTAGTCTTCAAGGGCTACTGCACCATTATGCCAAACTGGGTCCCTATAACACGCAACACATCATAACATTTCTAGATACACTTCATGATGCGGTTGTACAGAACAGACCAGAGCAGCCCAGGTTTGTTGTTGTGTGGGATAACGTTAGTTTCCATCAGGCTGCTCTGGTCCGGAACTGGTTCGCCCATCATGATCAGTTTGAAGTTGTGTACCCTTACTCGCCATTTCTAAACCCCATTGAAGAATTTTTTTCAGCTTGGAGATGGCGGGTATATGACCGCCAACCACATGACCGCATGCCTTTTCTGCAGGCAATGGAACAGGCCTGCGGAGACATTGCTGTAAGGTCCATCCATGGCTGGATTAGGCACACAAGGCGATATTTCCCGCGATGCTTGGCAAGAGAAGACATCGCTTGTGATGTCGATGAGATCCTGTGGCCCGATCCCAACAGACGGCAGGATCCATGAGCGCAATTATGCACAATTGTGTTTTTCTTTGTTTACGATAGTGTATTGTTTGTTTTATTTTTGGTATAGAGTATTTAGTATTGACTATTTCATTTTCTTGTTGTTGTGAAAAAGTGCCTTCTGTGGAACTGAATAAAAACAGTGAAAACGAAAGACTGCAGTGTTTTATATCAGGGGTCTTCAACGTTTTACAGGCCAGAGACCCCCAAACTGATGGAGAGTTGGAGCAGGGACCCCCTACTATTTATATGGCATACAATTGTGTTTTATATTTAACGGGGCCTAGTGCCGTGTATAAACATAGGTCCTCTGTTATTGTACATTCAATACTAAGCTATTCAAATAATACACAGGTTAATATATTCATGTTTTTATTTTAAACATGTGCAAGGTACAGGGTGGCCGTGCCACTGCCATTTATAAACAAGCATCTTGCATACAACACTGAGCTATTCAAATAATCCACAGATTTTAACTTTAACCCCCTGGAGTCTGAGGCCTTTTCAGAGACTTTGAGGCAGTTGTCACCACCTTGACATTTTCAAGTATTTCAACTAACTGTAAACATCTATGCAAAAGTGGCACATATGGTTGTATTCTGAAAAGCCTAACAAAAAACAATATGAGAGTGAAGTGAATGTAATACAAACAAGTTTTATTAAATTGAGGGGAAACACAACTGTACAAAAAAACAAGTTTTAGAGGTCTTCAAACAGTGCAAGAAAACACACCATAAATATATCTAGCCAAGACTTTTGAAGGTTGAACCTTGTAAACAAAAGTGTTGGCTGCATAAAAGTAAAAAGTGCAGTCAGAAATGTTTTGTTGTTTTCACACAAACTGTAAAAAAGTAATTCTGACTCCAGGCATTGTCTCTGAGAGTTGAATACAAGGCTACGGCTACACGAAAACGAAACGAGGTTTTTTTTTAAAACGGGTACGAAAATTCTTGCGACCACACGGAATCGCGCTGCTGGTCCAGACGAAAACGATGAAACGATGCAGTACACACGCCACTGTGTCACGCCACGCTGTGAGACAATAGAGAAGTGTTAAAATTGGCTCACAGCGTCAACGTTTGACTGACGCAAAAACGTTTTAGCTGTAACAATGGAAACGAAACGAGGCCGTTTTCAAACTTTCCCACTCTGGAACCCGTTCTCAAAAACTATCGTTTTGGGGTAGTGGGAACGCCGGCTCCGTGTGGCCGCGACAGCGAAATGATAAGAAAAAGTATCGTTTACAGTGAAAAACGTTTTCGTGTAGCCGCAGCCCAAATTAGATGGGTGTGTAACACCCCTGATTCCCCCCACCCCACCCCCCTGTCACTCTCCATGTGATAATTGTCTGTCACTGGCAGGACATTGCTGCCTTCCCCCACATGCTGGCTGAATGGGGCGTGTTCTCACCTGTGAATAGCCACTCAATTACCTGGTACTTTACATGTGAATAGCGATAGGTGTGGCCGAGGAAGCTGCTGCAGTCTGAGAGTACAGAAAATCCAAAGATTTCTGTTCACTTTCTTTAAAAAGGGCCACCTATATAATTTATTTTAATATATATATATTTGAAAACTACAAGTTTCAAGGTTTGTAATGGTGTCACTTATATGTTTCAATGACAAAAACTCACAGAGTTACAGATGTGTTTTTGGAGATATGTAAAAAAAATCCCGCCGGCGGGATTTAGACTCCAGAGTGTTTGCATGTAGATGGGACAATGAATCCTCAAACCATCTGTGGATGGCACATGTTTGCACACAATTTGTGAGAAAAAACTGTTTGGAAAAAAAAAAAAAAAAAAAATTAAATTTTTTTTTTTTTTTTTTTAAATCGTCTAATCAACCAAAGATTTCGCGACCCCCCTGCAGTACCTCCGCGGACCCCCTGTTGAAGACCTCTGTTTTATATAAAGTAGACTAGTGTGTTGCTGCTGATCTGAAAGTGTATTCATATGATGCAAGTGGGTATCATTTTGTCATCAGTGACATTTTGACAAAGGATTGTTAAGTTTTGATAGCAGAGTTTCAAGTTGACACAGATGTGAATGGTTTATTTCCCAGTGTTGTGTCTTATTTGCTTGTGTGTAGAGTTTTGGCACAATGAGCGAAGTTTTGCAAAATGTGTTCAAGCAACGGGCAAAAACTGTAAACTATTCCCTTACCTGAGCGGCTCGGTGCATACGCACTTGTCCTCGTCCTCTCACATTGTTTCGTCTTTCCATTCTAAGACTTTCTCCTTCCCACCTTCAATAGCCTGTTTGCTCTCTGACCTGGCTTATATTGGTTGTGTCACATCATTTGAAACAAGTGAAATCAGTTTTGAGTGGTTGTGTTTAATGAATGACATGTGTTCTCTATTTGCATTTGATTGTTGCCACTTGTGTTTACCAGTATGGATGACATGTGTATGATGACAATGTTGCCATGGCAACTAAACGTGAGAGGACGCTGGCGTGAATGTCGCCGCTTCTCATGCCCAGCTTTTCCACTCTTTACTATCCACTTGACACTTTCCGCGAGTCTAATCTGACATTTTCGCATACTTCTTGAGTACGATTTTAATTGCTCTGCGCGACCAGTGGTGATCAAGCACTACCAACGTTACCTGGATTAATTCAGTTGGCTACTACGGAACAAACTGGAATCTTACCGTTGGACTGGCTACCCTGGCACCACCGGCGGCAGATCCTAGTTTCTCTGACCAACATCGCTGTGGCTTTCTGGGCCTTCCATCGACAGTGCCGTCGCTGTATCCAGGTGGGACTGCCACTCGGTATCGCCCTGCAGTGCAACTAGTGGCTTAGCGCCTAGCCAAGCTAGCCAAGCTAGGTGCGCACCCGGCATGGCTCTCAGATACTCTGCAACAGAACTGATGAATCTCTGCTCCTCCACCCTGCCGAGCTGCCTAGATGTCTTAAAGTCTCTCCACATCCTGCGTCGTTCCAGATATGTCCACAGAGCCTCCCGACATAAGTTTGTGCATATGAATACAACTCCGACTGTCTCTACAGTCCGATGCCATACTTCCTTGACGTCATCAAAACAAACGTCACGCAGAGCTTGGCAACCTGCGTCCCCTGGCTTGTGCTCTCATACCTGGTCCTTCTGATATGTCCACCATAAAGACGGCAAACTTTATGCTCCTTAATACTCGCTCATTAAACAACAAGGCAGAATTAATCCATGACATAATCACTGACAGAAATCTCCAATTCATGTGTCTGACCGAGACATGGCAAAATCAGCAGGATTTTTTCTCTCTCAATGTGGCCACTCCCCCAGGCTATGTATACATCCAAAAGCCTCGCTCCGCGGGCCGTGGTGGTGGGCTGGCTGTCATTTACAACTCAGACATTATGGTCAAAGAACTCCCCATAAACTCCAGCACCTTCGAATGCGTGCACTTTGTGATGACAGGGGCTGCACAGCTACAGGTTGTACTTGTGTACCGCCCTCCCAAAGCCAACAGTGGGTTTCTCTCTGAGTTCTCTGAGTTACTCACCACTGTCTTGCCCCATGTCCCCATCCACCATCATTTTGGGTGATTTTAATATTCATGTGGACTCACATAGCTGCCCTTTTGCAACAGAGTTCTTATCCATCCTTGATTGTTTAAACATCACACAGCATGTACATGGTCCCACACATGTTAAAGGCCACACTTTGGACTTAGTGTGCTCCACTGGCATAATTCCCCTCAATCTCCAGTGCCTGGACCTAGCTGTCTCAGATCACCATGCCATCCTCTTTTCTGTACCTGAGCCTCCACCCAGACTGCGTGTGAATCGCACAATCACGTTCAGAAATATCAAGCGCGTATCCACACCTGCACTGTTGAGCATGTTGGCACTACATCTTGCCTCCCACCCCTCCAGCCACACTGTGGATGCCCTAACCGAGCACTACAACACAGCTCTCTCTCGCAGTCTGGATGCTGTAGCCCCCCTGAAGACTCGGTCTGTCACTTTCAGCCAGCCTGCACCTTGGTTCACTCCTGAGCTCCGCCTCTTGAAGGCAGCTGGGCGTCGGCTTGAAAGACTGTACAAAAAAATCTGGACTAGTTGTACATCAAGAGGCTTACAAAGACCATGTGGGGAACTACAAAGAGGCTCTCTCCAGGGCAAAAACTCTGTATTACTCCACTCTCATCAGTAAACATCAGAATCAACCAAAGCAGCTTTTCTCCACTATAAACCGCCTCCTCCGCCCTCCAGATCCACCCCAACCATCGGACGCCGCTGAACTCTGCGGCAAGTTCCAAACTTTCTTTCAACAGAAAGTGGACGACATTCACCTGCAGCTCCGTCAGACAGGCGCTCCATGTCCACCTGCCTTTCACCTGGAGGACTGCAACTCAACCTCTTCTGCCCAGCCACATCAGTGCTCCCTCTCCTCATTTTCACCACTCAGTAACAACCAGGTCATGGACTTTGTGTCAAAAGCTAAAATCACCTCTAGCAAACTGGACCCCATGCCCACGGCACTGGTAAAGGCCTGCCTACCCACGCTTTGCCCTACCATGACTGACATCATTAATACCTCCCTTACATCTGGTGTGGTGCCCTCCAGTTTTAAAACGGCTGTGGTCATTCCCACCCTCAAAAAACCCAGCCTGGACCCTGATGACCCTGGAAATTACCGCCCTATCTCCAACCTACCCTTCCTCAGCAAGATTCTGGAAAGAGCAGTGGCTGCCCAACTACAAGACCACATGTCCCACCATGAACTCTATGAACCCCTCCAATCTGGCTTTCGACCTCACCACAGCACGGAGACGGCGCTCATTAAGATCATGAACGACCTCCTCATAGCTGCAGACAATGGCCTCATCAGCCTTCTCATCCTCCTAGACCTGTCTGCAGCTTTTGACACAGTCTCCCACACCATCCTGCTGCACCGTCTCCATGATCATTTAGGCCTCTCTGACTCCGCCCTCTCCTGGTTTCACTCCTACCTCTCCACTAGGACCCCAGCTCCAGTCAACCACGGCGTGCCCCAAGGCTCAGTGCTTGGCCCCCTGCTGTTCACCATCTATATGCTCCCTCTCGGCCAGATCATCCGCCAACATGGGCTCAGTTTTCATTGCTATGCTGACGACACCCAGCTCTACATTAGCACTACACCATCTGCCCATCTCCCTCCCCTATCACTAGTTCACTGTTTGAGAGACATTAAGACTTGGATGGCCACCAACTTACTCAAACTGAACAACAACAACAAGACAGAGCTCATGGTGGTGGCCTCTCCATCTCAGTCCAAGGAAGTTGAGGATGTCCTACTGAATGTTGATGGCTGTACCATCAGGCCCTCCCAAGAAGTACGCAACTTGGGTGTTATCCTGGACTGTAACCTCTCACTCCAAGCTCATATCAGTAGCACCACCAAATCCACCTTCTTCCATCTCAAAAACATCTGCAGACTCCGGCCCTCACTGTCAGACCCAGTTGCAGAGACTCTGATCCATGCCTTCATCACCTCCCGTCTGGACTACTGTAATGGTGTCCTCTATGGTCTTCCAAACAAAGCACTGGACAGACTACAGCGTGTCCAAAACTCGGCTGCCAGGATCCTCACCAACACAAAGCGGTGGCAACACATTACCCCCACACTGAAACACCTTCACTGGCTCCCAGTGAAGTCACGCATCACCTACAAAATCCTACTCCTCACATACAAATCCCTCCACACTCTTGCTCCCCAGTACCTCTCCGATCTCATCCAGCAACACTCCAAACCAAGGTCCCTGAGGTCCTCTGGCAAGAACCAGCTCGTCACTCCCCGCTCCAGACTACGGACCTTTGGAGACCGAGCCTTCTGTGTTGCTGCCCCCACCCTTTGGAACAGTCTACCTCTCCATATCCGCCAAGCTCCCACACTGGAAACGTTTAAAAAGCACATCAAATCCCACTTATTCACTGAGGCCTATGGTCCTTAATCACCTTGGCCCCATCCCCATTTCTACCCCCTCCCCTCTTCTTTCCTCTATTCCCTAGCCCCATCTCCTTTTTGTAAAGCGACCTTGGGTTACTTGAAAGGCGCTATATAAAACCAAGTCATTATTATTATTATTATTTATTATGTGCATTAGAGTGCAGAATATGTTTTGAGAATGAGAATGTGTTTAGAGTTCTGATAAAAAGTGTAAATGAGATCTGCAAATTGTGTTTTACCATGTGAAATGTTTAAGGTATTGACAACAGACTGCACAATTAGAATTTATTAAATGAAAGCTCCTCAATAATGATCAAGAGCTTGCCATTGTAGAAATGGTTGTTACAAATAATGCAATAAAACTACATGAAATTCAAACTAGAATTGTGGAGGACCATGAGATATTTGACAATATCGATAGCATCAGCCTCACAACCATTACATGGACATTGTCCAAACACAGAGTGCGGATGAAGCAGCTCTACACTGTTCCCTTTGAGAGGCACAGTGAGAGAGTCAAGGCACTACGACGACAATATATCCAGGTATAGTTCTGTATATTCAATTCAATGTCCAGTTCTATAAGCTTTGCACTTTGCAAGTAGGTAACCTACACAGTAATAGGTTACAGTACAATATGGTATACAGTAATGAGATTTACATAAACTTTGTTTCAGAGAGTTATAGAATTGGAGGCCAACCAGGCCCCTCATGAATTCATATACATAGATGAGGCAGGATTCAATCTGGCCATGACCATCAGTCACATGACCAGATGTCCCTCCTTGAAGCCATGGATACTGGCTGCAGGGACATCACAGTTGATGATTGCCAAGGGTTGATCCGACATACCAAGCGGTTTTATCCCAGGTGCATCGCCTTGGATAATATCAAATGCGATGTTGATGAAAACATGTGGCCTAACCCTGAAGATCACAGAGATTAGATATACAGTAATTTTGTGCTTTTTTTTTTTTTTTGTGCTCTGTGTTAAGAGTTTAGAAAAAGTATCTGAAGTATGGGTAAGCGCTTGTTAGCGATTGAAAAAAAACTGTAATATTTACTAGGTATCTGAAAAAAATTAATTTAGATTTACAAAATATCTGTGGAAAAAGTGATTTAGATTTACTGATTAAGTAAGTGGAATTAATTCATATTTACTGAATATCTGGATGATATTGATTTATATTTACTAATTTTATGGGTGAACTTGAGGCTATTTTTCTAAATATCTGGATAAGAAAGATTTGGATTCAATAAATAAAATAGGTTGTATCAGCTACCACATGGCTTAAAATCTATTTAATGTTATTGATTGTAACTTTGTTGCCATCATTTTTTTTATGTTTAATCCACTTAATACCATGTCTTCTTGTTGCAAGAATTTACTGACGGTCAGTTAACAAATTACCATATGGAAAACAGAAGGTAAACATTTATTTGTGAAACTTTGTTTACACATAAATTTTCAACTTTTTTCAAACATGTTTTTTTTGTGTAAAATGCCAAAATACAAAGAAATGGCTGTAAAAACACATCAAAACATCCCTGTGTTGACAGGTACTTTGTTTGGTTTGGTTCTTCACTAACTCAAGTGGCACTTAAATCGTAAATTTGTGCAAATTCAATACCTCTATTAAAACATGCAACATATGTATCCCTGGTGTACACAACAGAATCACAGCAACAAGTCTCTTAAATGAGTATGACATTTTTTCTGAACACACCTGAAGAGTAATTAACTGCAGCACTGATTCTCAGACAATGCCTTGAAGTAAACCATATGACAGTGACAGCTTCTGACTGATTATCACAAATGAGCCCAGGTCCTGAGGATCTAAGAACAAGATCCAACATATAGTATAAGCATGTTTTAAATACATTTAACAGCTGTGGAACTGCAAGACAATGACTAAAAAATGCACAGGCAAATTATTCTGTGCGTGAATTTTTAATAAGTAACAATACCACGGTGACATGCAGCCTATTTCTGGGCGGAAACAACTGGAAACACCCACTGTAAAGCCTGTGAGCAATGTTTTCTCAAGCAGACTGTGGAAGGCAGAGTAGTACAGTAGCTGGAGGTGGTGAGTAAATCATGATAACAACTTTAAAACAATCTATTTCAGAGTGTCACAGTTCAAGATGCACTGCAAAAAATGCAAGATTCTTTATTAAGACCTATTAAATATATATGACTTAGATGACTTTGTATTTGGCCCAGTGCAGTCGTAAAAGGTTCAGGGAGCAAAGATGACATGCGGAATAAAAATGCATGCAAAGACACTTTCTCTTTGCATGCTGAGCAGCAGAAAAGAGGCAGATAAAATAAAATAAAAAGTGATGGAAAAATTAGATTTTTCACAGTGAGTGGCATCCTTTGACTAGCGTTCAACCCTTCCCAAGATGAGTCGTAGGGCATGTTTCAAGTTTCATCTTAGAGAACAAGGCAGGAAAAAAAGTCTCTAAATACACTGTTTGGAAATCAAAACAAACTCTCAAAGAGGAAGAACTTGTGACACTCAGCATAAGCGCCATTTTTTAGGCAAGGTAGTCAAAACGTTTGAGCTGCTGTTGATCCTCTTGACGCCTTGGTTTGAAAAGTCTCCTTTTGATTGACCCGGAAAGGGCCCAGCCATTTTGCCAATATTCTTTTTTTTTTTTGACCATTTCACCATTATCCAAAGCAATGTTTCATACCACATGGTGATCATACTCATGTGAGAGGAGTGTACATTTTCATAGTGGTGCTGTGAGGTGGTGTTGCAAGAAAATCAGAAGAATCATGAAAAACAAGAGGAGTGTCTGGTTTTGCCTGTGACAGTGGACTGTGTCACTGGCATCCATATGTCCTAAACTGGTGGCCAAGTGTTCATAGTCCATCAAGAAGCTCTGTGTTTTAAAAACACAACTCTCACTGTCCTGGTTATAATGCAGGATTATCATTTGCTCAAACTTCTGGAATAACAAGCTACAAAAACAGTTACTTGTGCCAGTTGTTAGTCCAAAGTATAACATCACACCCTTCAAATGAGTTTGGATAACATATTTTTTTCTGAACAAGACTTGAACACTTAACTGCAGCACAGAATTACTGAGCAATCCAGTTTATTTAGGGTCCCTTTCTTAAGCCAGTAGCTTGCTCTTGAGCCTGTTCACTTTTAGGGAAAGCTTTGAACAATCCAGTTCGAGGAAGAGTTTCTGAAAGGCTTCAAAAGTGTACCTGAGCCCCTTCGGATAGGCAAGATTCACTGCATATGCCAAACCAATGAGCATGTCACAAGCCCTTGGAAAATTACCCAGAGCAGTCAGGACCTTTGTTCCGTCTATCATGATTCCGATGTCCTCTGCACCTTCCGACAGTATATTCTGGATGCTGTAGATTTTCATCTCTTGTACAGCAAGGTCCTGTGCCACACTGTCTTCATCTGCATCCTAAAATAACAAGAACATTTTGTATTTTAGACTGTACAGCTACAGAAGATGGTCCTAAATAAATAGAGATTGAGATAGATAGAGATATGCCTTTCAACTTACATCAGACTCTTTAAAGAGCTGATCGGCAGAATCCCCCAGGTACAACATCAGACACTGGATGACGATGTCTCTGCTCATGTTTATAGTAGGATTGCTAGGAGCCTGAAATAACATAAATTAATATTACTCAAGGTCATGGATCAGTTTTAACGCTAGGAGGCTTAGACTTGTGTTATTTTGAAAGAAACCACTGTCAATTATCCTTTATGTGCTGTCTGAGAGACCAGTTTTATGAAACACTTCCTGTCTTAACTGAGGTTTTCAGAGAACCATCTATGACTCCAGAAAGTCACTGGTCCTGGAAAAGAAAATAAACTTCCGTAAAACCAAAACACTTTAAATGTTATGTTTATCATAACTCATGGTGAGCTGGTAGGTGAGTTTTGTCACTTTTGGACAAACTAGCTGCTTCCCTGTTTCTATGTTTTATGATAAGATATGCTGCTGGTTGTACCTTCAAATTTACGGTAGAGGAAGAGAATCGATATCATTCTAACTTTATTTTAACTCATAGAGGGACTGCCAAAGTAGGCTATTTCCCAAAATGTTGATGTTAAAGCAGCTAGAAAATAGGGGTGAGTGGCAGCTGGTGTTTAAAGAGTCAGACGTTTACATTTATACAGAAAATACACTGGTAAGAGCAGAGTAATGTAAAACACAAAGCAAGGCTGCTCAATTTCTCCATTGATAAAATAAATTCACAACTCTACAACATAAAAATTCATGTAGAATATAGCATATACTTTGTTGTCTACAGTAGTAGATCAACCCTCATCTTACATTGAAGCTCCCAGATCAAGGAAGTGACGTCGACGCAGCTTTAGCAGCAGAGAAGCTATTAGGCTTGTGTTGATAATAATAAACTCCTGGACTATGTACAAACTTCCAAATGCATCGTTTTGTGAGTACAGACCATATTTGTACTACTGTAGAAGTTTGGTGTCATGGCATGTGATTTTAGTGTGGTAATTTTGGAGATACTGCCAGGGTCCATTAGCGCTCGTACTAAGCTATTCGGAATAACAGCCAATATCAGCCAATATCGGAAAAACTTGGCTGGATGTCACGGTTCAAATGACCCTAGGGTGAATCTACTCCGAACCATCACTTTAAGTAGCTTAGAGCGCAAGTTTACTTTTATTTTACTTTTTTTTCTTCTTCTTTGTCGTCGAATTTCTGTCATCATCTGGTATAAGTGATACAATTGGCTATGAATCGTGCGCAAAGCAGCATGGGAAGAACCAGACGCCATTTGATAGACATTCGTAGCGCCCAATAAACGGCTCTAGGCATTCGTAAACCACGCCTCAAATACGAGAAAATGCACACCTAGTTTCCAGACCACCATCTCATCGAGATTGTGGACGCATCAGCCAGGCTAGACTGTGTGATAAACAATGTCTAATTCGGTGGACAAGTGTATGCAACCTGCTGTAATTAAAAAGACACTTATTTAATACACAAAGGTTAACATTTCCTCCTGCAGATTTATATATATGTATATATATTTATTTACATTTATACATTTAAATAAAAAACATAATATGGCCAAACTTCGGATACTTTCAGTAGGACAGCCTGCAACCTCACTCCCATGGTCCCGCCCTTAGAGTGGAAGAGGTTCAGAAGCCTGGGAGAGTGGGGGGTGGTGGTAGATGGTGGGGAGAGGAACATTTTATCAGGTGTTGTAGGTGATTTTGAACAGGTGGGTTTTGAGCTGGCTTTTGAATGAGGGGAGTGTATCGGAGTTCCGGATGGCGGGGGGCAGGGAGTTCCAAAGGGTACACTGTAAAAAACAGAATTACGCGTTGTTCAAGTAATTGCATGTTCACAATTGAATGGATAAGGAAATATGAATAATTATTAACGAACAGAAAAATCCTCATCAAACTGATAGGGCGCACCTCAGTGATGTGCAAATATACAATAGTGAATAATCTTAATTGAAAATACATAATCGCCACAGGTGTTTATTCGGCGCATGCGCTTACTGGCCAAGACACGGGGTTTCCCACCTTTCCTCTCGAAATTGGAAGGGCTGACTGAGCAACGTGTTTCTCTCTCCGGTTGAAATTTTTTCCACTTGACATGCAGCCAGGATGGCCAAACTTTGAAAAGGTACGTTACCAGGCTGTAAGTACAATATTGTGTCCTACTCAAGACATAATTTAAAAGGTCTGTGTGCGTTTTTATGAATTACGAGATTTCGATACACACCATGTTTTAGTTTTGACCCAGTGTTTGATATTAAGCTAGCTCATGTGGCAATCACGTTAGCTAAATTTCGAGTGAAGTCCTGCAGAGATGTTCAACCATGTTGTCTGTGTGTTTATCCCATTTACAAACCGGCAGTGTATCTTTGGTACACTATATGGCCCTCTTATTTTACCAGCGCGGTATTTCTGATTTCAGTGCGCACATTGACCATGCGTTGTGCAATGTTTGCTAGCTGATCGCACTAGTCTAGTGACACGCTGCCTGTTCACCAGGGACTAGCCATATCATTTACTGGTAAAGCTAACATTAAACGACTCAAAGTCGTTCATGTTGTCATGATCTATGTTTTGATGTTGCTGTTTAGCTGTTATATGGATAGTAGTGTACGTCTGTAAGGCCGTATTGCCCACGTTTGTGATGACATCTAACTTGTGCACATCAAATGTGCTAGCTATTAAATAGTAACCTTAAATGTAATGCAATGTTATTTTGGTATGCTACGTGGTTCCTAGCACAAGGGTTTTTCTTATGGATACTAAACTTATTTGGAATACTCTGATTATATGTTTCAGATATAACAAATCTCCCATGTTCTGCAAGTACTGCGGTTTCTCTGCAGACCAAGACAGTCTTGTCAGACACCAGCAGCTTCATCACAGGAGACCCCACCATTGGCCGTGTGTGCACTCCAACTGTCCGTGTGTATTCAAAACTCCAGGAGCCCTCAAGTCACACCTCTCAAGATATCATAACAAAGGTGCACTTGTTCATAATCAGCCTAATTTGAATTTCAAATGTGAATGTTGTGAGTTTCAGGAATTATGTTCTGAAAGGGATTTTTTTAAACACCTAGGAAATCACCTCAAAATTCAAGAAACTGTTCAGTGTCCTTTTTCAGGCTGTGACTTTAAAACAAACACTTACAAAACATTCAGTTCACACAAAAGCAGAAAACACAAGCAATATGATACAAATGACTTTAGAACTGTGATTCAGCCTTTTGCTGTACCTGCAGCTGGAAGTATTGATGACGATGATATTGCTGCTTCAACTTCCATTCCACAAGAATCGAGTCATACAGCAGATAATTTTGATGGTACAACAGTTGAGCACAAACTTGCAAGTCTTTTTCTGTCTATGCAAACCGTTTTGCATGTCTCACGAAGTGCAGTTCAAACAATAATTGAGGGACTACGTGATATATTGATTTGCTCAAAATCCAGTGCTTTTCAGGTAGTGTCAGAGGTTCTGGCAAAACACAACATTTCATCAGAGAACACAATTGTTAAGGAGATAGTTGATTCAGTTTTTGCATCCAATCCATTGCTGTCAACAATTTCTGAAAAGGGCTGCCTATCCACTGACTACAGAAGAAACTTGTATTTTGCACAAACTTTTCCTTTGATTGAGGCAGTAGAATATCGATACGCACAAGATAGTAGAAACACGTTTGTTTATGTACCTTTGACTTTGGTGCTTGAAAACTTGTTGAGACGCCCAGATTATTCAGGTGCATTAGTTTTGAGTCAAGAGCACTTGCCTGGTGTTTACAGGACTTTCCAGGATGGCCATTACTTTAGGCAGCACAATGTTTCCCTCACTGAAGAGACAGAAATCAGTATAGCCCTTTACATTGATGAGTTTGAATTGTGCAACCCGTTAGGAACATCACGCAAGATCCACAAAATAGTTGGAGTGTATTGGGTCATCCTAAACTTACCAGCGAAGTTCAGGGCAGGTTTGACATCCATTCAGTTGGGAGCTTTAGGAAAGAGTGTTGATGTCAAGAAGTTTGGTTATGAGAGTTTTTTAGAGCCCCTCATAAAGGATCTTAAGCTGGTTGGTCAACATGGGGTCTTTGTGGAGAACTTGAAGACGACCGTTAATGTAAAGTTGTTTTGTGTCTGTGCAGATAATCTCGGAGCACATGGTTTAGCAGGATTCCAGGAAAGCTTTATTGTGGATAAGTTTTGCCGTTTTTGCTTGGTGAGTCATAGAGAAATAGCAACTGTTAAATCAGGGGATTTTGTTTTGAGAACTGTTGAACAGCACAATGAGTTTGTGGAAGAGCTTAAGCGAAATGAAACCATTAAGAGTGTAAATGGTGTTAAACGTGAGTGTGTTTTGAGTAAGCATTTGTCCAACTTTCATCCTGTAACGGGGTTCCCCCCTGATGTCTTGCACGACGCTTTTGAAGGCATTGTTCCGATCGAATTAGCATTGTGCCTTTCAGACTTGATTTCTAAAGGATTTTTCACTTTGGCCCGACTTAACCACAGCATCAGATCATTCCCCTATAAATATACAGATAAAGTCAACAAGCCAAAGGTCATTGCTAAATCAGCCCTTTCAAAGAAGTCTATTGGGGGGAATGGACATGAAAACTGGGCGCTGCTGCGACTGCTTCCTCTCATGGTTGGTTGGCTCGTCCCAGAGAATGAACCATCATGGGAAATATTAATGGACTTGAAGGAGATCGTTCAAATAGTTGTTTCTGACAAATTCACAGAAGAAACATTAAGTTATCTGGCATTTAAGTTATCAGATCATCGCTTGCTACTTAAAGCCACGTTTCCTGATTTTGTCTTAAAACCGAAACATCACATAATTGAGCATTATCCACACCTCATACGCTGTTATGGTCCGTTAGTGGAACTATGGACCATGAGGTTCGAAGCAAAGCACAGTGTCTTCAAGAGAGTTGCTCGGGATATACATAACACAAAGAATGTACTGCTTTCCTTAGCTACAAAGCATCAGCAGTTAATGGCATACAATTTGGCTGGACAAAGCCTCTTTAAGTCTGACTTGTACATCGACAAAGTTGTAGCTGTTAAGGTGGAAACTTTGGGCAGTGCACAGAGATCTGCGGTGTTAAGAAAATTGCCACATGTTGACACTGTTTCTATTACTCGCAAACTCGAACTGTTTGGAACAGAATATTCTCAAGGCATGATTGTCACAGCTGGGCATTGCTATGGGCAGCCAGAGTTTTTCAAAATTTTGAGCATCATTATCCATGGAGACAAAGTATTATTCTTGTCAAAGAAGCTTGTCGCCTGGTACTTTGAGCATCATAGGTCTTTTCAAGTAGAGGACAGTGTCTATGGTGAAATCACAGTTGTTGACGTCAATCAATTGAATCATTACTATCCTTTGGCAGCTTACCTTGTTGGGGGAAGGCTCTGGGTGACGCTGAGGACACATTGTTAGACGAATCATGGTGAGTCTTACAACGTTATTCCAAAACTAGTCTCATAAATTCCAATTCCATGAATGTGTTTGTATTGTGTATAATGTATTACACTGCCTCAAAGTAAAGGGAACACCTAAGCAATGAAATGCAACTCCCAGTCAATCATACTTCTGTGATACCAGCCTGTCCAGTTACGAAGCAACATGCAGTGTGAATCCATTTTGCTTACTGTTGTGCGAATTTAACAAGCAATGGCTAGAAAGTAGAGGTAATAGTCAAAATACGCCCCAAAACCAGTTATTCATCAGATGGTGTCACAGACCATTTTTCTTTTTTCATCCTTTCTGGCAGAGTTTTTGGTCATATCTGCATTTTGACAGTGTCCCACACCTGGAGGTACCATGAGGCGGTGTCTATCTCACTCAATTTGCTCAGTGAGTGCCACTCATCCGAGATGAGTAGGACTACCTGAGCAAATTCAATGGGTGACAGACACCGCCTCGTGGTTACTAAAGGGGTGTGAAACTGTCAAAATTCACATGTGACCAAAAACTAGGCAAGAATTGATGAAAAAAAAAAAGAGAAATGGTCTGTGACTCCACCTGACGAATAACTATATTTTGGCCGTATTTTAGTTATTAACAGTAATTTCTACCCATTGCTTGTTAAAAATGACAAAGTAGGCAAAATGGCTTCACAATCAGTTGCTTTGTAACTGGACAGGCTATCACAGAAATATGAGTGTGACTTGGGAGTTGCTTTGGTGTGTCCTTTATTTTTTCGAGCAGTATATTTTCTGATCCTGAATGTTTCCTGTTTCATAGGTACTGTTGCTCAGAGTCATAATATCCGCTGATCAAGCAAGACGTGTCCAAATTGAAGAATTGCCAGAGTCTGTGGATGCGCTTGTGGATTTCATAAAAGAAAAACTACAACTTCAGGGGGATTTCCAATTGCAGTTTGAGGACCCTGAATTCCAAAATGCCCGCTGCGATTTGTCAGATATATCAGAACTTCCAGCTGAACGTGCAGTTCTACACATTAAGTGGAAAGGGCATTCAGCTTATGAAGATCCCTTGGAGCGATCACAGTCCCTTGGATCCATCTCGTCACTTGACACTGCAAGCTTAAGCTCCTCCAAAGGAATCTCACCTGCCACTTCACCCAGCCCCTCGCCCACCACCTCAGGAAATTTGCGCAGTGCGTCAGAGTGGCCCTGTCCATTCCTTATCCCCGCTCTGTCCCTTGATGTTGAGCTGAAGTTAAGAAAAGGCAATGAGGCATATGAGAAGACCAAGAAAAGCATTGATGTTACAAGAGACATTAAGACAGACATTCTTGACAAACTTGCCCATGCTGCTTTTGCTATAAAAGCGTATCCTCAGCCTCATGAAGTTGAATCGATTGCAGTTGCTTTGATTACCAAATATCCGTGCCTCAGAGATGTCGATGGCAATGGTTATGATGGATGGCTTGGCAGTATCAGGAACAAGTTCAACAACTTCAGAGCAAAGCTGCGACTGGCTGGTTGCAGTGACGTTTCCCTTAATAGCAAAAGAAAGACAGATGGAGAGACTGGACCATACACACTGAAGAAGGCCAAACGTGGTGAGATTAATCATTTTCCTGAACATCCAAATCAGCAGGATGATGCCTCACTTGAACAGCAAAGAAAGCTCTTGGTGGAAGCATCAAAGAAAGCCAAAATCGATCAGAAATTCATAAGGGAAACAATGGAAATGACCTTTTCCCTGAGGAGAAGGGAGCTTGTTGATGACCAGCCGATGGTGACTGAAGTGCAGGACAGATGGCCTGCTTTATTTTTCAAAGAGCAGGTAAGAATTTACAAATTTGGTACTACTGTAGACGTCTGTATCCTGAGAACCCCTCCATTGTTTGACTTGTACCTTTTTGTGTATGTTGCTTTGTGTATTTGACAGATTGATGCTGAGTTTTTTCGCATCACAAACAAGATGCTGTTGACGACATTCAGAGCTGCAGTGGACGAATACACTCCCAAACTACTTCGTCTGTACCGTGCCCGAAAAGCAGCCTTTGGAAAGGCTATGGAGGATGTCATGGCGAAGCTTGATGATGAGGTATGTTGTGGTTGAAATACTTACCTTTTGGAAGACTGCTCAAACCAGGTTTAAAAAAAAACCCAACAAAACAAATAAACAATGTACATACCTTGCACTGCTTCAAAAACCTAAAAGGAACAGCAAAGCAAGTCAGTCAGCTTACTTCTATGATATCAGCATGTCCAGCTAGAAAGCAACACTCGTTGTGAAATCGGTTTTGCCAACTGTCCAGTCGGAAGGCAAAATAAATTCACAATGAGTGTTGCATCCTAACTGGACAGGCTGATATCATAGATTGACATGATCGATCATGATTCACTTGGAGTTGTTTTGCTTTCTTTTAGCTGTCCCATTTATGTGTGTGTTTCTGGAACAGTGTAGTTGCTGGGGAAAAACCTTTAATTTATGGGAGTAAAAAGAAAATGAGTAAAAAGATTTTTACTATAAGGAAGTGTATGACCTCAACTATTGTGACCTAACTAACCATGTTGTTTTTTTTCTGCTTTTTTGGCATAGACCTCTGACATCCTCTGGCACCGCAAAGACGCTGCTCTTCGAGGACTTCCAGTATTTCTCCGTGATGAACCTAAGGAACTCTTCAGAGAATGCCTTGTAAGTAGTCATTAACATCAAACAGGAACTACATTTTTTTTTCAAAGAAATCGTATAACGGCTCACAATACCTTTTATTTCTCATATACACATATACTGTGTACACTATACGCATGCACACTCAGACTGAAAGTATGCCGACATATATGTAGGACAGTAATAGACTACAACAGAGAATAAAAATGGCGTATTAGTGTAAGAGGAGGTAATGAATAGAAGAGGGGGTGGGGTTAATTGCACCTGTGGCGCCTCCCTGAGGGCAACAGTTCAAACATCTCAGTGATGAGGGAGCTGTCATTGATAAGCTGTTTTGTCATGAGTAGATGGTACAGGAGAGGGCAGAACACATTTACAAAGTCAATGTGAGTGTAAAATCCTTTTTTCCTCAGGAGACCGATGTAGATGATGTGGCTCTCCAGGGCGTGGCTGTGGGAATTCTTTATGTTCGTGAAGACTGTGGTCCAGGGACATCTACGCGAGTGCAAAACATTGCAGTCCTCCTCGAAGAGAGAGTGGTTTTGCAAGATCTCCCAGATACTCCAACTGCTCTGGCATACCTTTTTGGCCTCCTTTATGCCCTGAATATCTCCTACCCGAAGGCTCTGAAGTATACTTTCGAAACTTTGCAAAATATCTTCATGGAAATCGGTCCAAAATGCACACAGCGTGTGCGATCTCTGAAGAACAAACTTGCATTGTAAGAGTGAATACGACGTTGTATTTTAAAAAGCGTACTGGTTACATCAAGTTCCCCTTGATGGCCCATGTTCTTACGGTGTTGTAGTACGGCTATGTTTTAGAGAAAAATGCGGATGGCATTTTATTTCAATGTTGGCGTAGTTATTGCACTTTGCACTTTATACAGCAGTATAGTTGCCCATCATTGGCTTTATTTTACATTGATTTTTTTACTTACCAGACATGTTGAACCTTATAGCATTTAGGTTGTGCAGGCCCATGTTCTGAATCAGCCAGTGTGCATTAAAGGGGAACTCCGGGGCATTTGAAGCGCAATCCCATTGCTAGAGGTTGTCAAATACTGATAGTAGGACACAGACAGGTGCAAATCGGCGCTCCCTGTGCGGCGATTGCACTGTTCGCGCAGACTGTCATGCTAGCCAAATACGTGGTGGCTAAGGGGCAAGTGCTAAACCTTCCACGTAAAACAACAACTTGCACACTGCAGAAACGTCACACCACTTTATAAACCATCCGACAATAAAGTCACAAGCCTTACCATCAAAACCATATGCATGGTTCTCACATTACTGGCATGGGGACGTTACAAAACAACTTTATAAACAGCATGTCACTTACCGGTTGTTGGTACGCGCGCGCATGTGAAAGCCCAAAAGAGTCGATGGAGAATAATCCCATATACAAAGCAGTTATCTTCTCTAGAAAAACTGCGTTCAAGTATTTAAAACATTGCAGCAATACATGCCCAGTAATATTGTTTTAATGTTTTAAATACTTGAACGCAGTTTTTCTAGAGAAGATAATTGTTTTGTATATGGGATTATCGTCCATCGACTCTTCTGGGCTTTCACATGCGCGAGCGTACAACCAGCCGGTGAGTTACATGCTGTTTATAAAGTTGTTTTGTAACGTCCCCATGCCAGTAATGTGAGAACCATGCATATGGTTTTGATGGTAAGGCTTGTGACTTTATTGTCGGATGGTTTATAAAGTGGTGTGACGTTTCTGCTGTGTGCAAGTTGTTGTTTTACGTGGAAGGGTTAGCAGTTGCCCCTTGGCCACCACGTATTTGGCTAGCATGACAGGCTGCGCAAACAGCGCAAACGCCGCACAGGGAGCGCCGATTTGCACCAGTCTGTGTCCTACTGTCAGTATTTGACAACCTCTAGCAATGGAAATGCGCTTCAAATGCCCCGGAGTTCCCCTTTAAGGCTGTGTAGGTACAAATACTTGATTTTGTTAAAAAAAATACTTGATTTTGTTAAAAAAAATACTTATGGAAATAAAGTTTTTTACAAAGTGTGAAGTTTGTTGTACATTATTGAAGTTTTGTAATTGTGTAGAACAGTTACAAAAGGAATGTATACTTTATTGATAAATTGTGATGACCTCAATTGCCTTTTTTTAGTAAAGTGAATTGTCACTGTTCAGCAAAAAGAAAAATCCTTGTTGGTAGAATAAGGAATTTAAAATTGACTTAATTAAGAATTCTTAATAAAGATTACAGTGTTATCATAGTTAAGATTATGATGGGAACATTATTGGCAAAACATACAATTCTGAATGCAGACGGTTGCCTGTAAATTTCAAATATTCTCAACTATTCTTTTTTTACGGTGTAGGGGCAGCGATGGAGAACGCTCTGTCCCCAAGGGTGAGGTACTTGGTCTTGGTGATGGTAGTGAGGAGGTTTGCATCAGAGGAGCGGAGATGTCGAGTGGGGGAGTAGGGGTGGACGAGGTTTGTAAGGTATGGAGGTGAGTATGGAGGTAAATATGTTTGTTTCCTTAGCTAGGAAATTGTTTTTGAATTGGCTCTTATGAATGAATTGGATTATTTTTAAATTAATTATGATTACAATGAATTGAACTCCAATTGGCTTGAATTGGACTGTATTATTTAAGTGTCTTGAGATGACATTTGTTGTAATTTGGCGCTATATAAATAAAATTGAATTGAATTGAATTTGTGGCAGCTCCGCTGAATGAATCCAAACATCTCCAATGTATTTCTAATATTGCCTTTAATTATCTACACGCAAAATAAGAAAAAAATATCTAAAAGGCTCAAATTAGGCCGCTAATATGCAAAAAACTGAGCTTCTCCCTGGTCAGCAGCACGCTTGAAGAGCAATTAACCCTTTCTCTATCACATATCACATTGTCCAATACCCCACCTATTGTCAAAACATGGGATCTACACTACAACAGACACCTGTACATGAACACACAAAAAAGGCCTCTATTAGCTTGTTTATGCAACATTATCTAAAATAATACCACTGTGAATTATGAAAATCATAACATTTATCAAGACCACACAGCTGATTGTAGACAAATTGCTGTTAACCTGAATGTCCTCCTTTTGTCTTGCTTTTCACACGATAGAATCTTAATGAGGGAGACTCTGTGGACATTCCCATGGAAATCCTCTGCTATGAGGACACCAGCGCTGCAAGCCCAGCATCACCACAACTAAACCCCTCAAGACTGGGGATCATCCTAGAGGACAGCCTTGTTATGGAAGCGCTCACCAACCTACTTCAGGCAATGGGCCTCTGGTTTGGCTTTACCTACGCATTCCACCTGCAGTACCCGAAGTGCTTAAAAAACACATTTGCCTTCATTCAGCAGGTAATGCTAAATTTGGGTTGAAATGAGCTACCTCCCAAGGTTCAAAAGCTGAAGAATGATCTTGCAGTGTAAGACTTTCAGTGTAACTTGTATTTTAGACCCTATCCCAACCAGACTGTTCAAGGAGCATTATGTGGTCCAGTCCAACATCAACAAATAAAGCTTCAAACCCCACTTGAGGACCTTGCAGTTCTCATGGACACTGTCCATTAACCTCAAGTTCTCACTAGGATGGATTTTAATCATCATTAGGCTCTTATTTCACACCAATATTAATGATTTGATTTTATAGGGTAAGTGATGAGACTTACTTTGGGCTCCAAGTAGGCCTTTCCTTATACACTCACAATCTCTAAATTCATCCTGTTGATGCTGTCATCTCATCTATAATAAAGAAAGAATGATACAGTTCCAAAAATAGCCCTACATGTTACATGTCATTATCTCCTCCATTTTTTCCAGATTCAAATTTTAAGTAATTTTTGTCTCATCAGTCTAGGAAACCTTACTCTGAAAAATTTCTTATTTTGTATTTATTAAGCAAATTCTAGTTAAGCTTTTGGATTTTTGCTGCTGATAAAATGTTTTTGTCTTCTAGAGTAGAGCAGTTTTCTAAACTGTGATTTAGATTATTTTCATAGCTGTTAAAATGTCGTGTTTTTTTGTAATTTTCCCATTTCTATATTTCATAAAATTATACATATGTGATTATCTGCAACCCTAAGTAGGTCAAAGCTGGTATGGAAAAGGAATGGAAGATTATCTTAAGGTAAATTAAATAAACAAATTAACATGTGATGCTGGCTTGTATTGTAACTTAAAGGGGAACTCCGGGGCATTTGAAGCGCATTTCCATTGCTAGAGGTTGTCAAATACTGACGGTAGGACACAGACCGGTGCAAATCGACGCTCCCTGTGAAGCGATTGTGCTGTTTGCGCAGCCTGTCATGCTAACCAAATATGTGGTGGCTAAGGGGCAAGAGCTAAACCTTCCACGTAAAACAACAACTTGCACACTGCAGAAACGTCACACCACTTTATAAACCATCCGACAATAAAGTCACAAGCCTTACCATCAAAACCATATGCATGGTTCTCACATTACTGGCATGGGGACGTTACAAAACAACTTTATAAACAGCATGTCACTTACCTCTTGTCGGTAGGCGCGCGCATGTTAAAGCCCAAAAGAGTCAATGGACGATAATCCCATATACAAAACAATTATCTTCTCTAGAAAAACTGCGTTCAAGTATTTAAAACATTACAACAATACATGCCCAGTAATATTGTAATACTTTAAATACTTGGAAATGCGCTTCAAATGCCCCGGAGTTCCCCTTTAAGAAAAAAAGACATTCAATGAAATTCTATTGAATATATACAGGATGCACAATGAACTCTGGTTTGTCGAGTTTGATCAGCATTGACTGTGCTTGTGTTTATGGAAAGATCCATACATTTTCAGAAATCCAAGCAACTCTGCATTGTTCCTCTACTGACACCTTGTGGTGGATTCTACAAAGTACAGTTGGTCTGTAAATTCAGCTGCCCTTCAAACTGCATCAAGCAGCTCATGTCTGCCCTGTGGGAGGTGTGCCAGTGGTGTGATGTTACATTGACCTCTGATAATTGACTGGCTGTCAGTGAACATAAAAAGTATCTGGTCAGTTTCAGAGCAGGTACTCATTTTGCTAACATGAAAGGAATGTAAGGTTTTGATAACAACTGTATATCAGCTATTCTGCATAATTAAAAAATCAAATCACTGATTGAAACAGGAAAAAAAAACATGGAACTATTAAATTCAAATTCAATTCAATTCAATTCAAAAATACTTTATTTATCCCAGAGGGAAATTAAATGTTGATGTAGCTCAATTAAATCAAGGAGTTATTATAGATGCTGATGGCTGTGGGCAGGAATGATTTCCTGTAGCGGTCCGTTTTGCATCCAAACTGAAGAAGCCTTTGACTGAAGAGACTCTGTTTTCCGATAACAGTCTCATGGAGAGGATGTTCATGGTTGTCCATAATTCTCTTGATTTTATGCAAAATTCTTCTTTGCATTATTGTCTCCAGAGGTTCCACAGTCGTCCCCAGAACAGAACCAGCCTTCCTTATCAGGTTGTTGAGTTTTTTTAAATGTGTCCCAGAAGATTTTCAATTTAAATTTATCAGTTTTCCTTTCCCCTTTGAAGCTTTAAAGTTGTTAAAAACACCTAACTGGAGATCATCATCATAATTTAAAGTCACACTTAAGGCTGATTCATACTCGGCGCAAACGCGCAACTGTTCTGGCTCGAGAACCATTAATGACGTCATCGAAAGCGCCAGCCCCTTCACAGTTCCTTCAGCTCATAAGCGCAGTTTGCGCCGAGTATGCGTCACATTTGTAGTTCTCTCCAGACCAGCGGGCGTCACTGTTGAGGAAACAAGCTGAAAAGCATACGAAGAAAGCATACACAATACCACCTGTGGTGTCACGTCAGCAGAGGCTGGCACATCTGATGCGGAATGAATTTACTCTGGGTGTAGAACTGTATATGTATATATCTCAGAGCTAAGCGGCTGCGGCAAAAACAGAAGAGAAGGTGGATTGTTCGTCCTTTGCAACAAGACGAACTTTGTCAAACGTTGTCCCAGTGTAACTTCATAGACGTGTCGTACAGATGTTTGTAGAGGCGCATCCTCTCGGTCACCGTGGTCTCTGCAGTGTTCATTTTTTCTTTTTCTTGGTCAGCTGTTTCCGGTTGAGCGCGTGCGAAGTCAGAAAAAAAGTTGTGTGCGCGCCCTTGCGCCGCGCAAGGATTTTCTAGCTTGCGAAGGGGGGCGTGGCGGAATTTTGGGACACGTGACCGTTTGCGCCATTTGCGACCAGCTAGTATGAGCGAGGTTGCGCCGAGTATGAATCAGCTTTTATGTGATTGTAAATGTAATGTGTATTTTTAATAATTTAAATGAGTCTAGATGAGAAGTTCATGAGGCAAAAATTCAGCGTTGAAGTGCTTTTGTTTTATCTTTGTTGTACACTGTGTCAACTCTACACGAATATCTGACACAAAAAAGGGAAAAAATGTTTTGAAGGTATTCAATGGTAAATTAGAGTCCGTGATTTGGAAAAATGCTGATGTAACAGGTCTCAGGCGGAGAACCCATAAACAGATAAGGTTTCTGTAAAAACAGGAGAAAGAATGAAACAGGTGATCATTGCTTCTGTTCAGTGCAGCTTCGCTCAGCAGAATCTATTTACTCGGTGCAAAACCAAAAAGTAAATTATGTCCCCTGTAAGTGGGAGGACGTATCACAGGCAGGGCGCAACGAGCTGAAATATGTGAAACCGACTGGCCTGAACTTCCCACAAGACAGAGGAGCTCTTCTACCCCTGTACATGGGAGGAAACAGGACTGGGCTTCCATGAATGGGAAGGTTAACAACAAACCTCCAAAACAACCAAGTGTGAAACTGCAGAACAGATTTGCTCCACTATCGAAGGACTCTGGATCTCTATTGGATGACCATCCATCCCAAAGCAGCAAGGCAAGGAGTGAAAACCTGTTAAAAAGTATAATTCAATTTCAATTCAAAATTCAAAAATTACTTTATTTATCCCAGAGGGAAATTAAATGTTGATGTAGCTCAATTAAATCAAAGAGTTATTATAGATGCTGATGGCTGTGGGCAGGAAAGATTTCCTGTAGCGGTCCGTTTTGCATCCAAACTGAAGAAGCCTTTGACTGAAGAGACTCTGTTTTCCGATAACAGTCTCATGGAGAGGATGTTCAGGGTTGTCCATAATTCTCTTGATTTTATGCAAAATTCTTTGCATTATTGTCTCCAGAGGTTCCACAGTCGTCCCCAGAACAGAACCAGCCTTCTTTATCAGGTTGTTGAGTCTTTTTAGGTCCCTGGTTCTGATGCTGCTGCCCCAACAGATGACGCAAGAGGAAATGACGCTCTCAACAACAGACTTGTAGAAGATCTGCAACATCTTGTTGCAAACCTTGAAGGACCATAGCTTCCTCAAGAAGTACAGTCTGCTCTGTCCTTTCTTGTAGATTGCTTCACTGTTGTGTCTCCAGTCCAGTCTGTTGTCCACATGAACACCAAGGTATTTATATTCCTCAACCACCTCCACTTCTTCTCCCATGATGGAAACAGGGTTTGATCTGACCTTGTTTCTCCTGAAATCTACAATCATCTCCTTTGTTTTGTTAACATTCAAGATGAGATGATTGTTCCCACACCATGCCACAAAGCGGTCCACCAGCTCTCTGTACTCAGCTTCTTGTCCATCTCTGATACACCCGACAACTGCAGAGTCATCTGAATATTTCTGTAGATGACAGGAGTCTGACTTGTACTGGAAGTCTGAAGTGTACAGAGTGAAAAGGAATGGTGAGAGTACAGTCCCCTGTGGTGCTCCTGTGCTGCTGATCACCTGGTTAGACACACAATTCTTCAGTCTGACAAACTGTGGTCTGTTTGTCAGGTAGTCATTAATCCAGGTGATTGTTGAGGCCTCCACCTGAGTCTTCTGGAGTTTCAGACTAAGCAGATCAGGCTGGATTGTGTTAAATGCACTGGAGAAATCAAAGAACATGATCCTCACAGTGCTGCCTGCTTTGTCCAGATGACAGTGGGTTTGTTGAAGCAGATGTATGATAGCGTCTTCAACTCCAACTCCATGGCGATAAGCAAACTGCAGGGGGTCCTGATATGTGCTGGTTTGCTTACACAGGTGGGTCAACAGGAGTCTCTCCAGGACCTTTATGATGTGGGATGTCAGGGCAACAGGTCTGTAGTCATTGATGTCTGAAGGATGAGTTTTCTTTGGTACCGGAACCAGACAGGATGTCTTCCACAACAGTGGTACCTTCTCCTGGGTCAAGCTAAGGTTGAAAAGGTGTTGCAGAATCCCACAGAGCTGCTCTGCACAGGCCTTCAGGACTCGGGGGCTGACACCATCTGGACCTGCAGCCTTGTTCCGGTTCAGTCTTTCCAACTGCCTCTTCACCTGACTTCTAGAAACAGAAAAGTGGGAGGGGGAGGCAAAGGGGACAGCAGCATCTCCTGATTGGGTTGATGACAAACTAGTGGAAGCAGAAGAATCCATGACTGAGGTGGAGATGTTACAGGAAAGCTGTGGGTCAGAGGAGGGTGGGATGTCTCTTTGGCTAGGAACAGGAGGGGAGGATGGTGAGCTTGTTCCTGAACTGAACCTGTTGAAGAATGTGTTCAGCTCATTTGCTCTGTCCAGACTTCCATCCATCTGATCCTCCCTCTGCTTGAGGCCTGTGATCTTCTTCATTTCTGACCACACATCTCTGATATTGTTCCTCTGCAGTTTACTCTCAAGCTTCTTTCTATACACCTCCTTGCTCTCTCTGATCTTGACTTTGAGCTGCTTCTGTATACTCCTCAGTAACTCCCTGTCTCGCTCCCTAAAGGCTCTTTTTTTCCTGTTCAATAGTTCCTTTAGCTCACTGGTGATCCAGGGTTTGTTATTAGGGAAGCATCTCACTGTTCTGGTGGGGATGGTGTTGTCCACACAGAAGTTTATATAGTCAGTCACACACTCAGTCATGGCATTAATGTCCTCTCCATGTGGCTTACAAAGAGAAATCCAATCGGTTGCATCAAAACAACCATGTAAGGCTTCTTCAGCATCATGTGACCACTTTCTAACAGTCTTTTTTGTGACAGGTAGTCTCTGGACAAGGGGTTTATATGCTGAACAGAGAAAAACAAGGTTGTGATCCGATTTTCCCAGGGGAGGTCTTGATTTGGAAATGTATGAATCCTTGACATTTGTGTAAAACAAATCCAATGTCTTGTTTTCTCTGGTAGAGCAGCTGACAAACTGTTGAAAAGTTGGCAGTGTACCAGAGAGTGAGGCATGATTAAAATCACCAGATATTGCCACAAAAGAATTGGGGTGTTGTGTCTGTATCTTAGCAACAACGGAACTGATGACATCACATGCAGTGTCGGCAACAGCTGAGGGTGGAATGTAAACAGCCACCAAAACAACACAGGTGAACTCTCTTGGCAAATAATATGGCCGAAAACTTACTGCCAATAGTTCAATGTCAGGACTGCAGATACGACTCTTCACAGTAACATGTCCTGGGTGACACCATCTGTTGTTGACAAGCACTGCCAATCCACCCCCTTTCCTTTTCCTGCTACTCTTTAAATCTCGATCTGCTCGTACAGTCAGGAAGCCCGGCAGAGAGACGCTGGAGTCGGGTATATGATCCTGTAGCCATGTCTCAGTAAAACACATAATGCTACATTCCCGATATTCTTGCTGAGTCCTTGTCAAGGCTAAAAGTTCATCCAACTTGTTAGCTAACGATCTTACATTTCCCATGATGACGGATGGCAGAGATGGTTTGAACTTCTTCTTTCTTTCTCTCCTCTTTGCTCCTGCTCTGCATCCACGACGCCTCCTTTTCAATTCCAGTGGGATTTCTGGCTTCAGTTGTCGAATTATTTCTGCTTTTCCAATATTAATCAGCTGCTCCCTGTTGTAAACCACCTTGTTGCTATGGTTATGCATCATGACAAAAGAGTAAAATATACAAAAGTATTGGGAAAAATTAATCCAGCTGCACAGCATCCAAGGCAGGAAGGAACAGTTGTCCAAAAAATGCAATTTCTTCCAAGAAATAACAGCAATGAAATTTAGAAAAAAGAAAAATCTCAATGTGAGGTACAGAGCTACTCCAACGTGCTGCCACCCTCAGCAGCGCATTCTAGAAGAATAAGAATAAGGCCACAAGGAAAGCTAAAGGCTGGGCCTGAAACTCTGATTGTGGGTGACTCTGCCGTAAATGATGTACAAAGGATGTGCGGTAAGAACACTAAAGTCCTCTGCTTTCCGAGGGATATGGTCAATGATCTGAAGGAGAGAATTCTTGGAATTGCAGATAAATATCCAACTGTGACAAACATCGTGCATACAGGGTCAAACGATGTGTCCAGGTAACAATCTGAGGTTCTGAAACGGGACTTTATTGGATTATTAAACTCAGTGAGCTCGCTGAATGCAGCTGTATTCATCAGTGGACCTGTACCACCCATCAGAGGAGGAGAGGAAAGATTCAGCAGATTGTTGGCACTGAATAAATGGCTTTTATTGGTATGTGCTGACCACTCAGTGAATTTTATTAATAATTTTTCAAAAACATTTGGAACGCGGGCACCTTTTTAAGGCAAATGGATTTAATTTTAAAAAGTCAGGGGTGAAACTGTTCACCTCCAACATATTTTATTTCCTACTTCATCCATCTGTGCTCGGTGCCAAGACTGAGATAAACGAGGAGTTATCTCATAGGAACAAACAAAGCCCAGCAGAAACCTTGAGGAGGAAGTCCATCTGCCCCCACCCGAGAAGAGCTTCGGAAAGGAGAGACATCAGAGGCAAGAAGAGGGGTCCTTATTTGCCCCCAACCCTCTCAACAGTACCAATGACCAGGACCGGGACCTTCCCCAGCCCCCCAAACCCCTGACAGGTCATCGCGCTCCTCCCCTCACCTGAAATTCACTGAGCAGATGATGGAGCGGGTCAACGCTGGGCTCAGATCCCTTTTTGTCCCCCATAAACCCCCCCACCAGAGTGGTCAAAGGTTCGAGCCCCCAGCCCCACCCCCTCCTGTCCCTCCATGCCGCCATCATGTTCTGTTTCCGCAGTCTGATATATGATGTGTGGAGGATCCGGGCTGCAAGGATTATGGCAGTTGTGACTTTTCCCAGGACAAGCGGGGACCCTGTTTGTTAGAAGGTTTTAAAATTTCTGTACTTTTAGGTGACAGAAGGAGAAATGTGGCCCAGTCAAAACACAGAGAGTTGCACTCTAAAAGATCTTTAAATAAAGTAAACATACCTTGTGTGTCACAGACTCTCCCAAACACGCGGGGGCAAATAATACCTCTAAAACACATTTTTAATTAATGATTTTAATCACTGAGCACACCCTGGATTTGATGTTTTTAACTGAAACTTGGTTAGACCAAAATAACAGTTCTGCTGTTAACAGCAAGGCCAGAGTGAGCAGGAGAGGAGGAGGGGTCGCAGTTTTATTTAATGAATCATTTCAATGTAAGCGGTTATCTCCTGGAAGTTTTCAGTCCTTTGAATATTTGGTTATACACCTGAAGGCCTCATCCAGAGTCCTGTTTCTGAATGTTTACAGGCCCCCCAAATACTGTGCAGACTTTTATGACCTCAATGAACTGCTGTCTATGATCTGTGTTGGTTTTGACTGTAATTATTGTTGTTGATTTTAACATCCAAGGGACAACCCTCAGGTCAAAGGGACTAAAGACCTGGGTAACACTCTGGACAACTTTGGGCTGACTCAGCATGCAACAGAGGCCACGTACAACAGGGGGCACACTCTAGACTTACTGATCTCTGTGGATCTGACCATTTCAAAGGTTACTGTGTCTTATGTGGGCCTGTCTGATCAATCCTGTGTTTTCTAAGTAGAGTACGAATTCAGTGCACACAAATGTCTCAACAGCAGTGATCTCAAAACGGTGTAACATCCTGAAACATCCCATAGTTAAGCTGCTATAGGCCTAGACTGCTGGGGGAGCTCATCTGTTCCACCTTTCCTCACTTTACTCTCTTTTTTCCCTGTTTAATTTCTCAAATGATATTATGTACATGTGACATTATTGTGGTCATTGACTCGTGTTTCCCTGTTCCAACAGGTATACAGTTTAATTCAATTCAATTCAATTCAAATTCAAAAATACTTTATTTATCCCAGAGGGAAATTAAATGTTGATGTAACTCAATTAAATCAAGGAGTTATTATAGATGCTGATGGCTGTGGGCAGGAAAGATTTCCTGTAGCGGTCCGTTTTGCATCCAAACTGAAGAAGCCTTTGACTGAAGAGACTCTGTTTTCCGATAACAGTCTCATGGAGAGGATGTTCAGGGTTGTCCATAATTCTCTTGATTTTATGCAAAATCCTTCTTCGCATTATTGTCTCCAGAGGTTCCACAGTCGTCCCCAGAACAGAACCAGCCTTCCTTATCAGGTTGTTGAGTCTTTTTAGGTCCCTGGTTCTGATGCTGCTGCCCCAACAGATGACGCCAGAGGAAATGACGCTCTCAACAACAGACTTGTAGAATATCTGCAACATCTTGTTGCAAACCTTGAAGGACCTTAGCTTCCACAAGAAGTACAGTCTGCTCTGTCCTTTCTTGTAGATGGCTTCACTGTTGTGACTCCAGTCCAGTTGTCACCAAGGTATTTATATTCCTCAACCACCTCCACTTCTTCTCCCATGATGGAAACAGGGTTTGATCTGACCCTGTTTCTCCTGAAATCTACAATCATCTCCTTTGTTTTGTTAACATTCAAGATGAGATGATTGTTCCCACACCATGTCACAAAGCGGTCCACCAGCTCTCTGTACTCAGCTTCTTGTCCATCTCTGATACACCCGACAACTGCAGAGTCATCTGAATATTTCTGTAGATGACAGGAGTCTGACTTGTACTGGAAGTCTGAAGTGTACAGAGTGAAAAGGAATGGTGAGAGTACAGTCCCCTGTGGTGCTCCTGTTATGTAATGGTGTTACAGTGTTTTTTTTCCCCCTCATTTCTGTCTTCTCAAACCCCAGCTGGTCAAGGCAGATGGCCACCCTTCCTGAGTCTGGTTCTGCCAGAGGTTTCTTCCTGTTAAAAGGGAGTCATTCCTTTTCACATTCACCTCAGGCACGCTCAGGACAGTAGATTGGACTGAAGACAAGTTTCGGTGCAATCTGTTGGTTTCCATAGCAAGGAAATTGTTTTTGAATTGGCTCTATATGAATGAATTGGATTATTTTATAAATAATTATAATTACAATGAATTGAATTCCAATTGGCTTGAATTGGACTTTATTATTTAAGTGCCTTGAGATGACATTTGTTGTATTTGGCGCTATATAAATAAAAATTAATTTAACAATGAGATCTTTAACCAGGTCTCTCTTTAACACCTGCCCTGTTCAGTCAATGAGCTCATCAGTAGCTTCAATGCTAAAATGTTAAATGTTATGGATGCTATTGATCCCATTAAGGTGAAGGTTATCTCTAGAAGTAAGAAGTCTCCATAGCAAAATTCCACACTGGTGAATGGGAAAAGGGGGTCGGAAAGCTGAGCGCAGATCGAGAAAAACAAATCTCCAGGTTCATTATAACATCTATAAAGAGAAACTTCACTCTTATAATTTACAACTGAGGAATGCAAGGAAGTCCTACCAGGGGCGAGGCTAGGGTATTTTTAGTGGTGCCAAGGCACCACCGTGAGATAGCTCGGCACCCCCTGGCTCAGCACATTTTTAAAATATTACATTACGCAATAACACTTTTTTTTTTTGCTCAAGGATGCATTATTTTAGTGACCATTTTATTTATTTTCTAGCATTTGTTTTTGTTTTAACTCTTTACTCCCAAAACAAATGTTGAGTTATCTTCAATATTTGTCTCAGGCTCTCTGTTATCCCTGTCAAGCCACAGTCTTTTGAAATGAAGAGGTCAAAATTGAATGTTGTAGAGCAAAACACTACTCAAAGCAAAACAAATACGGCTCCAAAATTTATAAATGTACTAGTTCGCCTCAATTAGTGAGAAATAAAGTGCCTCTGTGAGCACTGGGGGCTGGGCACCCCTAAAGACCAGATCCTAAAATCGCCCCTGAGTCCTACTTCCGACATCTCCAAAAACGTTCAAAATGCTCGGGCCTTATTTGCTACAGTAGACAGGCTAACAACTGTTTGTGGCAACTGAACTTCATTCCACCATGGCCTGCAATGACTTCCAAAAATCCAAAATATTAGACAAGCAGTTGGTACATCAGCAGTGAGTTCAGCATATAACCACCAAAAACCGGTTTAAACACCATGACACAGTTTCAACCCATTAACAGCAAAGACCTGGAGAACATCTTACGTCAGCTGAACTCCTCTTGCTGTTGTCACGGTTTTGGGCAGTTGTCTGACACACATACAGAAAAACTCTCCAGGAAGACCAGAATCGGAAAAAAAAAAAAAAAGTTTATTTACAACAATAAGAAAATGTGCAAATGAAGATCCTCTGGGGCAACAGTCCGGGGCTGGTACGTATGCGTAGGAGGCTCTGGAGACAGATGGGTGAAAGATGAGTGGAAATCGGAGAACAGTTACAGTGGACTGAAATGGATGCTTATTTTAAGATTGATTGTTGTATGCCAGGGGGAGGTGAGAGGGATCTGAATGGTTGAAAATGAAGAGTGAACTGTACCGGGAGGAGTCCAGGAAAATGGTCACAGAGGATGGTTTGGTCAAGGAGCTCATTGGAGGGCAGATCAGTTCAAATCTGGTTCTGCAGGTGAATATGAGGAATGAGGAGTCCAGTCTTGCCAAGCAATGGTGGAAGTGATCCAGGAGGACGGAGAGTCTGGTAAGTGATAGGGGTTTCCAGGGAACTTGAACCGAGTACTGATCATCGACAGGAGAAAAAACCTGAAACAGGGAACGAGAATACGGAGATAAGCCTTGTTTAAGAAGAATAAACATAGAATTTACAGGTACGGCAGGCGAGAGTTACCATGACTCTGGCATCAAAGTGCTTCTTCTTCTTCTTCTTCTTCTTTGGTTTTAATGGCAGCTGGCATCCTTGTAGTTGCATTTGCTGCCATCTACTGGACTCTACCTCTAAATTCTTTTGGCTAAACCAGTCTTCACCAGGTACCTCATTATGACCCTCCTCCCTTCCCTAGCCTTCCCATGCTCTATCAAGTTCCTTAAGCTCCCCCCTCCCTTACCTATTCCTTCCCTCAACCCTCTCCTCTCCCTCTTATACCTAGGACATTCTAATAGTACATGTTCTACTGTTTCTCTTTCCCCACAACTACACTGACCTGTTGCATGTTTGCCCATATACTAAGAGTGCTATTTAACTCACTATGACCTATCCTAAGGCTACGGGTACACGAAAACGAAACGAGGGTTTTTTTGAAAACGGGTACGAAAATGATTGCGACCACACAGGGAAGCTTCAGTGTCCACATGGAAATGCGACGCTTGCTGAAAACGATGCAGTACACACGAAACACCTCTAGGTGCGCTGTAAGCCACCCCCACCGGTTACACCAGAACAATAGAAGAAGCAATGCGCATGCGTGTACGCCCCTACTTCTACCAGCGCGAAGCTCATGTTGTTCCTTCAACAACGCCGCTGTAGTTAGCAGTGTCTGCAGCAGTGCTGCTATCAATGTTTTGGGGTCCATGATGATCGCTGTCTGTCCTTGTTGTGTTGTCTGCTTCTTCCGGATTTTGAATGGAAGCCGCTTTTTGTTCTGGTCACTGACGTATGTGTATACGTCACTGGCGTTGGCCATGTGGCTGTGACGCAGATGTAAACAAATCCGTTTTGGCTGTAACAATGGAAACGAAACGACGCCGTTCTCAGATCTTCCCACTCTGGAACTCGTTTTCTAAAACTATCGTTTTGGGGTAGTGGGAACGCCGGCTCCGTGTACAGCTGTAAACGATAAGCAAAAGTATCGTTTACAGTGAAAAACGTTTTCGTGTAGCCGTAGCCTAATTCTACTCATGATGCATCAAAGTGCTGGCTGACACCTCCTCTTATCCTCCTCTGATGAGGGTAGATGATTTGCAGGTGCGAAGGGAAACGCACCTGCAGAGCCTGTGACCCAACCCTGCTCCTTGGCGCCATCTAGGGGAAAAACTGAGGAACTGACGGAACTGATGCAAACAGATCTCAACAGCCTGTTTAGACATCCTGTTACTGATCACAAACTTGTCTTTAATGTCAGGTGTGTTTCCAGAGCCACTAAAAACAGCTGTAATCAAACCTCTGCTGAAAAAGGACAATCTTGACAACACACAAATGAACAACTACAGGCCCATCTCAAATCTCCCGTTTTTAAGTAAGATCATTGAAAAAGTGTTTTTTCATCAGATTAATTACTTTTTAACACAAAATAACTGCTATGATACCTTCCAGTCAGGTTTTAGACAGAACCACAGCACTGAGACTGCTCTGACCAACTGTTTAATGACATATGTCTGAATACAGACAGTGGAAAAATGTCAGTCTTAGTTTTACTGGATCTCAGTGCTGCATTTGATACAGTTGACCACAATATATTACTCAAACAACTGGAGAACTGGGCGGGTCTTTCCGGAACTGTACTAAACTGGTTCAAAACATACTTAGAGAACAGGAAGTACTTTGTGTCAATAGGCAACTTTACATCTGAGCAGACAAGAATCCCATGTGGAGTTCCCCAAGGTTCCATCCTGGGACCTCTTCTGTTTAACATCTAAATGCTCCCACTGGCACAGATTATAAAAAAACAACAAAATAAACTACCATAGCTATGGAGATGACACGCAGATATATATTACAATGTCCTGTACAGGCTCTTGGTAAATGCATTGAAGAGATTAATGACTGGATGTGCCACAACTTTCTCCAACTAAACAAAAACAAAACTGAGGCAATTGTCTTTGGAGCCAAAGAGAAACGATTACAGGTCACCAAAGAGCTTCAATCTATACACCTAAAAACTACCAACCAGGCCAGAAATCTGGGTGTAATGATGGACTCAGACTTAAATTTGAAAAAACACATCAAGGCAATAACAAAGTCAGCCTAATATCACCTTAAGAGTATATCAAGATTAAAATATTTGATGTCTCAGCAGGACCTGGAAAAACTAGCCCATGCATTCATCTTCAGTAGGCTTGATTACTGTAACAGCATCTTTACAGGTCTACCTAAAAGTCAGTTAGACAACTGCAGCTCATCCAGAACTCTGCTGCTCGAGTCCTCACTTAGACCAAAAAAGTGGACCACATCAGTCCAGCTCTGAGGTCTTTACACTGGCTGCATGTCCATCAGAGAATAGACTTTAAAGTTCTGATGCTGGTCCATAAAGCTCTGAATGGTCTAGGACCAAAATACATCAGTGACCTCCTGACCCAGTATGAACCTTCCAGACCCCTCAGGTCATTTGGATCCAGTCTTTTATCAGTTCCCAGAGTCGCCACCAGACATGGAGAAGCTACATTCAGCTTCTATGCTCCACATGTCTGGAACAAACTCCCAGAAAGCCTCAGATCAGCTGAAACACTCAGTGTATTTAAGTCCAGGTTGAAGACATACCTATTTTCAGCTGCATTTGAATAAAGCTCCAAATCTGAAACTTGAGTTTCTAAACTTAATCATATTTTAACTACTGATTTTATCTATTGTTCTTATTTATTTCTCTTTTGTTTCAATTTTAAATCATGCTTTTTATTTCTACTGTTTCAATGTCTAGGTAAAGCACTTTGAATCACCTTGTTGTTGAATTGTGCTATACAAATAAACTTGCCTTGCCTTGCCTTACTCATTGGCAAAGTACATCTTTTCTTTTCCCTTTCCATATTTTACAAAAATCCATAATATCAGAAACAAAACAAAGTATATGTAGGCTAGTTACAGTAGAATCCTCTCTTCCAAATAAAATTCACATTTCTACATTTTCCAGAATAATCCTGAGTTTAATGTACTAACTGTGTAAGAGCCATATTAAGAAAAGCATTTTATTTTGAATTTATAATTTTTTATATACATAGTAGAATTGGTATTTTCTTAGAATATTATTTTTTGATGTAAATTCATGAAGAAAGAAATAGTAGTTAATTCATTATAGGGTAGGAGAGTGTTTCGTCACTACTGAGTAATGTGCGCGAGATGCAGTAGTATATAATCTACGTGACATGTCTCATTTTGTCATTCAGAAGGTCGGGTGGTGGTGATACACTTTTCTGACCGGCGCACGGCGCTCGGCACACGGATTAGAAAGAACCACCGACCAGTTAAGCTCAACACGCTTGAAATAGACAGTGACTTTGTTTGTTTTGTATATTTTATTCGTAGTAAACTTTTTGAAACGAAGATCCTGTGTTGGGAGTGTTTGTCGCGTCAGACTGGTTACTATTCACCCGCTCCTCCAGTGGCAGGCAGAGTTGGAAGGAGCTGCCACTACATAAAGTCAGAAAAGTTCGCCTGGAAGCCAGGAAAACGTCCTCAGAGGGTCAGAGGACTTCGAGAGAAAAACAGAGAACTTAACTGGAACAACAGAAAGGCTTCATTGGAAGACAGATTCCAAACGGAGCCGTTGGAAGGAGACAGAAAGTTGAGGAGAAAAGTTTGAAGAGGTGAGCTGTGGCTAAGGCTAGTTTGTCCATTGAAATTGCCTATGTTAGCCTGCTGATGCTGCCTAGCTTAGCTGCTGTAGGTAAATGCTGAGTCACTGGCTCTAGCGAGCTGAAGTCACGCAGTAAGAACGTGATGTCTCGTCCTCGTTCATTCACGGATGTTTGAAACCATCTACTGCTAAGATAATTACTGCACTTTGAAGAATTTGAAAGACATAAGCATTTGATGTTGAAAAAGTTCGACTGTTAAGACATTTGCTAGTGAATTGTGCACTAATTAATGAAGATGGCTGATGACCAAGAGAATGAACAGACACACGCCGAGGGTGGCGCCAAGAGGGCACCAAAGCCCACTGAAAAGGCATTACAAGAGAAACTGCATAGACTGACTGGAACTAGAAAGGGAAAATTCAGCAAGCTCACAGCTAAAATGAACGAAATAGATGAGCTCATTCAAAATAATGAAGATGTATACAGAATTCAGGATCTTTTGCAAAGTGATGTGTGCAACATGCATAAAGAAATAGAAGAGATTAATGATGCCATAATTCCTTTAATGGATGAGGAATCAAGGGAATTGGATCAGGAATGGTTCAGTAACAAAATGACTGCAGTAAAAGAATATATGGAAAACTCTTTGGAATGGGTCAGTCGCCAGCGTGAAAAAATAGAAAGTGTACCAGTAGCACATTCAGAGGTTTCACTGCAAGAAGACATAAATGCAAGCGATAGTGTTTCACAAGTCAACCTACAGGATTGTAGACGAAAAGTTAAAGATGGAGTAGCCTCAAATGTGTCAAGAAGATCAGGAAGCTCAGTTTCAACTGTGCGCGCCAGAGAGCAAGCACAGCATGCAGCTCTTTTAGAAAGAGGAGCAGTATTGGAAGAAAGACAAGCTTTGGAGCTTGAAGAAGCGCGGCTAAAGGCTAGAAAAGAGAAGTTGGAAATGGATAGAGAGCTTGCAGAGTCTTCAGCGAAATTGAAAGTGTTACAGTCTTATGAAGATGGGATGAACAGCTATGTCTCCAGAGCATCTTCTAGACACAAAGTGAAGAAGGAGGAAAAAGATTATAGTCTACCGCATTCAGTGGGAAGAGTATCACAGAGCACTGGTCTTGGAGTACACCAGCTAGTTGGTAGCAACCAAAGACAAGCTGCAAGACAAATGAATGATGACAAAGACCTTCATCAGGTGCTACTGAGACAAAGTGTCATCACAGAGATGCTCGTTAAAGCTGCGGTCGGCAACTTTTTTTTAGTCATATTAGCTTGAACTGTCATGGGATTCTGGAAGTAGAATATTAAATAGGCTGTTTAGAAAAAATAACGAAATCTGTAGCTCCCTCTGAAGCCTGTAATCATGCTTGCAAAAACCGAGCGCTCCCGGCTGTTTTTAACCAATCAAGTTAGGGTGGAGGAATCCTACCTGTCAATCACAGCTTGTGCACACGCTGCTGAGCGTGAGTCTGCCCCAGCTTGTGTGCGCTCACACTGTTGTGAACTTACGTGCACAACCTCGTCCACAGAGGGGGAGGGGTTTGGGGGGGCGATTCGGAGCTTGTTAGAGGTTGGGGGAGGGACCTGAAAGTTGTATCAGTTCGAATTTTCCGACTTTAGACTCGCAATTTTGAAAACCTGCCGACTGCAGCTTTAAACAGCATAACCTGTCAAGCTTACCACGTAAAGATGTTCCGGTGTTTAAAGGTGACCTGCTCACTTACAAGTCGTTCATTAGGTCATTTGAACACGCTGTTGAGAGCAAAGCTGCCACCTATCAAGATTTGTTCTACTACTTGGAGCAATACACCAGCGGGGAAGCGCAGGAACTAGCTGTGAGCATATGCCATCTGAAAAAGGCTACAAGGAAGCCAGAAGGCTGCTGAAGAAACACTACGGCAATGAGCTAAAGATAGTTAACGCTTATATGGAGAAAGCATTGAATTGGTCTAGCATCAAGCAAGAAGATGGTAAAGCGCTCAATGCTTACGCGCTATTCCTGATTGGCTGTAAGAACACAATGGGAGACTTGGAGTTCATGGAGGAAATGGACAACCCCACCAATATGCGAGCTGTTCTTTCTAAGCTTCCTTATAAAATGCGTGAGAAGTGGAGGGTGACTGCTTTTGACATTGAAGAGAAGGGGAGAGGACGTGCAAGATTCTCAGCCCTGGTTGAGTTCATTGATCGCCAGGCGAAGATCGCCACAAACCCCCTATTCGGAAGTATGTCAGAGCCTCAAGCAACAAAGGACGGAAAGAACAAAAAGGATTATCAAGTCAAGAGAAGTAGTCCGAGGGGAAATAGCAGTTTTGCTACAGGAGTTGAAGCTCCACAAGAAGAAAAAGAACATGATGCGACAGTTAAGAAAGCTGCTAATGTAACTCTGCAGAAGCCTTGTGTCTACTGCCAAAGCAAACACACACCGAAAAATTAGAGAACAACCTCTCCAGAAAAGATTGGATTTTCTTAAGTCCAAAGGCCTGTGCTTCGGATGTCTTTTCCCAGGACACCTCAGCAAAGAGTGCAAAAAGAAAGCGAAGTGTCAAATCTGTTCACTAAGACATCCAGACCTGTTGCACATGGAAAAGAAAGTAGACAGCGCGCCTGCTGAAAGAAAGAAAGAAGACAGCTCTGAGAGTGAGGAAATCTCCAGTGCATGCATGTCTGATGAAGCTTGTGCCTATATTGGGGCCGGAAGGAAATGTGCATTAGCTGTGTTGCCTGTCAAGGTCAAATCAAAGAAGAGTGATAGATATGTGGAAACATATGCATTTATGGATCCTGGCAGCACCGCAAGCTTTTGCACTGAAGACCTGCGACGAAAGCTGAAGCTCAGGGCCAGACAAACACAAATTCGTCTCAACACCATGGGCTGTAGCAGGGCAGATGACAGTAAAGTCCTGAACACGTTTGTACTGTCAGACTTGGAAGTGTGTGGTGTGGAGGAAGATGTTCACATAGACCTGCCCAGGGTATTCACCCACGACTTCATTCCAGTTCAGAAGGAGAACATACCTAAGCAGGAAGACATTGCGTGTTGGCCTTACCTGAAAGATGTATCTCTGCCTCAGATCAACGCTGAGGTAGGCCTGCTCATAGGCACCAACATCCCAAAGGCCATGGAGCCACGGCAGGTGATTCATAGTGAAGGAGATGGTCCCTACGCGGTGCGAACTGCCTTAGGATGGGTGGTAAATGGGCCTCTACGAAGCCTGGAGATGGAGAGTGACACTGGTGGGAGCCACATAGTTAATCGTCTGTCAGTAGTGGAAATAGAACAGTTGTTGAGACAACAGTATAACGCAGATTTCCCAGAACGTGACTGTGAAGAGAAAGAAGAAATGTCACAGGAAGACCACAAGTTCATGTCTCTGGTGAGCAGCTCTGCTAGACTGGCGAATGGGCATTACTGTGTGAGCTTACCATTGAAAGATGAGGCGATCAAAATGCCAAACAATCGCTGTATCGCAGAACAGCGCGCCATCAGCCTGAAAAGAAAGTTGAAAGGACATGCAAGCTTCCATGAGGACTACAAGACGTTCATGAAGGATGTCACTGACAGTGGAAATGCAGTCAAAGTCCCCAAGGAGCAGTTGCAGCGTGATGATGTCAGGGTGTGGTACATTCCCCACCATGGGGTGTACCACCCCAAGAAGAAGAAGATCCGTGTGGTCTTTGATTGTACAGCAACGTACAGAGGAGTGTCTCTTAACGAACAGTTGCTGCAAGGCCCGAATCTTACCAATACACTGATAGACGTTCTAGTCAGATTCAGGCAAGAACACGTGGCATTGATGGCAGATGTCAAGGCCATGTTCTATCAGGTCAAAGTGCCTGAAGAGGATGCAGATCTTCTACGTTTCCTGTGGTGGCCGGAGGGCAACCTGAGTGAAGACATGGAAGAATTCAGAATGACCGTTCACCTTTTCGGTGCTACGTCTTCACCCAGTTGCTCATCTTATGCCTTGAGGAAAACGGCCGAGGACAACCAGGGAACAGCAAGCCCAGAAGCAGCTGACACAGTTCTCTGCAACTTTTACTTCGACGACTGCTTGAAGTCAGTCCCTACGGATGCTCAAGCAGTTCAGCTCGTGAAGGATCTGAGAGCACTGTGCGCCTTGGGTTGCTTTCAGTTGACGAAGTGGGTCAGTTCCAGTAAGGCTGTTCTGTTGACCATCCCCGAAGAAGATCGTGCAACTGGTACAAAAGACTTGGACTTAAGCCATAACATTCCTTCCATGAAGCGCGCCCTTGGTATCCAATGGTGCACCATCTCAGACAGTTTCAAGTTCCAACTGAACGTTCCTGACAAGCCTATAACAATGCGTGGGATTCTGTCTGTAGTCAGCGCATTGTACGACCCCCTAGGATTCTTGGCGCCAGTTATCCTGCCTGCGAAGCAAATCCTAAGGAGCCATGTGTGAAGAAAAGTGTGGCTGGGATCAAGAAATCAAGGACTGTCATGTACGCAGATGGCAAGAATGGTTGATAGAGATGAATCTGTTGGAAGGATTCACAGTAAGACGATGTGTGAAGCCAGCAGCGTTTGGACCTGTGCAGTCAGCACAATTACATCATTTTGCTGATGCATCGGAGACTGGCTATGGCACCGCTACCTACCTGCTCATGTCAAACCAAGCTGGGGAGAAGTGTTGCACTCTTTTGATGGGAAAAGCAAGGGTAGCCCCTTTGAAATGTGTGACAATCCCACGGCTGGAACTGACGGCTGCAGTGGTGGCTGTGAAGATGGACCAGATGTTGCGACGCGAACTGCAGGTGCCACTCCAAGATTCCATCTTTTGGACCGACAGCACCACAGTTTTGAGATACATTGAGAACGAACACAGTCGTTTCAAGACGTTTGTCGCAAACAGGGTCACAGTGATAAGAGAGCATAGCCATCCGTCCCAGTGGCATTATGTGAAGTCCGGAGACAACCCAGCGGACCAAGTGTCAAGGGGAATGAAAGTGAAGGATTTCATCGAAAGCAAGACTTGTTTGCAAGGCCCAAGTTTCCTTCTGAGGTCTCAGGAAGATTGGCCTGAATTGCCTTTTGTGAAAGACCAACCCCAAGATGACCCTGAGGTCAAGTCCTGTGCTGTGAAGGTTGAAGAGGATGGACAGGAAAAGGCATTGGCTTTCAGTAAGCTTATTGAGTACTACTCTGATTGGACAAAGCTTAGAAGGGCAGTGGCGTGGCTTTCCAACCTGAAGCAATTGCTGCTGTGCCTACGAACAGAGAGAAAGGTCTTCATGGACAAAATCCGACAGTCAGAGAGCCAGCCAAACCAACAAGAGCAGCTGGCAACAGAGCACATGAGAAAGTTTAAGCTGACACTCCAGCCAACTTCGCTCACTATCGAAGACCTGGAGGAGGCTGAGAATGAGCTGATTAGGGTTAGTCAGCAACAAACTTACCCAGAAGAAAGTGTAGCTCTACGAACAAATGGGCATGTGAAAAGGACTAGTCCAATATACAAATTGGATCCCTTCCTGAAGGATGACATTGTGCGAGTAGGTGGACGTCTCTCCAGATTGTCAATGCCAGAAGTGACAAAGGACCCCGCAATTCTCGGCAAGAATTCTCCGATCACTGCTCTCATCTTGCAACACGTCCACAAAGAAATTGGACATTGCGGACGTAACTACATGCTGGCCAAGTTGCGCACAAGGTATTGGATACCTCAAGTGAGTTCAGCAATCAGAGGCATAATCTCAAGATGCACTGTCTGCAGTAGGCTCAACAGTAGACCGGGAGAGCAGAAAATGGCAGATCTGCCATTGGATCGAATCACACCAGACCAGCCTCCGTTTACGATCGTGTAGACAAAGTGTCTATGTTCAAAATTATATATCAAACTGTAACATTCAATGTATTTACCTAGGTAACAAAATTATTTATCAAAAACATATTTTCAAAAACTGGAGCCAAAAACTACAATGTAATGTGATCACAACGTTTGTCTGTCACTCGTTCAGACAATCATTCGCACATTTTCAGTACTTTTACAAATCAATCTGATCTATTATCTGTACAGCAACAAGTATAGGTAGTTTTACAAGTTTTTAAAACACCACCAACCTGTAAAGACAGGAGAAAGAATGAGACAGGTGACCATTGCTTCTGTTCAGTACAGCTTAGCTCAGCAGAATGAGGTTCGACGCGAGTCCCACGGGAGAAGCAAAGCACCACACAGCCTCCTACTGGTGACACTGAATAACTCAAAGTATATCAATTAAAGAATGTTTTTACCTTTACCAGGAAGCTGGAATTGACCATTTTATTACATATTAGTACATTTATTTCACAGAAATATTTTCAAAATAAAACAAACAAAATGACATAAAATGTGACCTTACATTTTGTGAGTATCACACTGACAACTCTGCACCAACCCCCTAGGAAGACATTCTGCCTTGTTCTGGTACGTCAAAAATCAGTTAAATTACTTCAGAGCAGCTACCCTACTATACAACTTCATGAAAGTCCTGAAGAAACAGCTATTGATTCAGCTTGGAAGTTTCGACATTTCCAGGAAGAATATTTCTGTTTTCTATAATGCTGTGGTGAAAAGTGCAATCTGCTTTGCAGCCATCTGTTGGGGAAGCAAAAAAAATAGAGTCAGTTGCATCTGTGCCACATCTGTATAACTTGCAACCCCTAAAGCTGACCATGCGATGATTCATATATCATGCTGCAGAATTTTAAGCTCAACACCTTGCAATATTACAGAGTGAAACACAACAAATTAGCCTCTTTGAGAATGCAATGGGTAGACGTAATAAGACAAGGCAAGGTGAATTTATTTATATAGCAGATTTCAACAACAATCTATTCATCCATCATTTTTTAAACCCAGTCAATCCAATTTAGAGTTGCAGGAGGGCTGGAGTTGATTCCAGCTGCCATTAAGTAAGAGACAGGGTACTCCCTGGACAGGTCAGTCCATCACAGGTCCACAGAGAAACGGCCATGCACGATGACACTCACTCCTATGGACAACTTAAATTCACCACTTAACCTTTTTTTGATAGTTGAACAGCCATCCATCCATTTTCTATACCTGCTTAATCCAATGCAGGGTGGTGGGTTCTGGAGCCTATCCCAGCTGTCATTGGGTGAGAGGTGGCTTATGCCCTGGACGGGTTGCCAGTCCATCGCAGGTCCACACAGCGGAGATATTATATGTAGAGTCTGCTACAGTCTCCTCCCCATTCTACTCATCAGTCTCCTCGTCTGGTAATGCTGTCTCCTCGCTACCTGGCTCTCCTGTCTCTGTGATGCCTGATTTCTATTGACTATGTATGGTTGGATGTGGCTTCCATGGAAGTCTGGTTGGAAGAGGTTATCCCTCACCTCTTCGTCTGAGCCTCAGTTGTTGTCCTCCTCTGAGCCCCAGCCAAAATCTAATACAGTAAGAAAGATGATCACTCTCTCCTCTTCAGTTTTTAAGATGACAGTGGACAGAGTGAGACCACTTCTTTCGATCTCAGGAGGAGCTGGGCCTGGCGCAGCCTTCTGGAAGACATTCCAGAGAGAGGCAAAGCTCCAAATGACTTCTTCTTGCTTCCTCTGCCACATCCAAGCCAGTGTCAGTGTTCACGTCTGAACCAGAGCCAGCGTCCACGCCCAACATCTAGGCCCAACATCCAGGTCCAAGCCAGAGCCAACAACTATGTACATTAGAGCCACAGTCTTTAAGAGCTACAGCCAGCATCTGCTTCCTGGACCTCACTGGAGCTGGCAGACTTCATACCTCCAGTTCAGCCAGTCGCTCCTCCACTTCCTGCCCTTGTTCCAGCGCTGGCTTCTCCTACCTCAGGTCTAGCACTAACACCTTTGCCTGAGCCATAGTCCTAGTCTAGCTCCTGTTTCGTTGATTTTTTTAGCCTTTGCTGCAGCCACAGCCTCAGCGAGCTCCCAAATCTTTGCTTCACCCTCAGTCTTCTTCAGAAGCTCTTAATAAGAGCTTTGGTCTGAGCTTTCGTCTGCATCCGTATCAGAGTCTGCATCAGAGCCTGAATCTGCGTCAGAGCCTTCGCCTGAGTCTGCATCAGTGCCTGAATCTTTACTAGAGTCTGCGTCAGAACCTAAATCTTGCCCAGAGCCAGAGTCTCAAGTGTCTCAGTCTTCAGTGCTCCAGTCTCCAGAGCACTGGCCTTCAGAGCCCCAGTCCACAAAGCACTGGCCTTCAGAGCATCAGTCCACAGACCACCAGTCTACGGAGCCTCTGCCTTCAGCACTTAAGTCCTTGTCATCTGCATCCCAACCCAACTCGGGTCCCTGAGGGGGACACTCCTTCTGCTCCTGTGTCAGAGAGGGCCATGGTGGGCTCACCTCCATCTGTTCCTGCTGCTGCATCCGAGGGGGGCCCTGGTAAATTTGCTTCCGTCTGTTCATGCTGTTTTGTCCAAGGAGGTCCTCGTGGGCTTTTCTATGCAAGCACTTGTTCCTGCCTCCTTGGGGCTCTTGCTCTGTCTAACACCCAGCAGCCCGGCAGGTTTCTGCTATGTCTGACGCCTGTCTGGCTTCGCAAAAGGTTCCAGCTCCGCCTGAAGTCTGGTTGCCCGTCTGAGAGCTCCCAATTCTCCATTGCTGGACATCTGGAAGTCCGCCGGTTCGGCCGCCTGAGAGATCCCTGTTTCCCCGTCACTGGACGTCTGGTCGTCCACCTGGCCATCTGTCTGGAATGTCCCTGCTTCGCCTGCCAGAATATCTGTCAGAGAGGACCCAGTTCCTTCATTGCTACATGCATGGCCGTCTGCCAGCACATCCAACAGAAAGGTTGCTGTTCAATTCAATTCAATTCAATTCAATTCAATTCAATTCATTTTTCAATTCAAGCACCAAATCACAACAAATGTCATCTCAAGGCACTTCAATTATATAGTCCAATTCAAGCCAATTAGAGTCTAATTCATTGTGATCAATCAGAGTGACTGGATAGTGCAGTGGTACGATTGCCACTTTTTATGTGGGTGACCCCCTGCATGAAAGGTATACCTCCAGTAGGGGTCCTTAGCCAAGACCCCCTTATGCTATACCTGCCTACCGGGGATATGAGTGTAAGTCTCTTTGGATTAAAGCGTCTGCCAAATGCATAAACATAATCAAATCCAATTAATTAAATTCAAAATTTGTCCTTCATACATACAAAGGCAATTCAAAAAACAATTTCCTAGCTATGGACCAAAAGATTTAACCGAAACTTCTCTTCGGTCCAATCTCAGGTCCTGAGCATGCATGAGGTGAATATGGAGAGAAACAACTCCGTTTAAACAGGAAGAAACCTCTGGCAGAACCAGACTCAGGAAGGGTGGCCATCCGCCTCGACCAGCTGGGGTTTGAGAAGACAGAAAAGAAGGGACAACAAACACCTTAACACCATTCAAAGGATACCTGTTGGAACAGGGAAACACAAGTTAATGACCACAATAATGTCACCTGTAAATAATATCATTTGAGAAATTAAACAGGGGGGAAAAGAGAGCAAAGATAGGAAAGGTGTGACAGATAAGGCCCCCCAGCAGTCTTGTACATGTACCATGTACCATTATCGCTAAACGAGGCAGAGGAGAAACTAATCATCTGACACATGGAGCAAGTGAAAGCAGGAGATGAAGGGAGAGAACTAGTAGCCACGCTAAGCTAGAGAACTAGTAGCAATGCTAAGCTAGAGAACCAGACACACCGCTACAAAAGTTAAAATAAACACCAATGATCTGTGGGAGTGACTGTTAGAACATGTCTGCAATAGAATTAACTATGTCAAAAGTGAAACTTCTGAGAAGAAATTGAGTGATTTTAATAGTCCATGAGGAGCAAGAAATTCCACAGAACACAATCAAGGTAACAGGAAGTGATGCAATACGTCTTACCGCAAAGCATCAGTCTATTGGACCCAAACCAACTAGACAGCTAAAAGATGTTCTGCCACTGATCCACAACTTGGTGCCCAATCAGATCAGTCTATCTTTATCTTGATCCCAATGTACCAGCCATAATTAAAATAATCTATAACTTTTAGCCTAAAATCAACTAATTACTTATTTGGAAGAGTTTTAGTGTGGATGTAGAATACACAAAAGAACCAAAACTGCGTTATCTTACGATTAGTTACAAATAACCTATTTATTGCTGCTGACAATGTTCTTGTATCTGTGCTGAGATTGTTCGATCTTAGTGCTGCATTTGACATCACTGACCACAACTTCTTAAAACAAAGAATAAAAGATATCATCAGGATTATGTGAGCTGGCTAATTCAAGGCTGCAACCTTTGTAAAACCTTAGAGACTCCTGCTGGTATTATTGTGAAGAAACTTGGAGTAATTTTTACCAAAAATTGTCTTTTAATTCTATATTTAATTAGGTCTCCAGTGTGGCTTTCTTTAATCTATGAAATATTATCAAAATCAGGAGCTTCCTTTCCCAAAAGCATAACTTGGAAAAAGCGGTCCATGCATTCATCATGAATAGGCTGGACTATTGCATTGCAATTTTAACAACTTTTTGAAAATCATTTATTAATTGAAAATGCTGCAGCCAGAGTACTGACTATTACTGATAAGATAGATTACTTTTATCGTCTTTTAGATTCTCTACATTGACTCTGTAAAATTAAAAAATATATATTTTACAGTGGCTTGCAAAAGTATTCATACCTCTTGAACTTTTCCACATTTTGTCATGTAACGACCACAAACTTAACCCCTTAACGCCTGAATTTATATAGCTGTATATAAAAAAAAATACAGCTATATGTGTTTTAGCCTTTAAGTAGATGGTAAATAATGCTGAGATTATTAATTTCACTTTTGCACAAAAAATAAATAGAATTTTTTTGTATGTTGCAAATTTGCGACAACAGGCATCCTGGTCAATTTGGAGTCAACGGTTACTCCGGCTACGGTTTGTAGCATATATGCGACAATAGGCGTTAAGATGTTAAATATATTTTATTGGAATTTTATGTGAAAAACCAACACAAAGTGGCACACGATTGTGAAGTGCAATTTTTTACAAATAAAAACCTGAAAAGTGTGGTGTGCAAAAGTATTCAGCCCCCCTGAGTCAATACTTTGTGGGACCGCCTTTTGCTGCAATTTCAACTGCAAAGTCAAAGTCAAAGTGAACTTTATTGTCAATCCAACCATGCAATCAGTGCAAGTAATTACATAGAGGATCGAAATTGTGTTTCCCCATACTCCGAATGTGCAGCAACATTATAACACACACAAATTACACAACATACAATAATGCACACAGGTAAGACAAATAAACACAACATGTACGGACAAATGGACGGGTAAATAATTAGAGGTAGATAGTGATGTACAAAAGGTGCAGTAAGTAAAGTGCAGAGTGACAAAAGCAGCATACAAAAGCAGGTGTGTATTTTCATGTTTATAGACTTTCTTTAAGTGAGTTGAGTAGTCTGATGGCCTGTGGGAAAAAACTATTGCTGAGTCTGGAAGTCCTGCACCGCATGCTGCGGTAGCGCTTACCAGATGGTAGGATGATGAACAGTTTGTGCGCAGGTTGAGTGGGGTCTTTGGTGATGTTGTTTGCTCTCTTGAGGCAGCGGGACGGATACAGTTCCTGGATAGATGGTTGGGCTGATCTGGTGATCTTTTCTGCTGTCCTTACCACCCTTTGTAGGGCCTTTTGGTCGGCAACAGAGCAGCTGCTGTACCAGACTGAGAGGCTGCTGGTAAGAATACTCTCAATAGCACCCCTGTAAAAGGTTGTGAGGGCAGAAGAGGGGAGGTTCGCTCTCCTCATCCGGCGAAGGAAGTGGAGGCGTTGCTGGGCCTTTTTGACCAGGGAGGAGGTGTTGATAGACCAGGTCAGGTCATCTGTGATATGCAAGTCTTTTGGGGTATGTCTCTACCACCTTTGCCAAGTCAGATTAGATGGAGAGAATTTGTGAACTGCAGTTTTCAGGTCTTGCCATGGATTCTCGATTTGATTTAGGTCTGGACTTTGACTGGGCCATTCTAACACATTAATATGTTTTGTTTTAAAACATTCCATTGCTTTATGTTTAGGGTCATTGTCCTGCTGGAAGGTGAACCTCCGCCCCAGTCTCAAGCCTTTTGCAGACTCCAAAAGGTTTTCTTCCAAGATGCCCTGTATTTGGCTCCATCCATCTTCCCATCAACTCTGACCATCTTCCCTGTCCCTGCTGAAGAGAAGCACCCCCAGAGCATGATGCTGCCGCCACCATGTTTGACAGTGGGGATGGTGTGTTGTGCAGTGTTAGTTTTCCACCACACATAGCGTTTTGCATTTAGGCCAAAAAGTTCAATTTTGGTTTCACCTGACCAGAGCACCTTCTTCCAAATGTTTGCTCTGTTCCCCTACATGGCTTCTGTCAGACTGTAAATGGGACTTCTAATGGTTTGCTTTTAACAATGGCTTTCTTCTTGCCACTCTTCCATAAAGGCCGGATTTGTGCAGTGCATGCCCAATAGTTGTCCTGTGGAAAGATTCCCCCACCTGAGCTGTGGATTTCTGCAGCTCGTCCAGAGTCACCACGGGCCTCTTGGCTGCATTTCTGATCAGTGCTCTTGTTTTTCAGCCTGCAAGTCTAGGTGTCTTGGTAAGTTTGCAGTTGTGCCATACACTTTCCATATCTGGATGATGGATTGAACAGTGCTCCGTGAGATGTTCAAAGTTTGGGAAAAATATTTTTATAGCCTAACCCTGCTTTAAATTTCTCTACAACTTTATCCCTGACCTGTCTGGTGTGTTCCTTGGACTTAATGATGCAGTTTGCTCCCCAATATTCTCTGAGGCCATCACAGAACAACTGTATTTGTACTGAGATTAGATTACACACAGGTGGACTCTATTTAGTCATTAGGTCAACATTTGATCATTCAGCAATCATCAGGCAACTTCTGAAGGCAATTGGTTGCCCTTAGAGAAAAGGGGGCTGAATACTTTTGCACACTGCACTTTTCAGTTTTTTATTTGTAAAAAAAATAAAAAATCATGTATAATTTTCTTTGTACTTCACAATTGTGTGCCACTTTGTGTTGGTCTTTCACATAAAATTCCAATAAGATATATGTCTCATCTAAAATATCTTAATGTCCCATATCACCACACAAAAACTCTTTGCACCCAGATCATTTAGGTTCCCAGATTTTCTAAGACTAGAAAGAAAGGCAGAACTTTTCGTTTTCAAGCTCCTCTGAAATCAGTTCTCATTTTGGATACAAATTGCTGACAGCCTCTCTATTCTGTTTATATTTTTAATGTTTAAATGGGCCTCTTTGAAAGATTTGATTTACTTTTCTATTTATGCACTACAGGTTTAGATAAGTTCTTTTTGTATCTATTTAACCTGCTCTTTTACTTTTGACTTGTTTGTATTGCTATTTAGATTATATGACTGCCATGAAAATAGCTTTATTAGTGTATTTAATGTAAAATACTTTGAGTTTAACTTGTGTTTGAAAAATGCTATGTAAATAAAGAGATTAATTGAGTTTTCCTATAATTTGACCATACTTTTTGCTATAATTTGATGACACCATTTTAGTTTTCAGCTTGAACAATGCGTTTCAAGTCTACTTTGAAGAAAAGTCCATTAAACTAAATCAATCTTTAAAAAAATCACAAGAGCATTGTAGATACACATCTGTAGATCTCTTGAAATTTGGGATGTTTTCCTTTTTCTTGCCATCTCCTTTTAGTGAACTGGGGGGATCCTGTCAACTGGTTTGTCTGTTTTTGTCAACCGTATGCACTGCTCTTACACATCAAGTGTTTTTAATTTTTTTTGTGAAGCTGTTACTCTCCTGTAATCCAAACCATCTAGTTTGGCTCAGGAAAAGTATTTACTAACGCCATGTACCCTGTAACAATAGAAACATGAGACTCACAGAAGACAGAAAATGGAAAGGGAAAATTATATAAACAGAGTAACACAAAGTGGAGTATTTTCTATTTTTTTGCTTCACATGCATATATGCATGAGTGAGTCTGAATGTGTATGTGCATTGTGAATATGCAGTTGTACCTGTACTCGGTCTTAATCTGTCAGCTGCTTTGACACTGATATCTGTCGTGCAGCAGCAGGCAGGAGACAGCAAATGCAAAGAGCAGTGTAATTAAACCTCTTGGTGGATTCTCTGTGTGTGTGTTTGGTGTGTTTGCCTATGATTGTATTTTACCCCGATGAATGTGTGTTTTCTGTCCTGTAAGAAGCTGAATAAATTTGTGTGGTGCATGTAGGCATGTGCGTGTCTGTGTGTGTGTGTGTGTGTGTGTGTGTGTGTGTGTGTCACAGGATGTGTTTGCAAATCCATGTTTGCTGATTTGTCTATGCAGGTCCTACAGTTTACATTTAGTGAGTGTATCTATTTAAATTATTTTATTGTCTACTTGAGGTAATGTCTACATTGTGGATATAATAGCATGTCTATGAATGTCTCAATATATGTATGCTGTGTTCATAACAGAGAAGCAGCTGCCTTTGACAAAATAGCATCCTTTGATTTCCTTGGAAGAAGAACAGGTTAGTATGTCAATGCAGGCATAATATGTGTGACACCTTTATTGCCAACTGATGGAAGCAACATCTCATCTAGCAAAGGGCAGACATTGGTGACAAAATGGTGTCTTCATTTTCTACAGGGAGCAATCATCCTCTCCATCACCTCCCCATCAGTGTTCAACTCAGTCTCCCAGCAGGTTGAACAAATTTCCATTTGTCTAGCGTTTGTTTAAAGCTGCAGCTTTGTATTGTAGCTAAGAGATCTTATTATATCCTGCATGACCATAATGAAGTCAGGAGTGGGTTAAGTTGAGGAGGGGAGCAGTATTTGCTGTAAGCCATGTCAAGAGATTCAGTGTTAGAATTTGTTTAGGTTTCATTAAGAAGACAAATTGCTTCAGGATACTGGATCAGGACTGATCACAACTAAGTGTGTGTATCTATCTATCTATCTATCTATCTATCTATGCATGTATTTATATAAATGTGTGTGTGAGACCTATGTTGTACTGAAATGTTGAGTTGGAGTGTGAAACACTTTTTCATCAATTTTCTGTTGAGTTTTTTTTTTTTTTTTTTACCAGACAAACAGAGTAGGTATTTAAGGCATGCCTCCTAAAATTGCAGAATAATATTTAGATAAAAAGAAACTGATTAACTTTGTGTTAAAGTGTCAAACTGAAACGCATCACAATTAATAAATTGGTAATAAACCAGCTCAATCATATTTATGGCTGATAGAATGAAATGCCAAGACAAATTCATAGCAAGTTGTACAAATGTACATACACTCTGGATGAATTTAGTGAAGAGTCAGCACTGTATAGGTCACTGCAGATGACCGCAGCTGCTCTGCACCTCCTTTGAGAACTTAAGATAGAAAAGTAACTATATACGATAGGTGGCGCTGTACCCATTTCAACTATTGCTAATATAGCCACTTCCGGTTGACCGCTTCACCACCACCAACAACAACAAACTCAGGTATTCGAGAAAATGGCGAACGAAGAGCAAGATGAAGCTACGTCCCTCTACATTTAGTTTGTGATGAGCTGCTTGTTGCACAAACGCGAAGCACAACGGCGCATTCTCCATCGCGTTGTTTGTTTCTTTCCGACGGCGACTACAACAGTAATATCGTCTCTTCCGACTTCCGGTTCACGACCCCGGGAAAAAATCTTGAGCATGTGCAGAACGCAAAGTCTAATTCACCACGTGCTTCACCCGTGTACAAGCACGTTTCATTTGACTTTCAACCGAGTTATCTCGGGGTCTTAATCTGATCACGAGTAATCCGATCCAATCCAATTTCTTGTCCGATTAAGGTGTCTACATGAACTTAATAACTCAGTCTTATTGTAATTTAGCCAATAATCCGATCCTTTCAGTGCGATGTAACCCCACTGACTGTGAACACAACAGTGGGTGTTAGGGTTTGTGAATGTTCTCACTTTGGATTTATTTATCTTGTCTTAGTTTTCTGTTTTGATTCTGGTTTTTTGTTTGTGTTCTCAGTATTTTGAGTTATCGGTTTGTATTAGGATTTATTCTCTGTTTGTATTAATCTATTCCTGATTTGCCTTTTTGTTTACAGTTCCTCTCATGGTTTGTCTTTGTTGTTATTATTGCTTTGGTCTGTACTCATAGGTTTGTCTTGTTTCACATTCTCACCCATAGTTGTCCTCAGTTACCCTGTCAAGTTTTTTGCTCCACAGTCACCTGTTGTCAATCAGTCTGTTGCTGTCTTCATGGTTTTTCCTCTGTAGTTTGATTCATCGCTTGCCTGCGTTCGCCATCCTATATGTTAGTTATTTAGTTTTTGTTTTTACAGTTACAGTTACAGTATAGGTAATGGCTCTACTACGTTTTTGGTTCCTGTTTCTGATAAATCTCCAGTTAACTTTCCTTCAGCATCCAGTTTGCTGTCTGCATTTGGGTTCTCTTCTCAACAACACCAAACCCCAACAATAAGGTCTGTACAAACGTGGACCCAGTGGACCAGCTTTCTCTGGAGGACTTTCAAGCAGTATATGTGGCTGTAAGTTTTTTACGACTTACAGCCATGCTCATGGACGAACTCTCTGGTCCATGGGCAAGACTGAGGGTGGCAGGTGAGCTTGTGGATGTGCTGCATTCGAGACCATGGCTTCTCTGTTCTCTGGGTGTGGCAGGGAGGGAAGGGAGCAAAGGTGGAGCACAGCACAGCTTTAGTGGAGATATTCAATGTAGACTCCTCCCTGTTTTGCTCATCGGTCTCCTCACTGCCGGGGTGCTTTTTTACAGGTCAGACCAGTAATGAGAAGATGCAAGAAGGCAGGGCTGAGGCTAGGCATTATTTTAGTGACCATTTTATTTATTTTCTAGCATTTGTTTTTGTTTTAACTCTTTACTCCCAAAATAAATGTTGAGTTATCTTCAATATTTGTCTCAGGCTCTCTGTTATCCCTGTCAAGCCACAGTCTTTTGAAATGAAGAGGTCAAAATTGAATGTTGTAGGGGAAAACACTACTCAAAGCAAAACTAATATGGCTCCAAAATTTATAAATGTGCTAGTTCACCTCAATTAGTGAGAAATAATGTGCCTCTGTGAGCACTGGGGCTGGGCACCCCTAAAGACTAGATCCTAAAATCGCCCCTACAAGAAGGTAAAGGGTAAAAGGGTTATTTAAAAGGATGAACAAAAAACACAAGTCCAAAAGGAGACTCGGGATGCAAAACTCAGGATCTGCTGGGAGACACACAAGCAAGTCCAGGAATAAAGAATCCTCCCACAAGACTTATCCTGTATAGAGGAGAAAACAAAGTACTGACTTGTCCCGTTCTGTGATAAACAAAGGCTGGCTTCCTGGCGACCCACGCTTGTCCAGATGGGCATGATAAAAGTCTCTAACCCATGACCGCTCCTTTGGCCCATAACCTTCCCAAAGCATCAAAAACTGTACACCACCACGCTGCCGGACATCCAACAGTCAGTGTACAGTGAAAGCAGGGGCATGGTCCACTAGCCAGGTGGGCTTGTAAATCTGTAAGTTGCGTATGTGCGCAATATGAGGCAAAATTGAGATGTCAAGCAGTGAGGATGATTTTGTGATGAATTTAGCACCATAGCTGCTTGTAGGGACTGAGCTGTCCTTTCTGTTTCACGGCTGTTGCGCCCCCACTCCATTTGTGTGCTCTCTTCATTCTTTTTCATGCTCCTCCTCCTTATCATCATCGTCATTCTAATTATTATTCATTTGAATATTACTACCTGACCTGTTAAAAGTAGACTATGCAAGTGATCAGGTGATACATTGTATCTATTTCATTGCACTCTGCTGTTATTATTTGTCGTGCATCTTCAGGCTGCACTACCTTCTTTTAGTCTTGAATAATTTTAAGGACATTGCATATATATTTCCACCTCCCTGTCCAGTACTCCTCCGGTTTCACAATAATCTGCCACAAGCTGTCTTTAAACTCCATACGTTTATATTCTTCACATATTTTCTCATTTAGAATAGAATAGAAATACTTTATTTATTCCAAACTGGGAAATTTCTTTGCAGTAGCAGCATTTACACCCGAGATGATGAAATAAATGTAGAAAGCACAACCAATCTAGATTAAAAAAAATTTAAAAAGCACCTACTATTAAGTAGTATAAAATTCAACCTTTAAAATAGGAATTACAAAAAAGATTCAAGTAAAAACTAACGTATTACTGTTAGATCGATTCTTTAATTGGAAGCTCAAGAACAAGCCGGAGTAATCTCAAGTTAAATCAAGTCTTTATTTCTGGCAACAAATGAAGTATCTCAGCGCTGGACTTGGTATGACAGAACTCTCGCAGGAAATCCATCAGACAGAGCCTCGATTTCCGGTAACATTTTGTATTTATATGCTTTATTGTTTCACATAGGTTGGACCCCTTATTGATCAAATATGATTGGATATGAGCACTTTTGTCATATTCTCTGAATAAGCCAAATAATGTCTTTGAATAACCCAAATAATGTGTGTGTGTCTCTGCACCTGGTTTCCCAGGCTAATTTCCCAGGCTAATTGTTGTGTCTTCCCATTCCTGGATCACTTTAGGTCATCGTGGAAAAGTACAGAGACTATTTCATTTATAATGTCTAAGAATAAAGCCAATTTTAACATTACATATATACAACAAAATGTGCAGTTGTTCAGTATTAAAGTGGACCAATAGCAATCATTGAACAGATGTACAAATAAGCAGTTTGTTTAACAGATGTGTAAAAATATATCTAAAGTACATATAGAGAAATAATGACCAATCATTTCAGCTTTTATTATACAGTGTGATGGCATGTGGCAAGAATGATTTCCTGTATCTGTCCCTTCGACAGCGGAGCTGAAGCAGCCTGTGTGAGAAGGTGCTCTGCTGTCTAACCATGATGTGATGGTGAGGGTGCTGCTTATTATCCATAATGGACAACAGCTTATTTAGTGTCCTCTCCACCACGGTCTCAAAAGACTCCAACCTGAGACCAAGTGCAGAGCCAGCTTTCTCAGTGATTTTTTCCAGTCTGTTAGTGTCGCTGGCTCTGATGCTGCTGCCCCAAAACACAGCAGCAAAGAAAATGACACCGGCAACAACACTCTGATAAAATATCTCCAACATCTTGCTGCACACATTGAAGCATCTCCGCTTCCTCAAGAAATAGAGTCTGCTCATCCCCTTCTTGTACACCGCCTCAGTGTTAGATACCCAGTCGAGTCCGATCCCCACTCCCAGGTATTTGTAGTCCCCCCCCCCGGATCCTTAGTGGCTGTGAAGGCGTCTTCTTCCTCCTGAAGACGATTACCATCTCTCTGGTCTTGCTGACGTTCAACCTCAGGTAATTCTGTTCACACCACTCCACAAAATCGTCCACCCCTCCTCTCCCTCTCTTATAGACCAGACAACAGCTGAGTCATAAGAAAACTTCTATAGGTGACAGAGTTGCACTGGAGATCAGTGGTGTATAATGGCTCTTTTCCATTGCTGAGCTAGCCCTACTCTACTCAGTTCGATATAGCACAACACTGCACGGCACGGCACCAGTACCATTTCCTTGTCCACACAAACCGTGACCTGGAAGTGGGCAGAGTCGGCCCGGTCACCACTAACGTGACGTTGGTTTCAGGCGACTACAAAGTGTCAAGGTTAGTCAAAAGTAAACACAACGATATTCTCTCAGGTAATACTTCTTTGTTGCTCTCGCAGGTGTGTTTTCATACATGGCGGGTGATTATTTAAAGCTCCCCGAGCTTCGTCGCGTGTATGACGTAATTTCACCTGACCAATCAGTGAACAGCACTGATCACGTGACGTTTTAGTGTCGGCTCGGCCCGACTAGACCCACTTCTGAAGCAGGTACTAGCAGGTACTAAAAATCGTAACGGGTCCCACCTTAAAGCCGCAATGGAAAAGCTCCCAATAAGGGTCATACCGTGCCGAGCCGTACCGTTACAAAAATGTTCAGTGGAAAAGGGGCATAAGGTAAAGAGAAAGGGAGAAAGCAGTTCCCTGTGGAGCTCCTATGTCACTGACCACCACATCAGACAGGACACTGCCCAGACAGACAAACTGCAGCCTGCCTGTCAAGTAGTCAGTACTTGACACCCATCCCCCACAGCTTCTCACCCAGTAGCAGAGGTTGGATGGTGTTGAAGGCACTGGAGAAATCAAAGAATGTGATTCTCACATTGTCTCCTCCACCATCCAAGTGCATGTGGACTCGCTGCAGCAGGTAGACTACAGCATCATCGACTCCTAAATTGGGCTGGTCGGCAAATTACAAGGGGTCCAGAAACGTCCTCAGCTGGGCTAGGACCAGTCTCTCCATGACCTTCATCACATGAGATGTGACTTCTTGGGGACTGGAACCACATAGGCCATTTAGAGCTTTCTGCTGGGAAATGAAGTTAATGAATTTATCAGATGCCATTTTGGATACCGATACTTGTGTGTATCGTGGCTCTCATCTCTGAAAAAGCAGTTGACTGAAGCGAGAAAAAAATGTAGAAAGTCAGACCCAATTCTAAAACTTTAATAACACAAAAAAGGTCTGAGTGAGTGTGTGGATATGGTTGACATAATGAGACAGCATGCGACAACATCATCTTTTAAATAAGTGACCATTTTACCAACCTTATATCTGCTTCAGCTATTGTTTTGTTTGTTTGTTTTTATGTCTGGTTTTGATTTGTGTGTGATTTGAGTTTTTAATACAACTGTGATGGGCAGTTTCAACTTCATTGTATATGTATACAGTGACATCTTATCTTTGATGAAAAATTTGGATTCGATGTGCAAAGAACTTAAAACAGAATCATTTTAAGTGAGAATCAATCATTCCAAAGACTGTTGACTTATGTTCAACGGTTTGTTGGATTGACCAATTAATTTTTAATGGTGTATTTATTCTTTTATAGAATATTTTATAATTACTTTTCTGATTTGGTTTGTCCTGCTCAGTGGATATTTCATTACTTTTTACTTGCATATGAGGACTGTCAATATTGGTGAGGATGGGAAGGAAGGACACGGATGCGGACTTCAAAAGTAAAGGTTGGTTTATTAAAGCAAAAAACAATGAGCAAACAAAAAGCGCGGCAACGCCGGATTAAAAAAACTTAACTTAGAAAAGGCAAACAAAAGACTTGGCATGGAATAAATAAAATAAATACTTAACTTGGGAAATGACAAGGAACATGGAACAAACAGGTATCGTGCATGGATGGCAAAAAGGGCAGTGTAAAGCAAAGATCCGGCCACAAGACGGGGGAGACAGGAGACTAAGGTGCTGTTTACACATACCCGGGTATTTTGATAAACACATATTTTCTAACCTTCGTTTTAAAAAAAAACTTGGTGCACACAGCCCCGTTTTAAAAAAAAACCACGTCTACATTGATCCGCATAAATACGCTATCAGGAGCTGTTAAATTACGCCAAGCCTGACGGTGGTAGGGCCGGGCTCTGTCTGCCAACAGAAGCTCCGTAATTGCTGCTCTCCGCGCTGTAATGCGCCTTTGTTGTTCAATACATTGTATGACTGTAATTTTCAAAATCACACAAGCGAGTATAGCTCTCAACAACAGAAATGCTGCTAGTACCTCCATGCTTGCCAGATAGGGGCGGGGCTCTGTACTATGACGACAACTCCGCATTCCATTCTGAAAACTCCGTTTTCGTCTCTTTCAACCAGTTTACACACAAACGCTAAACGGAGTTTTTAAAAAATCTCCACTTTTGCCGGAGTTTTTTTTTAACTTAGTTTTCGGAGGAAAAAACTCCGTTTGTGTATAAACGAAAGGCACAAACGAAGGGAAAGGTCATCGTTTTTCAAAATACCCGGGTATGTGTAAACAGCACCTTAATAGAGGGCTGGGAGTGATTGGAGACAATCACAGACAGGTGAGGGGAATTAACTAATTAACAAGCATGGGAAACTGAGGCTACGTGCCCACGACAGATAAACGCAGAACATTTCGACAGACGTGCCTATCTTGCACACGGCGACGGCGTTTTTAGGAGTTCAAAAAACGAAAAGGCAGAAAACGCAAACGCCCTCCAGAGTGGAGATCTTGAAAACGATCCAACCTCTCGTCGCCGTAGGAACAGTTCAAAACGCAGAAGTGCGTTTTTTGCACACGTTAAGTGGGTAGTTCTCCATGAACGACTCACATATCTCACTATATTTATTTTGGACACTCTCCCAATCCACATTATCCACTGCCTTCCTGGCTTTGTAGTTCAGTGTCGTGTTCAGGAGCAACTGGACCTCATCATCTGTCCAAACAAAGTTTGAAGGCGTACTGTTGTTGCTGCCGCGCTTCGCCATTTTCTTCCAACTGACGCGGAGGAAGTAGCCACAAAACAGGCATTTCTCATATTTATTAATATATAACTCATATAACAATACCAAAGGTATTGTTGCTACTGCCACCTACGTCCGGGGCGTGCATACTACATCGGCAAACTGCGAGTTTTCTACGTTTTCCCTGTTCCCATGGGTAGACAGATATCCACCCCAAGACGCTCGTGAGAACGCAGATAAATTGTGGAGGAAAAAAACGGACATCTGCGTTTATGCTTCAGAGCGTTGTCGTGGGCACGTAGCCTAAGGCTTGGCAAAACTAAGAACTAAATATGGACTAAGAAACACAAAAACGTAACCTAAAACTAAAAACATGAGTCCATGGCGTGACAAGGACATAATGAAACGAAAAGAAAAAGAAAATAATGCTATCCTTACCAGGTCTTAAAGTTATATTAATAAAACCTTAGATGAATAGCATCTAATACAACAAAATACCACGGCTAAGGTGCACCCTTACCTCCATGCTTGTCGGGCACTGTGATTGGTTGCCCACCGCTCCAGTGAATGGCATCAGTCTCCATGAGTGTGTGACCGTGTGCATGTGTGTTTAACAGGTGCCAACATGGATGGGTCAAATGCGGAGGAATGATTTTGTGTTAACATTCATGTGTACATGACAATAAAGTAATAATCTTACCAGTCTCTTACATTATTGTGGACAGATTTGGGCCCACTCATTTTTTACTTCTTCAGCTAATTGCTTGTAGGTATTTCTTTATGTGCACAGGTCTCTTAAGGTCCGAATAAAACATAATAACCAGGTTGATGTCTGAACTTTGACTGGGCCATTGCAACATCTTGATTCTGTTTTTTGATTCCAAGACCTTTGGCTGCAAAACATGCCCAAACTATCATCCTTTTACTACCGTGCTTGACGCGGTACTGAACAATGTTCAGTTTTGTAATTGAAGCTGAGCAATAAATGACTAAAGCAGTGACTTAAATTACTTTATTAGTAGTGAATAATGTACACCATGTACATTTTACTGTGCTTCCTCATTTCCTTGATATCTTATGCCACATACTGGATAAGATGGTGTGAGGTGTTTGTCCTGCTATGCCATGTTTAGTTTTAACCAAATATGGCGTACTGATGTAAGTCCAAAAATACCATGCTTGGTCTCGTCTGTCCAAAGGAAAATAGGCCTCATTCACCAATATCTTAAGAATTTTCTTAAATTATTTCTTAAGTTGTCATTTAGAAATTTCTTAAGAAAATTCTACATCAGATTCACGAACATGTTCTTTGACGTGTTGTTTTGCGTTTTTGCTCCTAGACTATTGAATGCCAATCTTTTCGTCGGCCCTAATTTTTTTTTTTTTAGGTAAACATCAAAAAATTCCCATAAAAGGACAAGAGACTGAAAGTCTGTGCAGATACATCCACCTTTCCTTTAAGATGCCCATGGTGCGCTCGATTGTGGAGTGAGTGTGTGCATGCATCTGATTAAATAAGACCTCCTTGAGTGAGTCTGAAAGTTGGTCAGTGGTGTTAATAGCCAGGGACCAGGACATATCCTCGACCTCCTAATAAAATAAATAATAATGAAAAAGCCTTTGTTGGAGAAAACATTTGATTTTTACGTTTGATATGTTTATATACACTATATTTCCAAAAGTATTGGCTCAACTGCCTTTACGCGCATTTGAACTTAAGATGCATCACATTCTTAATCCATAGGGTTTAATATAATGTCGGCCCACCCTTTGCAACTATAACAGCTTTAACTCTTCTGGGCAAGCTTTCGACAAGGTTAAGGAGTGTGTTTATGGGAATTTTTGACCATTCTTCCAGAAGCTCATTTGTGAGGTCAGACACTGATGTTGGACAGAAGGCCTGGCTCACAGTCGCTCTAATTCATCCCAAAGGTGTTCTATCGGGTTGAGTTCAGGACTCTGTGCAGGCCAGTCAAGTTCTTCCACACTGGAACTAAGCCCAGCTCCTGAAAAACAACCCCACACCATAATCCCCCCTGCGTTGGATGCAGTGCTTTACACCCCTGCATCCGACGCTTTGCATTGCACTTGGTGATGTATGGCTTGGATGCAGCTGCTCGGCCATGGAAACCCATTCCATGAAGCTCTCTACGCACTGTTCTTGAGCTAATCTGAAGGCCACATGAAGGTTGGAGGTCTGTAGCGATTGACTCTGCAGAAAGTTGGAGACATCTGCGCACTATGTGCCTCAGGATCCGCTGACCCCGCTCTCTCTAGCCTACCACTTTGTGGCTGAGTTGCTGTCATTCCCAATCGCTTCCACTTTGTTATAATATCACTGACAGTTGACTGTGGAATATTTAGTAGCGAGGAAATTTCACAACTGGACTTGTTGCACAGGTGGCATCCTATCACAATACCACGCTGGCATTCACTGAGCTCCTGAAAGCGACCCATTCTTTCACAAATGTTTGTAGAAGCAGTCTGCATGCCTAGGTGCTTGGATTTATACACCTGTGGCCATGGAAGTGATCAGAACACCTTTAATTGGGTAAGTGAATACTTCTGGCAATTTAGTGTGTATATATATATCTATATATATATAGATATATATATATAGATATATACACATGTATATGTATATATGTACATTTAAATCTTAAGACCTGGTAAGGTGATTTTTTTTTATTATCATTATGTCCTTTTTTTTTTCAAATGACTGTATATAATCAATCTAAAATGACATAAAAACTGAACTAGACAGCATTGACTGGAAGAGATCTGACCAAAGAAACACCTCCTTTGCATTATTATTTCATACATGAAAACCAGACTTCACACCCGCATATATGCACCTAATTTCCCTCACCGTGTGCATCAGCTGCAAGTGTGTAAGTCCATGGCTGTAGGTGGGCGACTCTGCATAGTCACGGCCAGCTTTGAGAGGGTAATCCATCTCCATCACTTAAATGATTATCCCCATTAATCTGTTGTAAACTAATAAACACCATTCCAACCCCTCTTTCGCCTGTTCTTTCTCTCTCCCTTAGCTTTCCTGCGCCTCCGCTCTAGATACAGGTTCATTAAGTCTTCAGTACATTAATACGTCTTCATGTCCCCACATCATTCCTATCACCTGGTGCTTAGGTCCCCCAGGGGCCCTGGGAGAGATTTTCTCCCTTTCACTCTCTGTGTGAAAAGGCAAGAGAACCATTAAGCAGCTTGCATGAGAGACCGAGAAACGCAGAGTTACTAAATGCGAATTAGTCCCCTGTGTATTTGAGTTTGTGTTGACATGAGTGAGAGATGTTTGTGTTGATGTCACTGTAAGAGAGTCACTAAGATGAGGTGATGAGCTTAGTGTATTTAATTTTGCTCTGTGGGACTCATATGGTCCTGGCAGCCACCATGGTAATTTGCCTGATCAGGTTAGAGTCATTGCAGTTGGTGATCAATCATCTGGGTTGTCACAGCTACCGGGGGCCCAGTCGGCATGAGGCCACTTGTAATTGGTGCTAGATTGATGCGGCCGTATTTACCATGTATGTCAAACAAAAGTTTGGTCCATTAAAGCTTGTTAAAATTGCAACCTATCCCTTAGAAATGCAAACACATCACACACAGACACTAAAACCTGTTTGTGTATGTAGTACTTGGATAGATCACATGGTAGTGGTAGTGTTTTGCTGCTCGACACTCACTGGGTAGGCTATTATCAGGCTGCTAGTAGAGGAGAAAGTATATATATTATATTGAGTAGTATATATTGAGTTGTATATACATGTGTGTGTATGGGAGACACGCCAAGAGACAGATGAAACAGTAAGGCATAAGGAGGTCTGGACTATTTAAAATTTCTGACAGTGTTTATGTTGTTGAGTGATGCTGTGCTGCCTCCACTTAATGTTAACTATAACATAACGTAACTCCTTTTCTCAGACCCACACACACACACACATGCATTTTCTGTCCCTGTGGGGATTCTCCATTGACATAATACATTCCCTTGACACTTACGCTAATCATCACAGCTGAATGCCTCGTCCTTACCGAAAACCTAAGTATAATCTAATTTTAACCCTAAAACATAGTTCAACCTTAAAAATCACTTTGTACCCGTAGGGCCCACAATTTGATCCCCTCACTTACAGAAAATCCCTATAAATTGGTGTTTTCTAAGATTTTGTGTCCCGACCATGTTATATGAACACACACCCGCCGTAATTATAAAAGTTTATTTGAAAATATGTATATACTTGTGTCACATAACTTGTGAGGGCTGCATAGTAGTTAGCACTGTTGCCTCACTGTAAGGTAGTTCTTGATCTCAGTCTTGTCTGGAGCCTTTTTGTGTGGAGTTTGCATGTTCACCATGTGTATGGATGGCTTCCTCCCACAGTCCAAAAGTAAAAAGAGAAAAAACATTTTAGGTTCACTGGTAATTCTAAATTGATCTTTGGAGTGATGGTATTTGAGGCATGGTATTTTGTCGGACATGTGATAGACCTGTAAAAGTGTACCCCACCTCTCGTTTTATGGCTGCTGGCTTCAGCCCCCAGATGCCTGATTATGTTTGAGAAATAGAGGAGCGAACTTAGAAGATAAGGTAGGTGGATGAGTCTTGCGATCCTTATACTTAATTTCCTCAAGAGTAGTTAAGACTGAGGATGATATGAAACCCCAGAATACATTAAGAAAACGGTGTAGATCAAGAATTGACTAGTCAAATATTATTTTTATAAAGAAATTCTACTTTATTCAAATGTCATGTAGTCTATAATGAAGACAATTAGTTTATCAAGCTAACATGTTAATCATCCAAATAATAAGATTTAGATAAACATTAAACCTATAGGTTGCTTTCCCAACACTCTAACACTAGTCATACTTAAATGCACACCTCATGCTTCTTTTCCTTCCAAAGTCATAAAAAAAACTACAAAACCACCCTGTAATAGACAAGGTGAAAATACTAAATGATAAATTAAACTGATAATTAATTTACATTGCACTAGACCTTACTGGACCTGATAGAAGTGGATTTTTGTGTGCAGATAGTTCTCTGCCAGAAGCACAATTACCCTCCTTTCACGAAGAAAAAGTAATAATTACACATTTCAAAACATATGACTTAATTGACAGAGTAGCCCAACTCAGTTTTGACAAATATCATCGCCCGCACTTAGCCTCAAACATTTAATTTCTCCTGAACTTTCTTTCATGTCGGTTAGTTTTGTTAGGTTTTATGTTCCTGGTTAGTCTTTAGTTTTTGCCATGTTTTCCTTAGTTTCTCTTGCCCTGCCATCAGCTTCACTCACGTCACCTGTGTCTCCATCACCAATCACCCTCCTCAGTATTTAGTTTCCAGGTTTTCTCGTGCACATTGCCAGATCCTCACCGTCACTGAAGTCACAGCCAATTCATGTCATGTCAGGTTTGTTCTCATGTTTTTCACAGTCATATACAGGTTTTTGTTATAGTTAAGGTTTTGGTATTCTGGCTCAGCCGTGCTTTTGTGTGAATTGTTTTAAATAAATCAAGTGTTTTCATTGAATATCTGCATCTGCGTCCTCTTTTGCCACGCACCACAACCAACGTGACACTTTCTGTCATATTTCCATAACTGCACTACTCCATTATCTTACTGCTGCTGTCCCTATTTACTGTCCCAGCTGCTTGGCTGTCTTCTGGATGCCATGAGATAAACAACACTAATGAGAGGCTTTCAACGTGAAATATTGAGTTATGATATAATTATAACAAGAGCCAAAGTATCTTAATAGAAATACTAACAGATAATGATACCAAAATGATAGTTTATACTTTTAGAGGTGCTTAATTGCCTGTTTGTTTGTTTTTTTAAAAGCCAACAAGCTTACTGAATATCCTTACAGCACTTAAATGTCCTAACCACAAACCACAAAACATCATGTTATAGGGCACAACTTTCTTTCGTATTTGTTGGACACAAGAACACCTTAAGGCATTCCATGAAACCGTCACAAAAGGAGTGATTACCAGTTTTAGAAACCAAAACAATCTGTGTTAGAGGGACAGAGTGGCTTGATGAAGTTACATACAACTAGAAACCCATGTTTGTATTCCATCCGATATTCTTTTTAAACCTCACTTTCTTAAAAGCTGTTCTGCTTTCACTTATTGTTTGGTTAAGTTCAGGCACTGACAACTAATTTGTTACAACTCATTGTTGGAAACTGTTGTCCCTTTTAAGATGAATGATTGACATATCCAATTTTTCCTGGAAGCACCTTGGTATGCCACAGGAAAAAAGGATGTGGACATGGGGAGGGATATTCGGGATACCTTTGTTAAGCTATTATAGTCACAATGCAGACTGAGATGAGTGGTAGAAAAAATAAACTGAAGGGCTGATGAATAAACAAGTTTGAAGATTTATATCTTCAATATATCAGGAGCACTGTTCATGCTTTTTCATCTAATTTTCTTTTCTTTTCTATGTTCTCAGCTTTCAGAATTTGTTTTACCATCATATCATCACCGAAGTGAATTACATTTAACTTTTTTTTTCCTCCGTAAAGTACTTTAAGATGACTGTTGCTGTGAATAACATGGGCTTGGAATACCGATGCCATCTATAAAAAGGGGCTGCAAAGGCTTTATTTTATGCGAAAGCTAAGGAATTTCAGAGTCGACAGAGACATGATGCGTCTTTTTTACCATTCTTTTGTTGAGAGCATTTTATGTTTCTGCTCTGTGGCCTGGTATTTTTCTCTGTCAGTAGCAAATAAAAACAAGCTTCACAAGATAATTAATATGGCCAGCAAGATTGCCTGCCAGCCATTTAACAGCATGGCCATGACTGTTGAAGCAAGGGTGGTAAAGAAGGCACATACTATCTGTGATGATGTGTCACACCCCTTACATCAGAAATATGAGTTGTTGCCTTCAGGCAGGAGATTCAGGCTGCCTTTATTCCAGACAAACAGAGCCCGTACATCCCTGTTAAATAAGGGACTGTGAAATTGTACCTTAATAACCCATTGCACTTGGTCTCTGAATAACTGCACTTTACAATTGTATTCTATTTTAAAATACAAGGGGTTTGTTCTTTGTTCTATGTCATCCTGTCTTTTTTGTCCTGGGGTGGGGGGGGGGGGGGGGGGGGGGGGGTGCTTGTTTATTGTGTATTTTTGTTTTTTGTAATTGTATCAGACGCACTGTCAATGGCACAGAACAATTTTCTGCAAAGACAAATAAATAATCTATCTATCTATAGTCAAGCAAATAAAAGAGCACATGCTTTCCCAAAGATGCAAAGTTCTGATTTTCTGATCAGAAGAAATTTTAGACATGTTCGTAGTTTCAAACTATGAAAATAGTGGCTGTCAATTCATTCAGGACAAGTCAAGATATTGAGAAAATTCTATTAATGCTTGTTCTTCATTTATGACGGGTTTTTTGGTGAATTCAAGGACAGATTATGATATATGTGAAATTCAAAAAATGTTTGTCTTTTAGACAAGAGAACATTAATGTGATCCAAATTGATTTAGAAGTTTTCTCAACTACAAGGAAATAGTGCTATTTAACACAAAGTAACAAACATCTAAAGCCCTCTGCGCTGCAACACTCAATTAGCTCTGTTTTGCCATTTAGGCTCTCAGTTTGTCTGTTGAAGAAGAGATATCCAGATATTTTAACAGAACTGTCTCATCATTAACTTCAGATCTTTTAGGCTCAGTGTTTTCTCTACATATTTAACCATTATCAGAAACAGAAAGTTTGACATTTCATGTGTTTTTTTACATGAATACCAAAGATCACATTAGTCCTATTAAGCTTTTCTGGCTGTTTTAGACTAATTTAATTTGAATCCAAATAAAATATAACTCTCACAGCCGGTTGTTTAATACATGCGCAAGGAAGGAAGGCAGAATAGTGTATGTGCTTTTAGCTTTGTAGCTCTCAGTCTTGCTGCTCTGCTTTCAATTAATCATTTACAGCGCATTGCTTTTGTTTAAGCTTAAAGATAAAAAGTGGCAAGGTTATGGAACTGACAACTGACATTTAGCATCGTCAATTGATAGTTACAAAAGACCTTAAAAATGCAAATTTTCTGGTTTGATGCAGGAAGACGAGACAAATGCATCTCACAGTGTTTGTGCCCTCAGACAATATTCAATATACTGCCTGCTTGAGGATCTGGGTGGTGCACTAAAAGGCTTCTGGAGAACGTTACTGTCCTTGCTCCAAGTGGGTCCCAGATACTGTTATTTTGTCAGAGAGCATAAACTAACTGGACCCAATGTGACAAAACAATAAATGAGAAAACAAGATCTGATAAATGAATTATAAAACACAAATATGAATAGTTTTGACTGATGAATGTAAAAAAAACAATTAAGAAATTAGAATTAAATTGAAATCCAGAGAAACACCTGGAACTCTTAAAATGTCCTCGCTGTTTTTGACTTTGACAGGAATTCTTGTTACAGAGGAGGCACAGAGCTGCCATGTCTTTTAGAATGTACAAATTAACCTACATTTGAGGATGTGGTCAAGGGTTACAAGCCATCATAACTCCTGGGTAAGTGTGTTTTTCCAGCTTCCTGGAGCTTGTCGGAAGCTCTTAACTTCAAGCCTCTCAGGCTTGTCACACACAAAAATATTTATGAGTTGGAGAGCCTAAGGTTCTCACACTTTTTTAGCCAACGTTTATCCATAAATAAATAGTTGACAGAAATGTGAAGATACTTACAAATCAGCTTCTTAAGGCCCAGACTTTCAGCATTCACCAGTAAATCAGTGTGTGTCAACACTGAAAATCTGTGCTCATGAGATAATTGGTTCCCAAGTACTTATGACTAAATGTAGGACTGAGGGAGGACGAGAACCTTGTAGTAGTATATGTAGTATACATACATGCATACAATATAACAAATAAATATTTTTTTATGCAAATTGCAGCCACCAATTGCATTAATCTCTGATTAATATTAATACAGCAAATAATTCATTACAGTCAGGTAAAATCATGTTACTTTTATTGTTTTAATGTGAACCAGCATCTGCCACCCACAGATGGACGGGCAGGTGGAGGACTGAATAATATTTTGAAGATTCATAAGTAAATTTACTAGAAAGAACATGACTGTACTTTTTGTTGTTTGTATCTCGGACCTCCACAGGATATTTTTCCCTTTGAGCTGTTTTTTAGCAGAAAGCCACATGGTGTCTTGGACCTCATTAAAGTAAACTGGGAGGATGGTCCAAGCCCTGGAAAAAGATGTATATGGTATGCCTTCAACCTAAGAACTCCATTCAATTGTACAGTTATTGTGGCACAATTTGCTCCAGGCTCAAAGATGCCACAATGCCAGTACAACAAAGGAGCTCAGATGAGACATTTTTCAGCAGGAAACAAGGTTTATGTATTACACTTTTCTTCAAATTCCAAATTACTTGCCAAGTAGCAAGGACCCTTTGTGTTCACATAGTGAGTGAGAGATGAAGACTATGAAGTTGTCCGAGAGGGGTGGGACAACACAGATTTACCATCTCAACCTCCTAAAAGAAGCATGGAGAGGCTCTCTGGTGAGCAGTGTTGGTCAAGTTACTTGGAAACAGTAATTAGTTACTGATTACTTCTCCAAGAAAGTAATCCAGTTACTTTACTGATTACTTATTTTTCAAAAGTAATTAGTTACTTTACTGATTACTTTACTTAGTTACTTTTAAAAAAGTAATGCTTTTTACTTAGTAAAAAGAGTATGCTATAAAGCAATAGACCTTTCAGCCTAACGCTATTCCTTCTGCATATTCCATCATATAGAATTGACATAATAGCTTAATCAAATCAAATCAAATTTTTTGTATAGCACATTTCATGTACAAAACAATTCAAAGTGCTTTACATAAAATAAAAGCATTTCAGCAGGAAGAAGCATTAAAAATACATAAAAGAATATAAAGAGAAACAAATAAAATAATTTAAATGAATTTAAAAACAAGCGGGGTGGTCGGTGGCGTAGTGGGTTAAGCAGGCGCCCTATGTACAGAGGCTACAGTCCTCGCTGCAGCTGGCCCTGGTTCGAGTCCTGCACCGGACGGCCCTGTGCTGCGTGTCTTCCCCATCTCTCTCCCCCCTGCTTCCTGTCTGTCTTGTTGCTTGTTTTTAAAAAGAATTTAAAAACAAGCAACAGTCCAGATAAATGAAAAGATATCGTGCAGATTTCATGCATAGACACATGAGAAAAGAAATGTTTTTAACCTGGATTTAAAAATGTCTACATTTGGTGAAAGTTTAATCTCCACTGGAAGTTTGTGTATTATGTTCATTGTTTATCATGTTTAATAATAAACATAATAACCATTATGTCATATTCTCTCTCAAGGTATCCTGCAAATTACTTTTTCTGCGGTAGCTTCAAATCGCTTTTGGTCAGTATTTTTCTACAATGCGTCTACAATGAGTCTACAGTGGAAATGGGCAATATGTTCTTGACAATATAGCCAACGACTAGCTTCTTCAGTTCAGCGACACTAAGTTCTGTCGCTCTTAAGTCTATTTTTACCTGTTTAGCAGGAGAGGGCCTGTCGGAGGTTTGCCCAGTGGAATTGGATGTGGTAGCCGCAGCAGTCATGTCAGTGGGGGGATCTGGGGGTTTCTCAATGAGTTTCACATTCCTGTGCCGGCTTGCTAGTTCCCAGATAGCAGTGGACTCTGGGGCGGATCTGCCCTCAAGCTGGGCAAGTCCGCCGTCCGGATCAACCGCTCGCCCCGCCTCCCCACAGTGTTATAGGATCCGTTGCGGACTCTAGGCGGATCCGCACATTGTACACGCTCTTTTCAAACCTCGGCTTCAGCTGCATTCGGAGTTGGGCAGCTACACGCCCCGCCCCCAAACAATGTACTGTGAAACAGCGGAAGCGCTGCACACTCTAAGCCAGGGGTGTCAAACTGATCCATGAAAGGGCCGGTGTGGCTGCTGTTTTTTGTTCCAACCCTGCAGCAGCACAGCTGACTTGTTTCATTCAATCAACTGAACTGTCTGCACTGAAGGTCTTAAAGGAGAACTCCGGTATTTTCAACATTAAGCCTCTTTTCTGAGTCGTCTGCAACGTTTTAGAACCCCCCTCACCGCTTTTTTTATGTTTACTGTTGTCTCCGGTATTTGCCTAATTTTGATTCTTCTCAACCTGCTTCAGAACGGCAAGTCATGCGCATGTCTACAAAGGTCCGTAAAAGCACAATAAACGTCCGTTTTCAAAATAATCAACTTACCGGAGTGGTTACTGGTGTGCACTGGTAATCCATATCAAATTTCGTGGCGAAAAGTTGCTTCTGTCGTGTTTTATTTGGGAGCTCCAGTACATCCAGTACAAAATGTCTGTTTTTGGATTTATCTGGATTGGATGTTCCTGAACTCATTCTCTCTCATTCATCATCTCCATACAGTTCCAGCCCAGGTTACTTCCTCTCAGCGTCCTCCCAGCCTCATAAATAAACTTGTGTTGCCCTGGTAAATCTGCTTTTGAGTCTTTTCCTTATTTTGGCTTTGGCTCCATGACAGCACGATCTGGCCAAAATATGGACTCAGCAGATGCATTCAGGGCAGCCTTATCCAACCAAGGCTCGTTGCTTGGCGAACATGAAAAAGCTCTTCGGGTGCTAAATGACCGCCAAGAGTCAAATAACCATCGCCTTGACCAAGTCTTAGACATGATGACCCAGATAAACACACGTTTGTCAGCTCTCACCTCCGTTCCTCCTGTCGCTAATCCATCTGCTGCTCCTCCACAGGTCCCGTCTCCCACACCACCTCCTTCTGTACCGTTGTTTCGAGACGCCTCCTTTCCTACTCCAGAGAGTTATGCAGGTAATGTTTGGGGGTGTGAAGGCTTCTTACTCCAGTGTTCGTTGGTTATCACTCGTTCCCCTCGCTCTTTCCCCTGTGATTCCGCTAAGACGGCTTACATCCTGGGGTTGCTAAAAGGTAACGCTTTAGCTTGGGCATTAGCCTTTCTTAAGTCTAACCCTATAGACACCCTTCCCTTTGACAAATTTATCGAGGAGTTTCGTAAAACTTTTAATCATCCTCTTAGAGAGGATAATGCTGCCAAACGCCTGCTCAATTTACGACAGGGGAACCAATCAGTCTCGGACTTCCTCATTGAGTTCCGGATTCTCGCAGCAGAGACCGGCTGGGGTGCTGACTCCTTGCGGGGCATATTACAAAATGGTTTTAATAACCAGATAAAGGATCAGTTATCCTTCCGTGACGAGCCATCTTCCTTTGAGGAGTTGGCTTCTGTGGCGATACGCATTGACAACCGCCTCCGGGAGCGTCGGAGGGAAAAGGACCACAACTCCCGTCAGCCCCTTGGTCGCGGTCCTCACGAGAGCTCCTTTTCCGCTCCGCCCCAGTTTTCCTCTGCACCTGTTAAACGCAGTCCAATTGCAGCGGAAGCTGATAATTCAGAACCAATGCAATTAGGACGTACTAGGTTAACCCCGGAGGAGAGATCCAGGCGTCTGCGTGACAAAGTTTGTCTTTATTGCAACTCGCCCAAGCATTTCATCGCCGCCTGTCCTGTTCGCCCAAAAGAGCATGCCCACCTGTAACTGCAAGGGCACAGGTGGGCGGAACTAAATTACCCGATCCCCCTCGGCTTATATTACCTGTCTCTCTGGTTTACGAAATGGTTAATCACTCAACTCAAGCGCTGGTTGACTCTGGTTCTGAGAAGAATCTTTTAGATCCAAATTTTGCCACTAAACTGGGTCTGCCTATTATTCCCCTTCCTAACCCTATTTCAGTCTCAGCCCTGGATGGTGTCTCCCTGGCGACCATCACCCATAAAACGGGATTAGTAACCCTTATGGTATCGGGTAACCATCAGGAGCAGCTGGAATTTTACCTATTTCCAGTAGCTAGCAACCCTGTGGTTTTAGGTTTCCCTTGGCTAGCAGCTCACAACCCTCATATCAATTGGGCCAGCCAGAGAATTGAGAGTTGGAGCTTATTTTGCTTGTCCAACTGCTTGAAAACTGCTTTCCCCTCCGGTCAACCACCACCTCTGCCTGACGATTCAGTCAACCTTTCATTTATACCCCCTACCTATCATGATTTATTTATGGTGTTCAGCAAAGATAAAGCCCTTTCTTTGCCCCCCCATAGACCATACGACTGCGCCATTGAGTTACACCCTGGTGCGCCGTTACCTTCCAGTCGGCTTTACAACTTATCCCGTCCCGAAAGGCAGGCTATGGAGACTTATATAAAGGATTCCCTCTCCGCTGGTATCATCCGCCCATCTTCTTCACCTGTAGGGGCTGGATTTTTCTTTGTGGATAAAAAGGATAAGACCCTTCGCCCCTGCATCGATTATCGTGGCCTAAACGAGATAACCATAAAGAATAAATACCCCTTACCTCTTCTCACCTCAGCATTTGAACCCATACAAGGATCCAAGCTCTTTACCAAACTGGATCTCAGAAACGCCTATCATTTAGTGCGTATGCGCGAGGGAGATGAGTGGAAAACTGCCTTCAATACACCATTGGGCCATTTTGAATATCTAGTTATGCCTTTTGGCTTAACCAACGCCCCAGCAGTGTTTCAAAATTTAGTTAACGATGTCTTAAGAGATTTCCTTAACATCTTCGTGTTTGTGTATCTGGACGACATCCTCATTTTCTCTTCTTCCCTGGAGGAACACGAACAGCATGTTCGAGCTGTGCTACAGAGGCTGCTGGAGAATCGTCTCTATGTAAAGGCGGAGAAATGCGACTTCCATAAACCTTCTGTCACCTTCCTGGGCTACGTTTTTGAGGGTGGGCAGGTGAAGACTGATCCCCTAAAGATTGAAGCTGTTGCAGAATGGCCAACTCCCACCTCTCGGAAACAGTTGCAACGTTTTCTGGGCTTCGCCAATTTTTACCGCCGCTTCATACGGAGCTATAGTCAAGTCGCAGCTCCTTTAACTCGCTTAACCACAACCAAGCTGCCGTTCCACTGGTCCCCGGAGGCAGAGGCAGCCTTCGCTACCCTCAAGCACCGTTTCACCTCAGCTCCCATCCTTATCCAACCCGATCCTGAGCGCCAGTTTGTGGTTGAAGTGGATGCCTCAGACTCTGGGGTTGGAGCGGTGCTCTCGCAACGAGCTGAGTCGGAGGGTAAGATGCATCCTTGCGCATTTTTCTCCCGCAAACTAACCTCAGCAGAACGCAACTATGACGTCGGCAACAGAGAACTCTTGGCTGTCAAACTGGCGTTAGAGGAATGGAGGCACTGGCTTGAAGGCACCAAACAGCCTTTTGTGGTTTGGACCGACCACAAAAATCTGATCTACCTGAGAGATGCCAAGAGGCTTAATTCTTTTCTTTTCTTTAACGTTCCGCCCAGGTACCAGAAATGTCAAGCCAGACGCTCTCTCTCGCCAGTTTTCCTCAGGTGATACCACTGACCCTGATCATATCCTGCCTCGGTCCTGTGTAGTGGGGGTTACTTGGGCGGTGGAGGACAAGATTCAACAGGGTCTCGGTGTAGATCCTGATCCTAAAACTGGTCCCCCCAATCGGCGCTATGTTCCTGGCTCGGCTCGTTCTGCAGTTATCCACCGGGCACACACAGCCAGATTCACCTGCCATCCAGGTTCCCTGCGTACCATTTCCTTCCTCAAAGGTATTTCTGGTGGCCTTCTGTGGATGCTGACACCCATGAGTACATAGCGGCTTGTGCTGTCTGTGCCCGCAGTAAGAGTAGTAATCAACCCCCTGCCGGTCTGCTTCAACCATTACCTATTCCTGGCCGACCTTGGTCTCATATAGTGGTCGATTTTGTCACCGGATTGCCCTCTTCCCAAGGCCACACAATAGTTCTCACTGTAGTTGACCGGTTCTCCAAGGCTGCTCACTTTGTTCCTCTTAAGAAACTTCCATCTGCCCTAGAAACTACAGATCTCCTCGTTAAAAATGTTTTCAGGCTCCATGGTATCCCCTCTGAAATAGTTTCCGACCGGGGTCCTCAGTTTATTTCCCAAGTCTGGAAAACATTTTGTACCTCCTTAGGGGCTAAGGTATCACTCAGCTCGGGGTACCACCCACAATCTAACGGCCAGACCGAGCACCTCAACCAGGAATTGGAAGCAGCTCTCAGGTGTGTCACCTCCAAGGATCCCTCCTCCTGGAGCCAACAACTTCCCTGGGTCGAGTATGCCCACAATTCCCTGACTTCAGCAGCCACGGGTCAGTCCCCCTTCGAGAGTTCACTGGGTTACCAACCACCCCTTTTCCCCGAGCTGGAGGAAGACTTAGAGGTTCCCTCGGTCCTGCACCACCTTCAGCGGGCTCAGCAGACATGGGACACTGTTCGTGAGGCCCTTCAGCGCACCGCGGACCGGAATCGCCGCCTGGCTGACCGCCATAGACGTCCGGCCCCTCCTTATGCCCCAGGTCAGACAGTTTGGCTGAGCTCCAAGGATGTCCCGTTGAAAGCCACTAACAGGAAACTCGCCCCACGCTTCATTGGGCCCTTTGAAATTGACTCCATCATCAGCCGTTAGGTTGAAGCTCCCCGCTGCACTCCGGATCCATCCCACGTTCCATGTTTCTCAGCTCAAGCCTGTGGTCTCTAGTCCCCTGTGCCCTCCGGCCGACCCCCCTCCACCCGCCCGGATCATTGACGACCTACCAGCCTATACTGTCCGGCAAATCCTGGATGTCCGTCACCGTGGGAGGGGTCGGCAATTCCTCGTCGAATGGGAAGGTTATGGTCCAGAAGAACGTTCCTGGGTTCCTCGCTCCCGTATTTTGGACCCATCCCTGGTCTTGGATTTTCTTCGCTCCCGTCAGGGTGAGTCATGCGGCGTGCCAGGGGGCAGCCGTTGAGGGGGGGATACTGTCACGATCTGGTTGGCTGTGTTCTGAGTTGTAGGTTGGGCTGAGCAGGCTTCACTGAACACCAGGGCGGAGTCTGGTTGCGGCCTGCTGCCACAGCTGCTTTCCATCTGCAGTCAAGATGCCTTCTTAAGGAGCAGCAGGAGCACCAGTCTTCGCCAGATCGTCAAACCATATTCTGTGGTAATCAGGCCCCGAAACCCTTGCTAAAGAAATCTTGAAGTTCCTTATTGTTTCTAACATCTTCTTCGCTTCCCACAGCAAGATTCCTGCACCCAGTTCCCGGACTCTCCTCTCGGTTCCAGCTTGGATCCTTCACCACACCAGCCTCCATCCCTTCAGTATACTCACCTGGCTCTGCCTGCCTGCTCACCCTCCTACGACTCCAGATTCTCCTACCCAGCCAGCCGATCTCAGTACTTCCCCTCCTATGGATGGACTCCCCTCTCAGACTGTAAGATAACCTCACTCTTCTGTTTTTGGATTTATCTGGATTGGATGTTCCTGAACTCATTCTCTCTCATTCATCATCTCCATACAGTTCCAGCCCAGGTTACTTCCTCTCAGCGTCCTCCCAGCCTCATAAATAAACTTGTGTTGCCCTGGTAAATCTGCTTTTGAGTCTTTTCCTTATTTTGGCTTTGGCTCCATGACAGTTCTCCTTTAACCAGTTCAGTTGATTGACTGAAACAAGTCAGCTGTGCTGCTGCAGGGTTGGAACAAAAACCTGCAGCCACACCAGCCCTTTCACAGATCAGTTTGACACCCCTGGTCTAGGCGGATCCGCACCATTCTTTGTTACACTGTCATTCGAAGTTGGAAAGCAACAGTGAAACGTCTCCTTCGGCAGATCGTACACTGTAAGTAAACTGTTAATATGTGCTTGTTTATGCAGATGGAAAGCGGGTGAATCTGTCTCTATGATTTAACTTTTAACTTTGTAATATAGCATAGCGATATAGCATACCATAGCGATATAGCATAGCGAGCGTGGTTAGCTAGCTCACATAGCATATTGCCGGTAGGTAATGTAGATTTGAGTTAACCCTGGTAGTTTTGGTCACTATATCATTCACTCATTCATCTAAGTTGACTGTACACAGGTTATTTTTGTTACTCTGAAACTGCATTCCTATATTTAGAAATTCTATGTCTGAAGTGTGTGACAGTCTATTTTGGAGTGCATCACTATGTGTATCCTGTCACATTACAAATTGTGATTATGCTGGCGGATGATAACTTCATTGAAAATCTCCTTTTGTGATTACAGATTCTGTCAGAAAAAAATCCTGTCGCTTGTGCTTCCACTGAACATGATGTCTGCAAGCATGCCATCCGGTGGTTCAACTTGGCAGCAGATAGGGGAATCTCAAGGAGACGCAGTACAGGAGGTTCACCCTGCTGACAATGTCTAAGCACATCACATGTTATGCCAGTTCTTTTTTTATTTATTTATTTTTATTAAAATGAGTATGTGAGTATTCATAAATAAATTTAAGAATTTCCATCAGATTTTTTCATGTTTTTTTGTGTCTATTATCTTATTAGCCACTTGTAGTGATGTGTCGGTCAATCTGGTGTTTGTGCCAGCTCTTTTAAGTGAACTCAATTCCACTTAATTGTTTGTATCCAACCAATCACATGATCACAAGGATCATACTATAATGTCCCATATATCTCCAGGGAGGTTGGTGGAGGGTACTGTCCTGGTATGGAGGATGAGGGAGGCAGGGAGAGCAGTACAGCACAATGGATAGCAGATGGGATGAAGTACCCAGAGAGAACGCATGTACAGGGAGAACATGCAAACCACATACAGAAAGACCCCTGGCTGGATTCTAACACCTGCAACAGTGCTACCAACTGCACCACTGTGCAGCCTCAAAACTGTAAATATACTCGTAATAATAACCCAATTTTAGGTCTTTTGCAGCTTCACAATAAATCATTTTCAGGTGTATAAGGCTAAACTGGTGGGATTTTTATGGAGTCATTTCTAGTTGGTAAGCAAGTTTTTATCTGTATCTACTTTTGTTAATAAATTCATAATAAATAAAGGTTCTGGACCAAATGAGTCCACCTTCGTTATAAGTATCATAAACAGATCCGAAACGGATCCGGGCCGGATGATGTGTTCTATGAACGGATCCAAAACGGATCCGGGTCCGTTTTGCGGATCTGTTCCTGAGTCTACCCTAAATCCGGAACGGATCCGTTCCGGAGTCCGTTTGCTATCTGGGTTGCTTGCTCAGATGTAAGGTGGAATTTTTCGCTGTAGATAAAAATTTCTTCCCACGCAGAGTGTACAGCGGACACTGTTGTCACTTTTTACCGAGTCAAACTCAAAGTAATGTCAGGAAACTTCCAACCATTAAACGCTGCATGGTTCTGCTCTCTCCTGCGCTCCATGTTATCTCTTGTTGATCTACACGCGCACTGACGTCGCACCGCTCATACGTGATTAAGAGACATTCTCACAAACAAAATCACGGTTTAGTAACGCAGCTTGCTTGCGGGAAAAAAACAGTAATCTAATTACTGTTTTTGCAACTGTAATCCCTTACTTTACTCGTTACTTGAAAAAAGTAATCAAATTACAGTAACCCCATACTTCTAACGCGTTACTGCCCATCACTGCTGGTGAGTAATACTCTGAGATGAACTAGCACCAGAGATCTCTAATTCAACTCAACCCACTGCACTTTCTTGTGATAGTCATCTCTCACCCTCCAAGAGAATACCTTGTTGTAACCTTGTCACCTTGTTGTAAACAACAGTGCACTCACAGACCAACGGACATCAAGAACAAACAATAAAAAAACTCTTCTGAGACAATTTTAATCAATGTTGGAGTTGGAGTTGGAAGTAATAGAAGAATGCTAAACTACCTGGTGTAGCCCCATTTCTCTTGTTGTCAAAAAGGATGGATCTATACTAGTTAATCACCAATTGTGATAATGATAATTTAGCCAATATCCAACAGCGATTGTTTTTGCCATTTTTTTCCTTTTCCTTTAATATCAGTGAAACGATGAAATATGTATAACAAAAAGAATAATGACATGACAAAACAGCTAGTGTTTACATCCCTTCATCACACTATCTTTTGTCAAGGGACATAAAAAAAACTTGTCAACGGATAACAAAGCCAGTCCAAATGTTCCAAAAAGTCCCATGGCAGCTCAGCAAAGACCCCTCTGGGGGTCAATCTGGAGGGCAGAGGAACCAGCTAAAATAGATCAAATTAAAATTAAAGTTTTACTGCAACCAAAGCCATTTGTACTATATTTGTATTACATAACTTGATGAGAATCGATAAGAGAGCCGATAAGGAACCGAATCGATAGGCGATATTGATAATGGGTTTGGAATTGCTAAATTCTTAACAATTCCCAGCCCTACCAGACACCATCCTCTCCCAAACTATGCTCATGAATCATGTCCATCAAAGACACAAACAAAATCAGGGCAGCCCTGGCAGAGTCCAACACACACTGTAAACTATCTTAACTTTGTGCCAAGACTGTGAACAAAGCTCTTACTTTGGTTGTACTGGGACCGAATAGCCCATAATGGTTCTAGAATGCGCTGCTGAGGGTGGCAGCACGTTGGAGTAGCTCTGTACCTCACATTGAGATTTTCCTTTTTTCTAAATTTCATTCCTGTTATTTCTTGGAAGAAATTGCATTTTTTGGACAACTGTTCCTTCCTGCCTTGGATGCTGTGCAGCTGGATTAATTTTTCCCGATACTTTTGTATATTTTACTCTTTTGTTATGATGCATAACCATAGCAACAAGGTGGTTTACAACAGGGAGCAGCTGATTAACATTGAAAAAGCAGAAATAATTCGACAACTGAAGCCAGAAATCCCACTGGAATTGAAAAGGAGGCGTCGTGGATGCAGAGCAGGAGCAAAGAGGAGAGAAAGAAAGAAGAAGTTCAAACCATCTCTGCCATCCGTCATCATGGGCAATGTAAGATCATTAGCTAACAAGTTGGATGAACTTTTAGCCTTGACAAGGACTCAGCAAGAATATCCCCAGATAGCAAAACTCTTTTGGCCCGTATCCGGCCCACACCTGACATGTTCATCCGGCCCACATACGGCATGGAATGATGGCACTTGGGCGGTCCGCTCACGTTTGCCAGAAGTGGGCCACAACCAAGCCATCACAATGCCAGATGTCAGCCAAAATAAACCAGCACTCAACCGGATGTGGGCCACTGTACACTTTAATTCTGGCCAGAACTGGTTTACACACTATAACCTTGACTAACCTGCACACTTGGGGAGTCACAACCATGATAAAATGGTATGTCCAATATGAAAACACAGAATGGTCTCAATTTGTGGCTACATGCCATTATGGTAACCCCAGATACCGTTTGAATGGTGGCATGCAGTGGGACTCATCTTGGGGTCCAAGATGAGGAAACTGAAGAAATGACCAAACACGAGAAGTGGGTGTGATTTTTATTTTATTTTAAAACATAATGGCAAAAAAAAAGAAAAAAGAAAAAGAGTTGGCGACCTACAAAAATCCAAATCCGTCTTCCGTCCCTTTAAGAAATACACAAAAGAACAAATTTAGTTGATTCAGTAAAGTATATTCAGTATATGGTGGCAGTGAATTGCAAAACACAAAACCTCATCAGGATAAACAAAAAAGGCTTTGTGAAATGATATAAAGTTATAATATTGTGTTGATGCCTTACAAAACTTCAAAACCTAGTCTGTTTTTAATTACAATTAATCTGAAGCTAAACCCAATATCTGCTTGCTCAACCTCATTCTGTTCAGACAATGAAAGTTGGGTAACAGGCAATGTGAACTGGAGTAAAGCAGCTTCAAACACTCAGACAAACTTCACATTTAACCTTAACATTTAAGTTACAGTAATAACTCATGTTTATGTTAAAGGTGATTTTTTTCTTTTGATATTTTGGAAGATATTGAAATTAAACTCAGGAGCTGCATACACCCCGCACACATGCTGGCAGCTTCATCTTGATTTCTGCTGTCGAACAGCATCACATATTGCAAAATAGGCATCGTAGCCGACTTACGTGCGTGCTGTGATGAACTCCTTCTCTCCTCCCACCATCCCGGTCTCCGGCGAGATGAAGCCACCTTTTTATGTAGGCCTCCACCTCCTGGTCAGTGGCAGTGGCCGTTAGTTGGTTGTTTCTGACCGTTCCTAAAAAATGAGAAAACAGTAAAGTTTTAGACAGATTACACACAATGGTGAGAAATGCATGGCATGCTATATCCTGCCCATAGCTGGGCAGCAATGATGAGTGTAGTTTGAAAACAGTTTAGCCATGCCCATGACCAGCCCATTACTAAAATTGGAGGAAAACTGCCCTTCACCTGATGAACTGATTGATTAATCAAAAATCAATGCCATTATATTGCAACGGAATAGAATATTGTCTGCTACCACACTGATGCATATTGATAAAGCGATTATGATTAATTTCAGCACCCCTAGCAACTACTCAGGATCATGAAAGAAAAGGAAAACCCTAACCCATTCATAAAAAGCATCACAATGAAATATAACACAATTAACACTTACCAGTAATGACATCTTTTATTTGGAGACTGTGGAAAGCCGTTTTTCCATTTACGCCCTGCCAGTTGAGCTGCTTGGCCAGCAGTATCTCATGATCCTCCAGACGGCATCTTTAATGTGAACCCCACCGATGACACTCAAAGTAGTAATCTCAGGGGGGGAAAAAAAGAGAAAAAAAAGGCAGTATTAGTACCACAGTGTTAGAGAAAATGTTTAGACTAAATAATCAATTTCAGTAAATGAAAATCAGTGTACTGTGGTTTCTTTATTTTTCACCCGAGGTGTCCCAACTGAGCTTCATTTTTGCTGTGCAAGAGGAGTTTTGTTACCCACAGATGTACAAACCATACACCCTTTACTTTAGAACAGTCCTCAACATCTCTGTACAGTTACAGTTCAAGTGGATTGTTTTTTGATAAGGTTTCGATATTGCTTAATCATAACCGAACAGAAAAAAAGTTCCCGTACATGTGCATCAATAACATAGCATGCTAAGCTAACACAACGAAAGTCCTCGGTCGCAAAAACAAAAGAAAGCAAACCCCCCAGTCCCAGCGGTCTGGGAACAACTTCAGACTCATACTAATGACCATAGAACAAGCAGTATTTCTTTTTGAAAATGGCATCAACCTCACTCGTGGCTGTATTTTGGTCGCAGCATCAAGCTTACAGCACTGGTCGTTTTGAAAAGTAATTACATTTCAACAATAGCCAATTTCAGCTAACCCTATCTGAAGAGGTACAATGCCACTTGTAGACACAGCAGCTTTGTATAGTTTAAGAGAAACAAAGCTAACACATCTCACACATAAAATTAAATAAGCTGAGCCGAACTTACCTTCAACTTTTCTGTGGATCCCAGCAGGCTCAATGCGGCCAGTTTCTTCTGCAAGGTAGCTGGGTCACGATGAAGTGCTGCCACAGCCAATCAGAGTGGCGCTGACCGATTCAAATGTTAACGGTCGTGTTCCAAACTCCCCCGCAAATTTGGAACAAATCACACCAAGGGGGCGTGGTAGTGAAAAAAAAAACAGTCTAACTTCTCTTCAGGTAAAACTTGCAGTTTTTTTGTGGAATAAGAGTGGGTTTGCCCAGCTCACAGTAAACCCACTTTTACCCATAGTTTCAACAAAGGTGGGCCAAGTTTATATGTGGACCACTTTAGGCTCACATCCGGATTACTCTTTTCTTATTTGCCACGTTTTGGCCAAAACTGGCCCAAATATGTTTCAACATAGGTGGGCCAAGTGTGTTTCTTTATATGTGGGCCACTTTAGGCTCACATCCGGATTACTTGATGCTCACTTGCCGTATTTCTGCCAAAACTGGCCCAAATATGTTTTAACAAAGGTGGGCCAAGTATGTTTCTTTATTTGTGGGCCACTTTAGGCTCACACCCGGATTAGTCGTTGCTAACTTGCCATATATCAGCCAAAGCTGGGCCGTATCCGTTTTGTAATATTTGGCCCAAATGTAGCATTTACTACATGGGCCACTTTAGGCTCACATCTGTTTTGTCCGGGCCAGAAGAATGCCTACAGTGCCGGATCGTTGCCTCAAGTGGCCCACATCCGCATGCTATCTGGGTCGGGAATGTAGCATTATGTGTTTTACTGAGACATGGCTACAGGATCATATCCCTGACTCCAGCGTCTCTCTGCCGGGCTTCCTGACTGTACGAGCAGATCGAGATTTAAAGAGTAGCAGGAAAAGGAAAGGGGGTGGATTGGCAGTGCTTGTCAACAACAGATGGTGTCACCCAGGACATGTTACTGTGAAGAGTCGTCTCTGCAGTCCTGACATTGAACTATTGGCAGTAAGTTTTCGTCAATATTATTTGCCAAGAGAGTTCACCAGTGTTGTTTTGGTGGCTGTTTACATTCCACCCTCAGCTGTTGCCGACACTGCATGTGATGTCATCAGTTCCGTTGTTGCTAAGATACAGACACAACACCCCAATTCTTTTGTGGCAATATCTGGTGATTTTAATCATGCCTCACTCTCTGCTACACTGCCAACTTTTCAACAGTTTGTCAGCTGCTCTACCAGAGAAAACAAAACATTGGATTTGTTTTACACAAATGTCAAGGATTCATACATTTCCAAATCAAGACCTCCCCTGGGTAAATCAGATCACAACCTTGTTTTTCTCTGTTCAGCATATAAACCCCTTGTCCAGAGACTACCTGTCACAAAAAAGACTGTTAGAAAGTGGTCACATGAAGCTGAAGAAGCCTTACAGGGTTGTTTTGATGCAACCGATTGGATTTCTCTTTGTAAGCCACATGGAGAGGACATTAATGCCATGACTGAGTGTGTGACTGACTATATAAACTTCTGTGTGGACAACACCATCCCCACCAGAACAGTGAGATGCTTCCCTAATAACAAACCCTGGATCACCAGTGAGCTAAAGGAACTATTGAACAAGAAAAAAAGAGCCTTTAGGGAGAGAGACAGGGAGTTACTGAGGAGTATACAGAAGCAGCTCAAAGTCAAGATCAGAGAGAGCAAGGAGGTGTATAGAAAGAAGCTTGAGAGTAAACTGCAGAGGAACAATATCAGAGATGTGTGGTCAGGAATGAAGAAGATCACAGGCCTCAAGCAGAGGGAGGATCGGATGGATGGAAGTCTGGACAGAGCAAATGAGCTGAACACATTCTTCAACAGGTTCAGTTCAGGAACAAGCTCACCATCCTCCCCTCCTGTTCCCAGCCAAAGAGACATCCCACCCTCCTCTGACTCACAGCTTTCCTGTAACATCTCCACCTCCACCTCAGTCATGGATTCTTCTGCTTCCACTAGTTTGTCTTCAACCCAATCAGGAGATGCTGCTGTCCCCTTTGCCTCCCCCTCCCACTTTTCTGTTTCTAGAAGTCAGGTGAAGAGGCAGTTGGAGAGACTGAACCGGAACAAGGCTGCAGGTCCAGATGGTGTCAGCCCCCGAGTCCTGAAGGCCTGTGCAGAGCAGCTCTGTGGGATTCTGCAACACCTTTTCAACCTTAGCTTGACCCAAGAGAAGGTACCACTGTTGTGGAAGACATCCTGTCTGGTTCCGGTACCAAAGAAAACTCACCCTTCAGACATCAATGACTACAGACCTGTTGCCCTGACATCCCACATCATGAAGGTCCTGGAGAGACTCCTGTTGACCCACCTGTGTAAGCAAACCAGCACATATCAGGACCCCCTGCAGTTTGCTTATCGCCATGGAGTTGGAGTTGAAGACGCTATCATACACCTGCTTCAACAAACCCACTGTCATCTGGACAAAGCAGGCAGCACTGTGAGGATCATGTTCTTTGATTTCTCCAGTGCATTTAACACAATCCAGCCTGATCTGCTTCGTCTTAAACTCCAGAAGACTCAGGTGGAGGCCTCAACAATCACCTGGATTAATGACTACCTGACAAACAGACCACAGTTTGTCAGACTGAAGAATTGTGTGTCCAACCAGGTGATCAGCAGCACAGGAGCACCACAGGGGACTGTACTCTCACCATTCCTTTTCACTCTGTACACTTCAGACTTCCAGTACAAGTCAGACTCCTGTCATCTACAGAAATATTCAGATGACTCTGCAGTTGTCGGGTGTATCAGAGATGGACAAGAAGCTGAGTACAGAGAGCTGGTGGACCGCTTTGTGGCATGGTGTGGGAACAATCATCTCATCTTGAATGTTAACAAAACAAAGGAGATGATTGTAGATTACAGGAGAAACAGGGTCAGATCGAACCCTGTTTCCATCATGGGAGAAGAAGTGGAGGTGGTTGAGGAATATAAATACCTTGGTGTTCATGTGGACAACAGACTGGACTGGAGACACAACAGTGAAGCAATCTACAAGAAAGGACAGAGCAGACTGTACTTCTTGAGGAAGCTAAGGTCCTTCAAGGTTTGCAACAAGATGTTGCAGATCTTCTACAAGTCTGTTGTTGAGAGCGTCATTTCCTCTTGCGTCATCTGTTGGGGAAGCAGCATCAGAGCCAGGGACCTAAAAAGACTCAACAACCTGATAAAGAAGGCTGGTTCTGTTCTGGGGACGACTGTGGAACCTCTGGAGACAATAATTCAAAGAAGGATTTTGCATAAAATCAAGAGAATTATGGACAACCCTGAACATCCTCTCCATGAGACTGTTATCGGAAAACAGAGTCTCTTCAGTCAAAGGCTTCTTCAGTTTGGATGCAAAACGGACCGCTACAGGAAATCATTCCTGCCCACAGCCATCAGCATCTATAATAACTCCTTGATTTAATTGAGCTACATCAACATTTAATTTCCCTCTGGGATAAATAATGTATTTTTGAATTGAATTTGAATTGAATTTGAATAAAACTGACTCTACCACATACATCTGCAGCATTCCCAGCAGAATCCCTTGGGGACACGGTCATAAGCCTTTTCCAAGTCCACAAAACATATGTAGTTTGAAAAATTCCCATGAACCCCTCAGTCAGTGGGTCTACATGATGAGATTAATTTGATTGTAGCTATAGTTGGATTATGCTCCTAATTTGAGCAAGGTCAATTATCCGAGTATATATGGCGGTGAATAAATGGAATCATTGGCACAAAGCATGTCATACCCCAGTACGATAGGTGGTGCTGTACCCATTTCAACTATTGCAAATAGAGCCACTTCCGGTTGAACTCTTCACCACCAATAACAACAAACTCAGACATTCGAGAAAGATGGCGACCGAAGAGCAAGATGAAGCTACGTACCTCTACATTTCGTTTGTGATGAGCTGGTTATTGCACAAAGGCGCATTCTCCATCGCGTTGTTTGTTTCTTTCCGACAGCGGCGATAACAACGGTAATATTGTCTCCTTTGACTTCCAGGTCACAACCCCGGGAAAAAATCTAGAGCATGTCCAGAACGCAAAGTTCATTTCACCACGTGCTTCACCGTCTACAAGCACGTTTAGTGTGACTATCAACCGAGTTATCTCGGGTTCTTAATCCGACCGCGAGTAACCCGATAAGGTCCAATTCTTAGTCAAACTAAGGTGTATACAAAACTCAGTCTTATTGTAATTTAGCTATTATCCGATTCTTTACAATGCCATGTAACCCCACTGACTAACTCTGCAAGAGTGAAGATCTGGTCCACTGTTCTGTTATCTGGGCAAAAACCACACTGTTCCTCCAGAATCTGAGGTTCAAGCCACCATGGACTAGACCTTCCTGGTGAAGCTTATTAGGGGGATACCAATAGTTGCAACCCACTCTCCAGTCCCCTTTTCTTAGAATTAGGAACTACCACCCTGGTCTGCAACTCTAGAGATGTCCCAGACCTCTATGTGAAGGGAGATGTAAGCCATGACAGCCCCACAGTGTCCAGAGTCTTCATCGTCTCAGGGTGACTCACATTCATCCCAGATTTTTAACTACCTTGGCAACCTCTGCCAAGGTAGTCTAGGATATAGGCGAGTCTTACCCTAAGTCTTCAGGCTCTGCTCCCTCATTGGAGGACATCTTGGTCAGATTAAAGAGATCTATATCCCTAGCTTGTGTCACCAGTTCTTCACCCAGGCCAAGCACAACCTGAGAAGGGCTCACCCTTTCTGAGATACCAAATGAACATCTTTGAAGCCAACCGGAAGGCATTCTCAATGGCCTCACCGAATTCCTCCTACATCCAAGTTTTAGCTTCCACAGCCACCAAGGCTGATGAGACTTGGCTGTAGGCCTTGGGTGCATGTTATCCCCCTCTAGCCAGTGTCCTCTCTCTCCACTGGTTGTTCTAAGGCCACTAGAGCCAAATAGATATATATTTAGATGGGAAAACTTTGTAGAGTTAATGGTCATTAATGATTTTGTACCTCAAAAATTTTAGAAAGTTCCACAATAATTATCTGAAGGACCATTTCTGTACCTTGCAGGGCACTTTTCTGACATCTGTACCATTGGATAAAGAAATGAGACATCTATCTCCATATGCTTAGTGACTCTATTTAGCTTCTTGATGGTATTGTTGTGTCTATCACTTCTCTCTTTACTAGTTTGTTGTGGCTTTCAGGTTCTCACTGGCCTCTGACCCAGCCTGACCTGAATTCTCCCTGTTTTAGCTCAGGACAGTCCATTAAGCCAATTAGAGTGTGACCTTTGATCCCTAGAAGATGAGAGTGTCATGGAAGAATATTTTCAGTCATACAACTCACCAGGCATGCATACACACACACATAGAGTCAACTCTCTTGGCGTTTTCTGCCCTTACACCCCACTTCACTTGTTGTCAGTCTGAATTTTGATGTCTTAACACACTGTCCGTACCCCCCCCTTCTTGTGAGACTGAGCTTGTGAAACATGTAACGTTTATGAAAGTACCATTTAACAAGGAACCATAGAGACCACAGGCTTCCACACACAACACACTGGAAATACAATCTGGTGTACTTGCAACTTAATAAAGTGACAGAGGGCACCTTGACTGGATTCAGACATATCTGTTAAAATGGTTAGGAGAGAAAAATGGAAACGGTAGGAAAGAGAGCATGGTGATAGATGTGAAATCGAGACGGGGAAAAGCTGAAACTTAAATGTAACAGGAATTCCACAAGGATGAGAGAGAAGGACAGAAAAGGGAGGAGATGGGGAGGAGGAGGGCCTTGATCGGTTGTTGTCACTCTTTCCTCATCACTGACTACGGCTGAGGAGACTCAACAGCCTGATCTGGATCTGCACAAGTCATTAAGAAAGCAACACACACCCCTGGGGCTACACAGGCACCAGCTAGTCTGTTTTTGAAGTGCTTGTGTGTGTGTGTGTGTGTGTGTGTGTGTGTGTGTGTGTGTGTGTGTGTGTGTGTGTGTGTGTCTGAACGCGTGGGTGTGTGTATAGATGTTTTTGTATTAAGATGGGGACCAAATCCTGACAGAACTTCAATCTTAATATAAGGGGACTCTTTGTATATGTAGGGACCAAATTGCCATCCTCTTAGGTATGACAGAATTTTTTAGTCAAGGTTAGTAATAGTAATTGAGTTATGGTTAGTGTAATGTAAGGGTTACCCATTTAGCTGTGATGGTTAAGGTAAGCACAAGTGGTTAGAAAATGTAATCTGTCAATAGAAACGTGTGTATGTGTGATTTAGTTAATGAGTCTGAGCGTCACATCAGCCATTTTTAAGCCATTTTTACATATGAACACAATCATTTTCAGGTGAATGTGCGTACAGTTTGGTTCTCACTTTTTCTGCAGTTGCTGTTCACTCATATGCGTCACACGGGGAGACTTTCGGGTGGAGACGTGCTCTCACAGCTGGAAATCCAAGGGAGGGAGTGCAGGGGCAAATCTGTCTATAGGGTGCACGACGCAGGAAATGCTGTAGAAATTGCTGTCTTTTTTTCACAACATGTTGAGTATAGCAGATGAGGCAAGTCATGTTGATATAAATTTAACATGTATTTGTAATTATCCAAAGTAGAGAGCAGTGAATGGAAACCAGCATACACGCTGTCAGAAAGTAAAGTGAAGGAGTCACTCACTAACCTAGGCTAGGTAGTGAATTTTCTGATATATTTTCTCACAGATTTGCATTTCTCACATGCTAAAATTCTACATTTTATTAGTGCTCTGGGTGCAGAAAGTCTGAAAGAAATAATGTGGACATTTGCATTTGCCATCACTCTGGAACATCTCTATAATATTTCAGGACTCTAGTGCATCTGATAAAATGGCAATATTTTAACTTCATAGATGGAAGATAGATGGGAAGAGAATGGTCGCAAAAAAAAGCACATAGGAGGTGATATTGATAAAAACCTGTGGCTAAATTATAGCATAGCAGGATAAGAATCCTTACAAAACTGTACTGTACAACTGAGCACACTAAGATGAGAATATTCTCTATAATTACAGTATTATGCCAGCTCTTAATTTTCAGTATTGTTTTTTATTTAAACTTTTTACTTCTAAAGTAAATGTCTGTATGCTAAGATAAAAGAAAACACAATGGGAAAGATTCTGGAGAATTTTTTTGCATTACTCAAATAATTCTCAAAGTATACACTATGAATTTCATTCATGTCTATGACATGACCTGTATAATGTCTGTCTGTACTCTGGTAAATGACCCGACAGAAGACTGACAAAAGCGAACTTATGTCCACTATGTTTTAGTACTGTACTACTACTACCGTAATGTGAGGTAATAATTTTATTTATCAATTTATCTATTTATTTGTCTGTTTATTTATTCATTACTCGATTTTTCCTCATTGTCGAGGGGTTTTCTTTTTTCTGCAGTCTGCTTACTGATTTCACTTTCTGTTGTTGCAGCACTCTATAGACATGAGTGATGCGCAATTAATGTAAAAATAGAGTGCCTGCCTGAGGAAAGATAAACAAATGAGGAGCTCTAACAGGAGCTGGTAGGCTGTTCTATAACTGAATTCAGCCTGAATGCAATGATTGGCAGACCTCTTTACACACCTATGACAGACCTTAAACTTCTACTTTCATTGATGAGTCTTTATGAGATTTTAGGAACTCTTTTTTCTTTTCTTTTTTTTTTAAGGAAAATTCTTTGGATATCACTGAGGACCACTCAAAACACATTCACAAAAGACTAGTTAAATGACAGAGCACTGACGGCACGGTCAAGCAGAATCACATCTGTCCTGCGACTGGCAACGTCTCCCAGCTGTCCATAGTAGATAGATGGATGAGAACTGGAAACCAGAATAGTCACCATTCCTCCCACCTTCTCTTCCACAGATGGCAGGAAGTGCACACTCGACCCGCAAAGCCTCGAAACAGGACAGCGACACCCTCAATGCTCTGGGAGGATGGTGGGTATTCTTGGAGCCTCAGGGTGCTGACAGAGGCTACTGTTCTTCCAGACACACTCCACCTGTTGCGTATGTGTCTGAAACAGTGCTGAGATAAAAATCTATGAACTAGTTTCTTCAGTCATTTCTTTTACTTCAGAGAAGTATTTTTGTTTTATCACTCAAGCAAAAACAATCTGTGCTGCCATATACCTGTAGACATTTAAAAAACTGACATCTTTTTAGTACTCAAAGATGTGGCAAGACGTTACAAAAGGCTTAAAAACATTAGTTATACAAATATTTAGTAATGTGAGCACCCATTGCCTTTAAAACTGCTTTTTGTTTCAGGCTTTATGTCCCAGTGTCTTCTGTCTTTACACGTAATCCCAAAATAAATCCAAGACATTGACATTGATTAGGGTTCTATAGGGGTCAGACCTTCTGTTGCTGGATTCTTAGTTCTTCTGATGCCTAAAGACAGCTTTTTATAACTGGCTAGATATATGGACGTGTTGTTGTGTATTTGGGATGATCAGACAGCTCCAAGCTCTCAGACTGTAGGGAAGTCAGAAAAAGAAATAATATAAACTTGATCCCTAAACAAAGAATAGGTCATACTTGGAGCTGGAGTGGACCTACACCAATTTGAAATGAAAGGTAACCAGGAATCTGACCAGGAAAATGTTTTAAGAAACACAGGGATTTATTTTAAATCTTCTCCCTAATTAATTGTATTCATGGTTGAACAGCTAAAAGCTAAATTATTTTAAATAAAGTATAAAATTCACACTAAGCAACAGAGAACACATCTCAGTTTTGATACACTGTTAAAACTGTCAAAACTGACTACTATGTATTTTGACAGTAAGCAAAAATGTTCGTTATAGAGATGATTGGCCAAATAATAAAAGTATGAACATTTTAAAGTCTTCATTACTGTGGAAGTCACATTGATTTTCTCCAATAAGGAGATAGAAAATATATTATTATTTGAACACTGTCATATTAGAATGATTGATTTACTGAAAAGGTTGCATGATAGATTATGTTTTGTCTAAAAAGAAAGGTTTCACACTAGATCCAGTAATGGACTGTAATATCACAGCTCTGTTGTTGTGTCTATGACCTCAGGCACTAATAACACAAGTTGTCCTCATTTGTTACCACAGAGCCAGAAGAGTTGACAGATTGAATGTTGATCATCTTCGTATGTCACTGAAACCGCCAATTGCTAAATACTTGATAATTGGTGTTCACACTTTAAATCTCCTTTGTAACCCACAAGACCTAGATGATTGAAGGAATCATGTAAAATGTATGTAAAATATATGTGTCATCTCAGACACTACTACGTAGCTACAATGAATAAGGAAGGTGAAAAGTCAGCTGAATGGTAAGAACAAAGTCCATGCCATCAGCACATACCCCCTGCCAGTTATCAGATAGGCAGAAGGCACTGATATCAGTCAAGAAGTCAAGAAAGTTCCTCACAGTGCTCACAAGCCCATTACGCTTAGAATGTACACTAAACGAAAGCAGGGGGGTCGAGGCCTAGTGAGCGTCAGAGCCACTATCCAGCATGAAACAACAAAGATCCAGGAAAACACCAGGAAGATGGCCCCCAGTGATGAACTGCTAAGTGAGTGTCTCAGGCAGCTGAAACCCAGGGGAGGAGGAGGAAGGGGAGGAACCATCATGGAAAGATAAGCCACTGCACAGCATGTACCACCGACAGATTGAAGAAGTGGTTGATGTCAAAAAGTTCTATCAGTGGCTACAAAAGGTTGGTCTGTGAGACAGTACAGAGGCACTAATAATGGAAGCTTAAGAACAGGCCCTGAGCACAAGAGCAATAGAGGCTGGGGTCTACCACACCAGACAGGACCCCAGGTGCAGGCTGTGCAAAGAGGCCTCTGAGACAGTCCAGTGCTTAATAGCAATGTGTAAAATGCAGGCAGGCAGAGCATACATGGAACACCAAAACCAAGTGCCGGCAATAGTGTACAGGAACATGTGTGCCGGCTATGGGTTGGAAGTTGTAAAGTCAAAATGGGAGATACCTCCAAAGGTACTGGAGAATTACAGAGCTAAGATCCTGTGGGACTTCCAGATCCAGACTGATAAGCAGATGATGGTCAACCAACTGGACACTGCGGTGGTCGACAAACTAAAGATGAAGGCAGTGGTGATAGATGTAGCAATTCCAAGTGATAACAAAATTAAGGAAAAGGAACACAAGAAGCTAGAAAAATACCAAGGATTGAAGAGGAGGTTGAAAGTATATGGGAATTGAAGGCAGCAGTGGTATCAGTTTTGACTTAGGGCCATGACCCCCAAACTGGGAGAGTTGCTTCAGCAGTGGCATGACACTAATTTTGAATAGGTGAACTTAGTATTTTGGAATTGTATATCATACTGAATTGATCAAGTCAACAGATTAACAGAGAGCAGCAGAAATGAATTCATGTTAAGATACTGATGGAAATGAGAATTTAAGATACAAGAAGTGAACTCTCTTTGAACATATTGTGGAACATCCACATTTTGCTTTTACTCGCTTTGATTGATTAAAGCCAAGTTAGATTTTCCTCTGTGGAAATTCACATAGCAGCTGTCTGTAATCCCAGGTCAGAGATCACAACATGAATTGTCTTCTTCCACATCTGAAAGTTCTAACTTCCGTTGTGAAAACTTGGGCCAAGTATCAAGCATTTCTAGTTTCCTCCCACAGAGCCAGCAATTCCTCCCATCAGCCACTCAATCTAAGAAATCAACGACCAAGGGCCTCACCAATAGAAGGCCTTTTACGGGAATACTAAGAGAAATTATGGGTCAGCTGGTATATTGCAGGGCATACTGATTTGGGTCATATTTTACTCTTTCCAGTATAGTTTGGATTGTGTTACCACGACAGGTAAGTTCAGCTTTAGGACATAGAGACTTTGTTAAAGACTTTCTCTTCTACTTTATTTTATGTTAACTAACTAGCAAAAACACGTCACAGGCACCTAGTACTGTACTTTGTGCCCATTTGTCATATATGATGCATAGCCCACAACATATCAAAGAAATATTTTAATTTAAAATGATCTCTCAATAAGCACCACTTTAACTATTTGATGACAAAGGAACATATTCAGGGTTTACACATGGGCTGACTTCCATATGTTTAAAAAGTTTTAGGAACATTATCCCAATCTCAGCATTTTCAGTAGATATAATGTCAAATAAATTTAGTCCAGCCTTAAACCATTTTCACCAAACCAATGCTTACTATGTTTAGATTCACTGGTGTATCAGGGAGAATTGTTTTCTCTTGTTTCCTCTTTGACCCACTCTTTCCTTTTCGCTCTCTGTCTGCCTATTTGCTGACTGGCTTTTATCAATCACCTGAAAATGGGATTTTCTGGAAGTCCTTGACACTCGCATGATAAATTCACTGATAGGGATCTGTCAGTAACACAGTGGGAAGGAAAACAGCACTGGCCTGCTGTAGAAAAGCTTTGAAAACATGACCACAATACTGATGTTTTCCAAATTCAACAGTGGACAGAAATATAAATTGACAGAAGGTAGCTTTATAGTTTAGATGTGTCAAAGATAAAGAAGGGTAAAAAGAGAGAGAATATCAACATAAAAGAAAGAGATCACAAGATTATAGTAACTTTATTCAGCCTGAAGAAATTCCATCAGTATCAAAGCACATTCAGGTTCCTAAGTATTTGAGCATTTATATAATGCTCCTAATTATACCTTTATACACCAATTCTACTATCAAGATTTGAGTGAAAAGTGTCTTTTTTCAGCTTTAATTCAAGTGAGTTTTAGGAAGATTCAATTTATTAATTTCATCCATTTTTACACAAGATTTACTCACAAGATTCTTTCCAACTCAATGACATTCTTTTTATTTTGCAAATATTATAGAAATACCTGGTACTGTTATGTACCTGATTTCTCCAGTGCATTTAACACAATCCAGCCTGATCTGCTTCGTCTGAAACTCCAGTAGACTCAGGTGGAGGCCTCAACAATCACCTGGATTAATGACTACCTGACAAACAGACCACAGTTTGTCAGACTGAAGAATTGTGTGTCTAACCAGGTGATCAGCAGCACAGGAGCACCACAGGGGACTGTACTCTCACCATTCCTTTTCACTCTGTACACTTCAGACTTCCAGTACAAGTCAGACTCCTGTCATCTACAGAAATATTCAGATGACTCTGCAGTTGTCGGGTGTATCAGAGATGGACAAGAAGCTGAGTACAGAGAGCTGGTGGACCGCTTTGTGGCATGGTGTGGGAACAATCATCTCATCTTGAATGTTAACAAAACAAAGGAGATGATTGTAGATTTCAGGAGAAACAGGGTCAGATCAAACCCTGTTTCCATCATGGGAGAAGAAGTGGAGGTGGTTGAGGAATATAAATACCTTGGTGTTCATGTGGACAACAGACTGGACTGGAGACACAACAGTGAAGCAATCTACAAGAAAGGACAGAGCAGACTGTACTTCTTGAGGAAGCTAAGGTCCTTCAAGGTTTGCAACAAGATGTTGCAGATCTTCTACAAGTCTGTTGTTGAGAGCGTCATTTCCTCTTGCGTCATCTGTTGGGGCAGCAGCATCAGAACCAGGGACCTAAAAAGACTCAACAACCTGATAAAGAAGGCTGGTTCTGTTCTGGGGACGACTGTGGAACCTCTGGAGACAATAATGCAAAGAAGGATTTTGCATAAAATCAAGAGAATTATGGACAACCCTGAACATCCTCTCCATGAGACTGTTATCGGAAAACAGAGTCTCTTCAGTCAAAGGCTTCTTCAGTTTGGATGCAAAACGGACCGCTACAGGAAATCTTTCCTGCCCACAGCCATCAGCATCTATAATAACTCCTTGATTTAATTGAGTTACATCAACATTTAATTTCCCTCTGGGATAAATAAAGTATTTTTGAATTGAATTTGAATTGAATACCACTTTTATAGCACCAGCACACAGTTGTTGTGCTTACTTGTAAAAAGTATCCAACATTTTGGTAGGTTTCCACAGAGGGATAACCACTCTCCTCTTGAAAGGTACGCATTCACATAATGTGTACTTTTAAACATTTGTGACTTGTCTCCCCATGTTTTGGCAGTTTTATGCAGCGCTGTCAAGGTAGTAACCCCCCTCCTCTCTACACACACACACACACACACACACACACACACACACACACACTAACACACAAGGTTGAGGAGATTCTACAGAAAACCAAGTCGAGGAAGTAACTTAAAGCAAGTAAAGCTGAGTAAAGAGAATCTGTCAATTTAAACTAAATTTTAGTTGACCTTTAGTTGTGTCTTAATGCCTTCAGTTTTGTCCTCAGTAGGGAAAAGCATTGTCAGTGACTGACTAAGCAACTTAAGAGTATTTAATTTCTTTGCCTTAAGAAGCTCTTGGGTTGCTTTTGCATTCTGCTATAAATAAATCTTGGGTTCACAAGTACAAATAACTTTTTTTTACCAGAAATAGTCACACTATTTCAGCGGTTCTAGTCTTTCTCTCCTTAGGTGTTTCCAGGGGTTTGAATAACCCCTCTGTGTTTACATTCTTGAAGGCATATCTTGAATGTAGATCCACCTACTTCCATGAGAATGTTCTTTACTTATTGCATATTGTAGAGAAGGAAAATTCAGTATTCCCCCCATTTATTCCTATTCATTTTTAAACCTGATAACTTGAAAAAGCTGCTGAACATCAAAAAGAAAACGTGAAGTTATTGAGGACAGTACAAAAACTTTTGAAAAAGAGTGCAAAGAGCTACACAGAAAAAAGCTGGAAAGAAAGCTCCAGCAAAATAATGTGAGAAATGTGTGGTTAAGGATGAAAAAGATCAAAAGCTTTAAAGGGATAGTTCGCCTCTTTTGACATGAAGCTGTATGACATCCCATATTAGCAATATCATTTATGAACATTGACTTACAACCCGCTGCGTCCTGTGAGCCGAGTTCCAGCTGAGTTTTGGCGTCCACGAAGGTAGTCCGGCTAGTTGGCTGGGGCTTGAAAAATAAAGCGTCTTGCTTCTCAAAAAAATATGCGTTCAAAATAGTAATACATTTGTGTCACAAAATCGTTTTGCATGAAAAAGTCAGACCTCACTTCGATTGGCGCTATTTTTGCCTCCCTTGATATCAATGCGTCCAATGTAAACTGTGCAGACCGAAGAGCAGACCGAGCACTCCCCTGCTTCCGAGCAGTAAACACCGTAACAGGTGCGGCTATCGCTAGGTGGCTTGACTCAGCTGGAACTCCGCTCACAGGACGCAGCGGGGGGTAAGTCAATGTTCATAAATGATATTGCTAATATGGGATGTCATACAGCTTCATTTCAAAAGAGGCGAACTATCCCTTTAAGGTGAAAAAGGATCAGACTGATGGACTCCTAGAAAAAGCCAATGAGCTGAAATTGTATTTCAACTGGTTCAGCTCAGATCAACACTCAGCATGCTCTTTACCTGCCTCCAGCAACACAGAACCCACACCCTACTTGTACCCACATCCTCTCTGTCACACCTCCATAAGGTGACCCTCCATCTCAGTCATGGCCCCCACATCAGGACTCAATGAAACCGCATCTGCCTCCCCCTCCAGCCTCTTTGTCTTCAGCAGTCAGGTGCAGAAGCTGCTGGAAAGACTGAATCAGAACAAGGCTGCAGGTCCAGATGGTGTCAGCCCCAGGGTTCTGAAGACATGTGCAGAACACCTATTTGCACCAAGGGATTGTGAGGTCTGACTTTTTCTGGAAGATTTTGAACGATTTTGTGATGCAAATGTATTACTCTTTTGAACACATATTGTTTTGAGAAGTAAAACGCTTTATTTTTGTGGCCCCAGCCAACTAGCCGGACTATCTTCATCAACGCCAAAACGAGGCTGGAACTTGGCTCACAGTACTCAGCGGGAGGTAAGAAAATGTTCATAAATAATATTGCTAGTATGGGATGTCATACAGCTTCATGTCAAAAGAGGCGAACTATCCCTTTAAGCACCTCTTCAACCTCTGCCTGAGTCAGGAGCTGTGGCGGCTCCTGACATTTTTTTTTAGGTAGTGCAATTTCCAGTCTGTGAAAGCTGCATCAGAGTGTGCTGTGCGAAGCTGAACCGATTGCACTGATGCAAACCTGTTATGTTCCCACGCAGGAAATAAAATGTCCAATCGTCCAGAAACTCCTTGTCTTCCTTAAATAAACACAACGCAGAGTCGAGGGGTTATTTGGTCTGCCAAATAACCAAAGTGACTCTGCAATTTCCCCCGTTATGTCCATAAGTACCATAAAAGTCCATAGGACTGAGGTATATTTGTCTAGGTAGCATAATTTATTGTAATCATTTTTAATAATTTTTTGTTATTTTTTGCATAATTTGACAATCAGTTAATATTACACCTTAACCATTATTTATTTATTTTCCTCATATCGTTCCAGGATTCTATGAAATAAGTAAACACATAAGCTCTTAAAGATAAGATTCATTAAATTTTCATTCTAAAGAATGTAATTAAAATGACAGCATATAAATCCAAGTCAAGTGTTTATTAAAGTTTTGGAAAATATGACTTAGAAAAGCATAACCAATAAACATGGTTAAGTGCAGCTTACTTATGTGAGATTTCTCTTTTTTAAATATAATACTGCACCATTAACAATGAATGTGTCATTATACATTCTGCTATTATTGTCAACATTATATAAAAGATTTAAATCATTACAAGTCAATGACTGAGCATAAAAGGTTAAGTTATTTAGCTACATCAAATACTACCTCGAAAAATACCAGGGTTGGTGGAGCCCTGGGTTTTATCTTTGCCTCGCAAGGCTAGCTCGAAAATCCTGCAAAATTCTTCCAAACTTCCTTCTCCGCATTAGTACGATGACTAAAGGGTACTTCTTTCAGAAACACTACCGTATTGTTGCACTCAACACTCGCCATCTTCTTCGTAGAATGTTCATGGTCCTGCGCAACAGACATATGACGAAAGCACGTTGTGCGTCGTTTGTGCAAGCACATAAACCCTAATAGAAAATGTACTGGCAGCATGATTTTTGAAAAAAACTGACATACCATTAATGTCAATGGGAGATTTCTAGTTCAAATTCAACCCTGACAGAAATCGCCCCAAATGGTGGTGGCAACACCAGGCGCAACCTTAATCTGATTGGACAATGACATATACAACCAGTTTGCCTACAGTAGATCAGTCCCGCCTTAGCAACTAGATTAAAAAAAAACTCTGTGTTTGGTAGTGCATCGCACAAATCGCCCCTATGAAGGAACCACCGCTGATCAGGAGAAAGTTTCAGTGTTGTGGAAGACTCCCCGCCTTGTTCCTGTACCTAAAAACTAAATCCTAAATACATCTGCCTTCCATAACTACAGACACGTTGACCTAACATCCCATGTCATGAAAGTCCTGAAGAGACTGTTATTGGCTCACCTAAATAAGCAAGTGAAAACCTTTCAAGACCCATTACAGTTTGCCTTTCATCCTGGGGTTGGTGTTAAAGAGCCCACTCTCATCTGGACAAAGCAGGCAGCACAGTTGATGCCTCCACCACCACCTGGATTACTGACTACCTGACAAACAGGCCACAGTTTGCGAGACTGAAGGGTAGTGTGTCTGAGATGGTGGTCTGCAGCACAGGGACACCACAGGGAACTCTACTTTCACCATTTCTCTTCAATCTGTACACCCCAGACTTTCAGTACAACTCGGAGTCTTGTCATCTACAGAAATAATCTGATGACTCTGCAGTTGTTTGGTGTATCAGTAGAGGACAAGAGGCTGAGTACAGGGAACTGGTCAGTCACTTTGTGGCATGGTGTGTTACCTCATCTTAAACACAAACAAAACCAAATAGATTATTGTGGATTTTAGGAGGACCAGGAGTGAGCCAAATGCTGTCTCCATCTAAAGTGAAGAGGTGGAGGTGGCTGAGGAATACAGATACCTGGTCAGTTTACCTGGACAGCAGACTGGACTTGAAATGCAACGTTGAGGCTGTCCACAAGAAGGGACATAACAAACTGTACTTCTTAACTCATTGGCTGCCAGCCATTTTCAGTTCAGAGACACCCATACTGCCAAGTGTTTTTCAGTATTTTGACTGATTTTCCAAGACCCACAGAAAAGTGTGTCTTATGACTATGTACACACCGAAATTACCAAAAGAATGAGTAGACTCTCTTCTTTGATCAGGAAAAAAAAGTTTGTTTCTACCATTTTCAGTCTTTTAGTAATAGACAGTAGAACATAGGTTGGTTTCACCAAAATCAGCTGTTTGACCCAAAAAATTGAGAAAACGAGCTCTTTTTTTTGTGTGTGCATAGTTGCACTGCTGCCACCTAGCGGGCAATTTTGCCAGTATATTCTCTGTTTAGTGTTTACAAGCCTAAGATTTAGTGACGAACTCCGCTAGATTGTCTCCCAGCCCGCCCCGTTAAAAAACGCAATTGACGTCTATAGACGTCTTTGGCAGTGAACGTTTTTTTTAAATTGACGTGTATAGACGTCAATGGCACCAAAAGAGTTAAGGAAGCTGAGGTGTCAGGATTTCCTGTGTTTCCTGACTGAAAGTTGGTCTGGAGCTGGAACCAGTTACCTACACACCTGCAATCAATGGAGCCTCATCTACACCTACTCTCTTCACCCATAAAGTCCTGGTTCAGTCCTCCACTTGTCGCCAGATCGTCTGCTTACCTTCAGTGGTATTGTGCCTTGACTCTGGTCTTTTCGACAGTATTGCCTTCGCATGTTGCTGATCTTTATTTCCCTGTCTTCAACTCCTGGTCCCAGCTACTCAACCTGCTCCGCCGTGTTCTCCCTGGAATTCCTCCTCTACACCACCAAGCCGCCAGCCTCCCTCACAACAGATCTGTCTCTGGATTCCACACCTACTGGTTAATGATCCATCTCCATTGTCCTGCGCCTCTGTTACCCGTGTCTTGGCAATAAACCGTTTTTTTTACCACCACCTCTGAGTCTTTTGGTTTGTGTCTGAACTAGTGTGTCCAGTAATAGACTGGACATGGACAGTAATAGACATGAGGTCCTTCAATGTCTGCACCAAGATGTTGCATATCTACTAAAAGTCTGTTGTGGAGAGTACAATCTGTGTAGCAACCATCTGTTGGGGCAGCAGTATCAGAGCCAGAGACTCAAGGAAACTGATCAAACTGGTAAAGAAGGCTGGTTCTGAAGGCTGGCTCTGGGGAAGAAGAATTAGGACCAACAATTAATCACTAGGGAGTATTGCTGAAAAGCACAAACAATAGCTGCACAGGACACTCATTTAATCAACATCTAATTTTACACCATAACAAAACAGTTCTTTGTCCACACTCAATTCAGTTAGTTCAGTTTTATTCATATTGCGCCAAATCACAAATGTCGTCTCAAGGCACTTGAGACAAGGCAAAGAGTTCACAGTTCAATTCAAGCCAGTTATAATGCAATGCCAATCAAAAAAAAAAAAAAAAAGTTGCCCAGCTGGGCTGGATTATATTTGAGTGCTTTAACTGTTTCGCTTGAGCCTTAGGTGGAGTGCTGGGCAGAGTCTTCTGTGGAAAATACCTTGAGTGGAGTCCCTCCTCCCCTGTACACCTTGTAAATAAATCACTTCTGCACCTAGAAACTGTGTGCTGAGTCTGCGTTGGGGGGCCACTAATTCTAGTTCAAATTGTGACACTTCTTTTGATTCAATCCCCTGCCCTAATCATGTATGAGGGGATGGGGAAAAGACAAAAACTCCCTTTTAGCAGAGAGAAACCTCTTGTACAGCCAGATTTAGGAAGAGCGACCATCTGGAAAGGAAAGATGGGACAACAAGCACCACAACACCAGGCCAAGGATAACTTCTGACAAAGTGAACGGTTAAAGGGATAGTTCGCCTCTTTTGACATGAAGCTCTATGACGTCACATATTAGCAATATCATTTATGACCATTTTCTTACCCCCTGCTGCGTCCTGTGAGCCGAGTTCCGGCCTTGTTTTGGCGTTGACGAAGGTAGTCCGGCTAGTTGGCTGGGGTCGCAAAAATAAAGCGTTTTGCTTCTCAAAACAATATGTGTTCAAAAGAGTAATACATTTGGGGGTGGTCGGTGGCGTAGTGGTTTAAGCAGCCGCCCCATGTGCAGAGGCTACAGTCCTCGCCGCAGCTGGCCCTGGCTCAACTCCCGCACCGAGCAGCCCTGTGCTGCATGTCTTCCCCATCTCTCTTCCCCATGCTTCCTGTCTCTCTCCAACTGTCCTATCATTAAAGGCATAAAAAGCCCAAAAAATACTTTAAAAAAAAAAGAAAAGAGTACTACATTTGCATCACAAAATTGTTCTCCAGGAAAAAGTCAGACCTCACAATCACTTGGCACTATTTTCTCTCCCTTCGTATCACTGCATGCTGCCACCTGCTGATAGCTGCCCCTGCTACGGTGTTAACTGCTCAGAAGCAGGGAACTGCTCGGTCTGCAAGGTCTACACAGCACGCAGCCTTTAATGACAACAGTAAAGTCTGTCTTCTCAAACCCCAGCTGGTCGAGGCGGATGGCCACCCTTCCTGAGTCTGGTTCTGCCAGAGGTTTCTTCCTGTTAAAAGGGAGTCGTTTCTCTCCACAGTCGCCTCAGGCACGCTCAGGACGGGAGATTGGACCGAAAAAACAAAAAGTTTTCAGTGCAATCTGTTGGTTTTCTTAGCTAGGAAATTGTTTTTGAATTGGCTCTATATGAACGAATTGGATTATTTTATGAATTATGATTATTATTAATTAATTGAATTCCAATTGGCTTGAATTGGACTTACTATCTAAGTGCCTTGAGATGACATTTGTTGTATTTGGCGCTATATAAATAAAAATGAATTGAATTGAATTAAAGTCATATGTACATGGAGAGTAAACTAGAGCAGAGTGAATATTAATCCCAATAACATGTTCAAGCCTCTGCAATAGAATGTTGTGATCATTCGTATCAATTGCAGCACTGAGATCCAATAAGTAGTGCAGACACAGTGGCCAAAGGGAGATCATTGGTAACTTTCACTAGCGCTGTTTTTGTGTTTTGATGCACTCTGAATCCTGGCCGAAATATTTCAAACTGATTATTCCTGTGTAAATGATCACAAATTTTAGATGCAATGCTTTATTTTCAAAAACTTTAGACATAAAAGGGGTATTGTATATATGTCTAGAATTAGCTAACCATCCTTGATGAAGAGTAGGTGTTTAAAAGTAAAGATTTAAATACAGCAACCTTAAAATTCTGTGTTACATATAGCCTGTCAACAAAGACTGATTGATCAAATCCAATATGGAAGTATGCTCACAATACAAGTTGATGGTTTAGATTAAACTATTGTTGAAACACTCTAAACACTACTTTAGATACTTCTAAAGCTGCTGTGCTTGATGATACATTAGTGACAATCGTAGGACGGATTCCATGAAGAAACTCATGAAGTCACTACTTGAGAGTTAAAGGAATACCTGGCTCAACACAGCTGGGACTCCAAGTCAGCCTGGTTACATTGCTAAAAAGAAACCTGGGATTGTTCTTATTCCCTTCAATCAATAATTAATAATGAGCAGTTCTAGCTTTGTAAAGTAATTTCTTATATCTTATCAAACTATCGTTCCAGACTAAGCGGATTCTTCTAAATTAGTGGCCATTTTCTCTCCAGCTTTCTTGCAGTTTCCTTAAAAGCACACAGCCATGAATTAAACCAAGGAACCAGCTTCTTTTGACCAGTAACCGTATTTTTTAGAGGGGCAGCATTGTCCAATGTTGTCAACAAGACAGTCAAGTTCTATGGCAGTAAAGTTTAGTTAGCTGTTCACTGTAGCTGTCAACAGGAGAGAGGCCTGGACAGATCCCCAGTCTATTACAGAGCCCACACAATGGGAGCCAGGTTTCAAACTACAAGCCTTCTTGCTGTGAGGCGACACACCAATGTGCAGGCAACTATGTGATTGGCTTTCTCAAAAGTGACAGTGGTGAAGCCAGAACGTGTCTGAAAAGTTCAAAGAGTTTTAAATTGAGAATGCTGGCAGCAGCTATTCAACAAAAAAGTGGAACACTTTTGAAAAAGAAACTACGTGCAGTCATTTTCTGTAGGTGGTCAGATACGCTCTGTACTAGTTAGGAACAAAGTTGAGAAACATGTTGGCTCTGTAATTAAAAAAAGATAATAATAATATCCTCCTGAAGCCTCCGGTCAGATGCATTAAGGCATTGGTTGAAATTTTACACTGTCGGGCCAACTTCTTGTTGTCATGCCAAAAAACAAGGAAAAAATAGAGTTCAGGCCAGAAGGTGATATTCAATGACAGAGCAAAGTGAATACAGAGCATTACCAACATCGAACCAACTTAATATTTTTTGTTGAAATTATACATCAATACCAAATCTGACAGGAAAACAAAGAAAAGATAAGAGAAAGGGGACAAAGAAAACTACAACAACAGTAAATGTGTAAGAAAAACAAGACAAAACCAGACAGCCAGCTGCTACATCTGTAGAGAGACTTGATAGTAAACATCCCATGGCCTCTGTTGGGAAACCAAGTGGAGAACCATCAAGAGCACTTGCAGGACTGGACGAGGACAAATGGACGAAAAACACAAATAGCACCAGTAGAAAGTATTTGAAAACACAACTGTGGATACTGATGATTAAAACCATAGGATGACACAGCAACTGTATAATAAGCATGATAGTGAGGGAATGAGTGTGTGTGTGTGTGTGTGTGTGTGTGTGTGTGTGTGTGTGTGTGTGTGTGTGCATGTGGGTGCAAAATATATGGCATAGGTTTTACATGAAATGTGTTCAATAATGGGTGCAGAGGGCCACCATCATGCCTCCCCAAGACTCAGGCCCCAGGCAGAGTGGCCATAGCCATATAGCAGAGGCCCAAAGGAACCAGGAGCAACAGCCCACTGGCCTGCCAGGCAGTGGTTACCAAAGCATGAGCCAAGCGTGGGACCCAGGGTTCTGCGAGTCTGAGAACCACCCAACCATCCAAAACTTGTATGACTCTACTCTCTGTTACTTTGGGCTCTTTTGCTTAAAAATAAATATTTCCATCCATTTTCTATTCCTTAAGCCAACCCAGGTTTGCGAGTCGACCTATCCCAGCTGTAGAGTAGATATAAGAAAGATGTTTTTGCTTCCAAAGGAGTACCAGTTTCATAATAAATTTGATCATTGTAACGTAACATGGGTGCTTTCATTATATTGTCCACCCCATGGGTAAAAACCGAAGAAGATAAGTCTTTATTTAGACACAATTTATGAGTTAAACCACAATCAGATCAACTTGAAAAGCAGCGTGTCTGAAGGGATTTCAGTTGTTCTGTGACTCCAAAGTTTAAACAGAGCTCCTGATGCGCTGTGGCAGCGTTAGCCACATGATTATTCTATATGTGGAGCTTGTGCTGTTTAAAGGGGGCAAGAAATCAATACCAGTCTCCAGTTGAAGTGAGGAGTTTTTTTTCCAAACCCCATAAGGACATTTGAGCCCCTGAAATGAAAATGGTCGCTCGATAATTGAGTTTGAAAAGATGCCACTGTCAGTATTACTTCAAGATATGTCAGGAATGCTATTGCTTCTCATTACAGCACATAACCTATTAATACCACTTTCATCAAGCACACTCACTTTCCTATTGCAAAACTTTCAAGTAACAAAACTCGAATTGAAAAATAATTGCATTAATGTTGCAAACAAAGCACCAATAAATAGTATTGTTCTTAATATTTGTATACATTGTAATCAAACAAAAGCAGACAATTGAAAAAGTTTTTAACTTACATCATAACTTTATCTGATCCACTGATTCAAATATTTGATGGTGCAAAAGCTGTTTTGGATGGTTGATAAACAGCAGGTTATTATCTTCAATACAGCTGCGCTGCATTCATTTGTGCAAGATTGCCTTTCATCTCAGTAATTGAACCACCTTTTTAAGACCCTAATGCTCATTTATTGGTCCACGTTTAAAATAAGAGGTGCACTTCACTTTGCGGTATGGCATGCCATATGCATTAAAATTGTATTTCGGTCAACAGGCCAATGAGACTTTTCAAAGCATATAAAATATTAATACGTAAATGCCCTACGTTAAGTAATTAAGTCCCAGTGGGTTTGAGATGGCTAGAAAATCAATGAGCCACTTGGTTTAATTGTTCATTTAATTGCTTTATTTGGTGTCTGACGTTTTGAGTCGTGGGACAGCACCGTCAGAATGGGAAATGCGCCACACAAAATGCGGTTATTTATTTACGATCAGCGATTAATGACAGTTCAAATGTTGTTGCTTTTTGTGTGTTTTTTTTTTTACGGCAGCCTATGATGAACCAACCCCCCCCCCCCAGATTTAAATCCGCTGCTGAGACATCGATCTTGACGGCATTCATTAAAATTGTGCGGAACAGTCATTTATTTGCAGCTATTGCCAATTAAAAATCTTTTGGTCTGAAAGATGCCGTGAAACGTTGCAGCAAAAATAATCCAGCAGTAACTCCAGCTCCTTTCTGTTCCCACGGCGGAATCAGAGCATCTGTGTGTGTGGAAATGTCATCATTCTAAACATGAATTAATAATAACGCCAGTTCCACAACAATAAATGAGCCCATTAAATGACAATATATCTTCATTGATTCATATTGAATCATTTGTTCATACTGGGCTAATTTATCAATGTTCCATATTTAAGCTGCAACGGAAGTTGTGTTCATTGTATGTTGATTTCATTCAACTAATGGCAGTTATTTGCATCTGAATTAGTTGAACATTTTTTTCGTATTTATTTATTTACTTATTTTTTTATTTATGTTCTGTCTTTTTATTAGGAGCCTCATGTATAAGCCCAATGTGAGACAGTTCATCCCTCTTGTGGTTCTATCGCTAAAATACTGACACATTGCCCAGCAGTGTTATGCAAAATATTAAAGTTAATTAAATTACACGTTTCATAAGAGAAAAAGAATGTGTTTTTTTCTCTAATAATATATTCCTAAACCGGATTCACCAACATGAATAAAACTCTATCTTGACATGTTAATTTGAGTGAGGTTTAGAAAAAAATCTTGGTGCAATCCATGGCGGCAAGTGACCAAAAATAAAATATAAATAAAGTCTATAGCCTTCAGTTATAGTACTCTATAGTCTGCTCTTTCAGTCTTTGTCAGTTATATAGTTCGAAATATCTGCAGTAGGTGGAAAGAAATTAGCACAATGGCTAATTATTCTCAAGGCGGACAAACAAACAAAAACATAACACAGATAAGTAAATCAGTTAAAAACAAACTACTGCTATCAGAAATGATAGAATCATTTTCTTACAAAGCTAGATATGTGAGAAAATAATTGTATTGGCCTTGAAGGCCGTGTGTGCTTGTGTGCGTGCGTGCGTACAATGATTGGAGGAACGTACGCTGCCCACGCGGCACGAGTATGAAACAGATAAATCTTGTAGTTGTTTTATTGCTGTTAATCGCTGTTTTATGAAGTGTTCAATAACGCCCCACAGAGCTACATTGTTTAGCCAATTGAGTTTGTTGCTCCAAAATTGGATCTTAATCTCGACTTGTCTATTTGGCAGTTTGATTGATGTTCCCGCACATCGGGGGCAGGGGAGGGGTTAGCAGTCCGGTCTCACTCCCCTGCAAGCTCACACAGAAAGACGCACACACGTGCATCCACATTCATCAGATAACGACCGGAGATAGAACAGAAGAAGTCCAGCCGGAAGAGTCGAGAGAGCGGGGCGTGAAGCATTGTCTGTTCCTTGCGCAAGAGCTGGAGGCTGAGGGAGGCCATGGATCACATAGGGATCCTGGGCGCGCATTTGCAGCAGCACACGCACGTGGAGCCCATCAGCTTCGGCATAGATCAGATCCTCAGCAACGTGGAACAGAGCTGCATGCTGGGCGCAAGGATGCACGAGCAAGACTATGGACACCTGACATACAACACCTGCGCGAGTGGCGGCATGAATGGCGGCTTCACCTGCGGTAATAGCGGATATAATGGCACCAGCAGCTCGTGCGGTGTAACGTCCCTCGGTGGATCTTATCACATGAACATGAGCGTGAACATGAACGGAAATAACATGAACTCCGCTGGAGTCATCCGTGTCCCCGCTCACCGGCCCCTCAACGGCGGGAGCTCGATTGTCCAGCCGTCTGTCAGTGGGACTATTAACAACCTGACCGCGCTCACGTTTCCATGGATGGAGAGCAACCGACGCTACACCAAAGAAAGGTTCACAGGTAGAACAACAATGATAATTACAACAATGATGATAATAATAATAAAAATGATACATTTATTTTCCGTACCCGTTTTTGTTCAATTTAGCGTCGCGGCAATGTTATTATTATTACAACAAAGCCAGAAATCGTAATTTTAGATCCCTTTGTGTCATTAACTATTTATTTCGGATATGTGTTCAGAAAATAAATTGTTAAAAACCGAAATTGGGACACTTCTCTAATCAAATGATTGTTTCACTATTTTCCCATGTGCAGACAACATAATTCATCAGTTGTTAACAAACATACCTGCTCAAGGGAGACAGACCTGGCTGTGTCATTTGCGCACCAATTAGCATCTGAAATAAATAGCAAATTCGGGTTAAACTTGGAAATACATAAAAAATAAGAAATTTAAAACACGACCCATTGCTTGTTTCATTTTTGTATCTGACAGTAGTAATCACCCATACACAAGAATCAGTGCAAGATGTTTAAGAATAGAATAGAATGTGAAATTTAAAAATGAAAGGGGGAAGTTTTTCTCGTATCAGATTAACTAAATTATCGTTCATTTAAACTGATCAGTTAAACTGAGTTTTTTCAAACATGAGTTCCATATACCTTTAAATGAGCAGTTCCTGAGAAGTCACAACTTTATTGCACCATCACTGCAAAATATTATCTTTTTCATAACGCTCTCTATCTTTGTCTGTATCAGCAACACTACAATGTTAGCTTACCGTAAGATATTTAATGTATCCTTCTAGATTTTTGGTTTGTTTTTTATTCTGTGTATGATTTGTGTGCTGGAGAATATGAGCTATAGAATCTTTTTTGAAGCTGTCCCTGCTGAGGTATTCCTCTCTGTTTCTGCTCTGTCTGCAGTCTGTTATTTTTTTTTTTTTATTTCAGCCATTCATGTGAAATCTATACTATGCTGGCATAATGTCGAGTGTGTTATAACTAAGAGCCAAATGACTGCAGTCACAATTTCAGCCATCAGTTTATTCTTAACGAGCAAAAAAATGTATACAGTCGCCAAAAAAAAAAAAAAAATGCACCAAGCTTATTTTTTTAAGTGCTTCCTTTTTTTGTACGGCCACTTCCTGGATTTTCAGGTAAAATTCGGAAAATGACCTTGTATGTTTCGTCAAACAGAATCATAACAAAGTTTAAATAAACGTCTGCAGAACCAGCAGACACTGGTGTTTCTGCTGAGTGTTTTTTTTTTTTTTTTTTTTTTACAGATGTGCGAACTGCAAGCTTCGTTGTTGTGCTCCTCTGTGCTCTGTCGGTGCTTTTCTGCCAGAAATAAACACGATGCGGACACGTGTACCGCTTTAATTGTCATTGTGATAGTTAATCAGCTCCCCACGCACACGTTTCACTAGTTTGATTGTTGATATAAAACATCACATAAATCTAATGGGAAAGATTAAACTAAATCGTATTACATTGGTAGGTCTACAACCCGCAATACCTCTTCATCAAACGCTTTGGCAGCCTTCGAACAGCGAAAGTCTCAGTCTCTTCTGAGAGTAATGGGATCCCAATCTGGTAGGATATCATTTTAAATAGTATGCGAATGTTAGTTATTGCATTTTAATAGTTAAAATACAAAAATATGCACTGATGAATTTTACATTAAATCTGTGTTCAGAGGCTTCTGATGTTTACATTGTAGAAGTCTGTCATGTAATATAAGCCAATGAGCTTTATTTTTACATTAAAAATACATGAATTTAGCTGCATAGCATCTTCAATATTTTATCAATAAATAACTGGTTAAAGTTTGTTAGACAAACAACTAGCTCAAGTTGTCAGTGCAAGGTGCTTCTCAACACTTGCATTTGAGAAGAACAGGAAGAAGTTCACCGACTCAGGAGAACTTGAGGCCTTAATGCTAATGTGACCTGTCCTCATGTCATTTTGCAATGACACAGTAATAAAGCTACAGAAACGAGCACAATGAAGTGAAATGGTACTAATATTTCTTATCAAAACAATCGGACGGGCTGTCCTGCCATCGAAGAAAAAGTGGACTTCTTTTGGAAACGAAACGTTTGATATGAAACTCCCGAAATGAAAAAAAAAATCAATTCAATTAAATTCATTTTTATTTATATAGCGCCAAATACAACAAATGTCATCTCAAGGCACTTAGATAATAAAGTCCAATTCAAGCCAATTGGAATTCAATTAATTGTAATCATAATTATTCATAAAATAATCCAATTAGTTCATATAGAGCCAATTCAAAAACAATTTCCTAGCTAAGGAAACCAACAGAATGCACTGAAACTTTTTTTTTTTTATCAATAATGAATTAGCCTATCAATGAATAATAATAACCGAATACACTGAAATGAAATAAAAATAAGGTATTATTTTGGCTCCTGTATTTTCTACTCTGCAAGAAAAAAAAAAAGAATGCTGCGTTGTATTGCTGGCTTCTTTGAGATTTATTTTTCTTGGAGCTTGCAGCTTACTCACATAGCGCTGCTCTCGCTTCTTTTCTATCTGCCTTGCTTATCCTGCTTTCCTCTCCCTCATCCTGTCCTTTCGTGTTCTGTCCTCTGGCCTTTCTGTCCTGTCCCAGTGTCCCTCTCACCCCTCACTGTAACACGTCGTGTAGGTCACCCGTACCAGAACCGAACGCCACCGAAGAAGAAAAAGCCACGGACATCCTTTACTCGGCTACAGATTTGTGAGCTCGAGAAACGATTCCACCGACAGAAGTACCTGGCCTCAGCTGAGCGGGCCGCGTTGGCCAAAGCCCTGAAGATGACTGACGCTCAGGTCAAAACCTGGTTCCAAAACAGACGAACAAAATGGAGGTAAACTCGCTCAAAACATTGTTAACATCCCTCTTTTATTGTCAGTATTTGAGAGCAAAAGTACTTGCCTTCTGTCCAGGGGCGATTTTAGGATCTGGTCTTTAGGGGTGCCCAGCCCCCAGTGCTCACAGAGGCACATTATTTCTCACTAATTGAGGCAAACTAGTACATTTATAAATCTTGGAGCTGTATTAGTTTTGCTTTGAGTAGTGTTTTCCCCTACAACATTAAATTTTGACCTCTTCGTTTCAAAAGACTGTGGCTTGACAGGGATAACAGAGCCTGAGACAAATATTGAAGATAACTCAACATTTATTTTGGGAGTAAAGAGTTAAAACAAAAACAAATGCTAGAAAATACATAAAATGGTCACTTAAAATAATGCATCCTTGAGCAAAAAAAACATGTTTTTGCATAATATAATATTTTAAAAATGTGCTGAGCCAGGGGGTGCCGAGCTATCTCACGGTGGTGCCTTGGCACCACTAAAAATACCCTAGCCTCGCCCCTGGTTCTGTCACAAGCTTGCATCAAAATGAGCACAGACATAGTAAGGAAAACGTAGCAACCTACTTTTTTAGCCTACATTTATTTTAACCTCTACAGTGAAACTGAAATGTTTTACAATGTTGATCAAAGTAGACATTTCATGGTCTGTCATGGATTCGGGTAATAAAGGTTTTTTCTAGTCTCTGTGCATTATCTTATCTGACACTTGAAAAATACACTAAAATCATAAATGCATGACGTTTAACTTTGGATGGGTCCTTGTGTTGTGAAGCTTAGCCTCCTTGTTATAACTGGTGTTGATAAAATAATAGAAACACCCTCTGGGAATGCATTACAGGAATGTTGCAGCAGACCACATTCATTTCAGCTTTAGGTTGACTAATAAACTGAAAGTGAGTGTATACAACATTTGGTGAGCATTGATATGAGGAGACTTATTAACACACCGTCTTTCAGAGAGTCATTTGAATGTTTTTTTAAAGACGAACTACAGTATTGGCAATTCTGCATTTTTTTTTAAATACTGTGTTCAATAACAGCATTGGGAAATAATATATATAGGCCGTTTTATTTTATTTATCTTTTCTTTCTTTAGAAAAGTTGTTGAATTAAATGGGCCAACTACATTTACAGATTTTTATTTATTGCTTAGTAAGATAAATAATTTGGGCTCACTGATTTTACTGTTTTTAAAGTGACAAAAGCTCCTCAGATGCCTTTTTATGTTTTCCATTAGAATTTAGCTTTGTTTCTGAGCAAGCCCTACTCATCTTTCCATCAAGTAACTGTCAGGCCAACGAGAGCATATTAAAGTCAGAAAAATAAACGATTGTCATTTTTTTAGACAGTGCATCAATCTGCAATAAGGCGACTGCTAAAAGAAACAAAAAAGAAAAGAAAAGATAGGCTGTCTCCAATTTTTGTGAGTTGTTCTCTTTACAGAGACGGATGTGCATGAAAGTGCTGTGTCATAAAATTGAAGAAAATGAAATTGCTGTAATCCACAGTGCCCCGTGAAATAGTAACAATTTTTATTTTCATGACTGGATACCTAGTCAGTAAATTAGTCTATGTTTTGTTGGATGTGTTCACTTTGCATTCTATTGGGGATATTATTGGGATTAAAGGAACTGCATTAGGCTGGTTTAAGTCATATTTATCTGATGGATTCCACTGAGTTTCTCACACACCAGTAAGTCATGGAGTTCCCCAGGGTTCTGTGCTTGGACCGATTCTTTTCACTGTATCCATGCTTCCATTAGGTAACATTATTAGACAGCATGGCATAAATTTCCATTGCTATGCTGATGATACCCAGCTGTACTTATCTATAAAACCAGATGAACCCAATAGGTTGGTCAGACTACAAGCATGTCTTAAAGACATAAAGACCTGGATGACTCAGAACTGTCTGCTTCTAAATTCAGACAAAACTGAAGTTGTTATCTTTGGACCTGAGCGCTTCAGGGAGAAACTAGCTGGCTATATAGTTACTCTAGATGGCATTTCCTTGGCTTCTACTAGTACAGTGAGGAACCTTTTTTTTTATTTTTGACCAAAATCGATCTTTTCACGCACATATAAAACAGGTTTCTAGGACTGCCTTCTTTCACCTTTGTAATATTGCCAAAATTATGAACATCCTGTCTCAGAGTGATGCAAAAAAACTGCTCCATGCATTTGTTACTTCAAGATTGGACTACTGCAATTCTTTATTATTGAGATGTCCCACATATTCTCTGAAAAGCCTTCAGTTGATCCAAAATGCTGCAGCCAGAGTTCTGATGAGAACTAACAGGAGAGCTCATATTTCTCCAGTTTTAGCTTCTCTTCATTGGCTCCCTGTTAAATTCAGAATAGAATTTAAGATTCTTCTCCTCACATATAAAGCTCTTAATGACCGAGCTCCATCATATCTTAAAGATCTCATTATAAGATATTTTCCTAACAGAGCACTTGGCTCCCAAACTGCAGGTTTACTTGAGGTTCCCAGAGTTTCTAAAAGTAGAATGGGAGGCAGAGGCTTCCGTTATCAGGCCCCTCTCTTGTGGAATCAGCTGCCAGTAAATGTCTGGGAAGCAGACCCTTTCTAACTTTATGATTAGGCTTAAAACCTTCCTTTTTACCTTTGTGATAAAGCTTATAGTTAGGGATGGCTCAGGTGATCCTGAAACATTCCATAGTTAAGCTGCTATAGGCCTATAATGCTGGGGGGCTTTTCTCTCTTTTTTTTATTATTGTCATTAACTTGTAATTCTCTGTCTCAACAGGTATCCTTTGAATGGTGTTATGGTGTTTGTTGTCCCCCCTTTCTGTCTTCTCAAACCCCAGCTGGTCGAGGCGGATGGCCACCCTTCCTGAGTCTGGTTCTGCCAGAGGTTGCTTCCTGTTAAAAGGGAGTCGTTTTTCTCCACAGTCGCCTCATGTATGCTCAGGACGGGGGATTGGACCGAAGTAAAGCTTTGGTGCAATCTGTTGGTTTCGTTAGCTCGGAAATTGCTTTTTGAATTGGCTCGATATGAATGAATTTGACTAATTGGAATGTAATTAATTGGATTTGATTGGATTATGATTACAATGAATTGGACTTTAATTGGACTTTATCATTGACATGTCTTGAGATGACATTTGTTGTGATTTGGTGCTTTATCAATAAACTGAATTGAATTGAATTTGCTGCTGCAGACGGCAGACAGCCGAGGAGCGTGAGGCGGAGCGGCAACAGGCCAACCGGATCCTCATGCAGCTGCAACAAGAAGCCTTCCAGAAGACCATCAACCAACCAGTGACCCCTGATCCACTGTGCCTGCAGAACAGTTCTTTGTACGCCTTGCAAAACCTTCAACCCTGGACCGATAACACTGCTAAGATCAGCAATGTGTCAACTTGCGAATAGAGCTTGCGCACAGCCTCCAGCTTGGGCCACTCTGTCAATACAAAGTGACTGCCCGTTGGTAGAGGGGCTGACTGTTGCCTACTAGTTGCCTACTATGGAGCTGAGAGGCCCCACGTGCTGAACAATGTTTCACAGGTGTTGGTTATCAGGCCAAGTCCCTGTTCGTATGATCACACATCTTCTGTCAGACAGACACTAGTTTTGTTTTTGATAAGGTCCTTCAGCATTGTTCCCATCAAATGGGGAGCACAGTGTGAGGAAGATCTTTCATCTGTCAGGGGAGAACCCCTGTGCCTACACCCTACAAACATTGAACATTGAACACCGAATAATCCAGAGGCATCAGAATAAACAGTTGCTTCAAAGAGCCCCAAAGTAATTTGTTATATTACTGTTTACCATTTAAAGAGCTTGATGTTTCAAAAACATATTTTCATTTATGTTTATGTCAGACAAAAATAATAAGCTATGTTGTCATTATTATGTGTTGCTATCATTATGTAGTACTTATCAGCTATATTAATGGACTTTTCACTCAACTGCAAAATAACAAAGCACTTGTTTTCAACACCTTTGTGTAAATTCAAATGTGGTCTTTCAGAATGAAAATGATCTCATAAGGTGAACAACAGTAACAGTGATCAAATATTTATTCAACCTGGTCAAACCCTAAGTATTAATAAACAAATTGGTAAAAAAAAAAAAAAATCATATCATGGCACTTTGGATACACAGTGTTCCACATTTCATGTTTTCTTGGACTCTTATTATAGTATTTACAGATCATATTTTCTTATTGCTCTGCTACCACTGTGCTGTGAAGTGTGAACAGTTTTCAGACCTGTGAATCTGAGCTGACCAATCACAAAGAGCATTCGTGATCAAGTATTTAAAATACATTATTGGCAATTACTTTCATTATCTGCCACTGCATTGTTGATGTGTGTGTGTGTAGATACCAAAGTGAAAACAAGAGGCACAAAGTTGTAATGGAACAAACCCACAGACAAAAGGACGAATGAATGTTATTATTGACAGAGTCAATATGTTGGTTGGTCAATAACCCAAAATTTCTAAAAGTAACTGACACTCAGGCTACTGTGATTAATGACGGTGGTGGAGACAATAAAGTTGCATCGTGGGAAGGGAGTGTGTGTGTGTGTGTGTGTGTGTGTGTGTGTGTGTGTGTGTGTGTGTGTGTATGTGTGCTCAGGGGTGCAGATGTCTGATGTCAGGATTGGGGGAGATACAAAAGTGATTTTTTTTTTTTTGCCTGTATGCAACTCATACCATACCACCATAAAATAAATCACAACCATATCATTCAAAAAGTACTGCACAGGGAATCATTCATTGTGCTTACCTTTCTTGTTTATTTGTATTAAACAGCCCACAACACGTATCACTGCTTACTTATCTGTTATATTAATAAATCATAATTTTAAGAGTCTCGGGCATGTAATGTCTACTCACGTTCTTATCTTTAGCCTCCCTCCGACCCTCCCAGATCCCTAATTCTTCTCACCATCTTCCTTTTCTCACAGTGTATGGGACTACTTTATGCATGATTAATTAATATGGATGAATATTAAAATATGAAGCCCTAACCAAGTTGTGTAAACTAACTGATCATGTTTTTACAGTGCCAGTTATGCTGGTAAACAGTTCTAAAAAATAAAAAGACAGTTCTAAGAGCACAATAAACCCAACACAAGTTGACCCAACAAAATCTGATTTATTTACATAAATTTATATAAAATCGATCCTTTTTTGTTTTCATCTGTCATTTTCCAGGACTCCCTGGAAGAAGAGATCCTGTATCTCTATAACTCTTCTCATCTGTATAACTCTTCTTGTCTGTATAACTCTTAATATCTGTATCTGGACAATTCCTGGATACAAAAGAGGATAAATAATTTTACAACTTGACAATTAATTCATATCCATTCATTTATATAGTCATGTTTTATTGTAAAAAAAAAAAAGTCCTTATAACAAAATGTATCTAACTTGTTCTTTTTTTAAAATCATATTTCTGACCAGTAGACTCAACAAAATCATCAAAATCATCAACAAAATGTACCTTTGTTGTCTTTTTTTTTTATCATCAATCTGACCAGTAGACTCAACAAAATCATGAAAATCATCAACAAAATGTAACCCTAGCCCCCAGTCCCCACTTTCCAGAGCTGAGAGAAAGATTTTTTTTAAAGCCTGCTGATCTCATCAGTGTCTGTGTAAGAAACTACCCAGAGATGGAATGTGGTGTCAGAGATATATTTGTCAAACATTATTTGTCTTCTTAGATGTGAATCTAAAATATGAAGAATGTGAAGTCTGAAAATACATTTGTTAAATTTTGAATAATTTAGGGTGTTTTTATTGGAGACAATTCATGTTTTTCAGAAATCCCCGTCCCCCCGGGATCTGCACCCATGTGCTCGTACCTATTCTTATAGGCTATATAGATCCACCTCCACCCAAATATGTCCCAATGGGCTGTTTGTTCATTCAGGTCGAAAGTGCCTTAATTACATTTGTAGAATAGGCAACCTCTTATGGTAGTGAGAACAGCAGCATGTGAATTGTGAAAATGGAGTCCATGAAGGTGATGGTCTTGGTTGCGATTTCAGTCTTAACTTTTATTGTTTTCTAATAATAACAAAGTGTTTTTGATTCCTAAAGTATTTTAGATTTGGGAAAGCTGTAGCTCAGGATTAGAGCTGTCAATCTGTGGCAATTACTGGCTTTTCAAAGTGTCAATGGGCACTGAACTCCACATTGCCTCCACATTGCCTCCACATTGCCTCCACATTACCATCGGTGTGTTAATGTGTATAGGGGCAGAAAGCACTGCATCGCCTGTAACAATATTTAGACTATGCCGTCACGTATCCTGCGTTTGTTTGGTGCGTTGGTTGTGCACGTCCTCAGATATAAACATTAGGCTGAAAATAAACTTGCTAGTAGCTCGCATAAGCAAGTTTATCATGGCTGCCTCACGTATCCTGCGTCGGTTGTATGCATCTTACGCGTACAAGAGTTGCAAAATATCTATGACCTGTAGGGGGTGTGTAGGCTTACTTTTGATGTTTCTATGTTTTTCATAGTCAATTTCTAAAGCTGTGCTTATTTTAGGGCCTCACATACCATCTATGAAACTGCCACTATCACTCTTTGAGTTGTGATCTTAGGATCAACAAAATGTTAACATCCTCTACTGACGCCATGTTTACCATTTACCAGAGCGCTTGTTTACATGCTCTAAATCAGCAGCAGCTTCTTCTGTTCTGAGTGATAAGGTGCGCCCCCTTGTGGAATTCTCTGATAACAAATGTACTACACAGGAAAGTATGTGAAAAATTAGCGAAATAGCATCCATGAGAGGGAAGGCCACTTTGCAGAGAGAGTGTATTTTGGCCATAATTGTTATCTTTTTCGAACCTTAACCAACCAATGGTATTGCCTGGTTCCAACCAACAAGTGGCAAAGGCGTTTTTGAAAAATATTGTGTTATTAATCTCAAAAGTGAAAATGCAGTTTTTTTTATGTTGGTCTTGAACTCATTCAAGAGCACATTAACTCATGAGCACATTGAAGCTCCACGTGTTGCCGCCTGAGCTTAATTACGGTCTCATTAGCAAACAGCAAACATAAAGTATGAAGCAGTGGGCACAAGTAAAGAAAGAGTAAATAAAAGTCACAAGGAGTTCGTTACAGCAACTTTTTTGTTATGAAGCCACTTTGCAGGTTAATCACCTTAGACAAAAAGCCGTGTGAATGTAATACAATTAAAAGAAACATGAAGAACTGATAAATATAGAAAAAAATAACAACTGCTCAACCACTTACAATACAAAAAAAATACATAAAAGTAGCAGATCTTATTTGAAAAAATGTGTCATTGTTAAAGGGGAACTCCGGGGCATTTGAAGCGCAGTCCCATTGCTAGAGGTTGTCAAATACTGACAGTAGGACACAGACTGGTGCAAATCGGCGCTCCCTGTGCGGCGATTGCGCTGTTTGCGCAGCCTGTCATGCTAGCCAAATACGTGGTGGCCAATGGGCAAATTCTAAACCTTCCACTTAAAACAACAACTTGCACACTGCAGAAACGTCACATCACTTTATAAACCATCCGACAATAAAGTCACAAGCCTTACCATCAAAACCATATGCATGGTTCTTACATTACTGGCATAGGGACGTTACAAAACAACTTTATAAACAGCATGTCACTTACCGGTTGTTGGTATGCGCGCGCATGTGAAAGCCCAAAACAGTCAATGGACGATAATCCCATATACAAAACAATTATCTTCTCTAGAAAAACTGCGTTCAAGTATTTAAAACATTACAACAATACATGCCCAGTAATATTGTATAAGTGACATGCTGTTTATAAAGTTGTTTTGTAACGTCCCCATGCCAGTAATGTAAGAACCATGCATATGGTTTTGATGGTAAGGCTTGTGACTTTATTGTCGGATGGTTTATAAAGTGGTGTGATGTTTCTGCAGTGTGCAAGTTGTTGTTTTACGTGGAAGGTTTAGAATTTGCCCATTGGCCACCACGTATTTGGCTAGCATGACAGGCTGCACAAACAGCGCAATCGCCGCACAGGGAGCGCCGATTTGCACCAGTCTATGTCCTACTATCAGTATTTGACAACCTCTAGCAATGGGATTGCGCTTCAAATGCCCCGGAGTTCCCCTTTAAGAAACCTTCCCAATGGCACAAACACTTTTTTTAGAAAGAGATAACAACATAAATTTATCACCACAAAAAAAGCCTCTAGCCCTTTTTCTCAAGATAAAGAGATAATTAACTCATGGTCTTGGGGGAAATTATATTAAAAAACTGTTGCAAGCATGGCCTCTCAGCCTCCATGACATACTGCTTCTATGTTCTCAAGTTTTTGTCCATTGTTTTTTGTGTTCAAAGGCTAGTGCACATGTAAACCATATATGTGCATGTGGAGAGATCATCTTGTTTATCACAGTCATTACTTATTGGATGATCTCAGATGAAAAAGACTAGTGCAGTTCACAAACCTAGGACTAGCACAAACTTTGAGGAAAATCTTACTTTTTTCTTTCAAATCCAGACTTGAATTCAAAAAGTGCCACAGTATTTTTTTTAATGCATTTGTTAATTTCTTTTCCAGTCTGTGCTGTCACATTCTGCATGTTTTTTTTTTTTACATATCCATTATCTCACAACTCACAAAGCCATATTTGGATATTTTTGCATATGTGTCAAAATTCCAAGATGCACATTAAAGACATTTTGTCAAAGACTGTTTTAATATGTGTTGGAGTCAGCAGTGCATGCTGAGTCAGCTGTTTGATAGACTGCGTGTGCATTTATTTGAACTGACATTCTCCAGGACTACCTTCTAAAAGGTTAAGAGGAATGTGAAGGAGAGTTTCATCATCCACTCAGAAATATCAGCACTTAGTCGATAGAGTTGAGCTGCAACGAATCCTTCTGAAATTCCTCAGACTCAGAGGCTTACACACCCACTCACACACACACATACACACACACACACGCACACACGCACACACACACGCACACACACGCGCACACACGCACACACACGCACACAAACATATATCTGTTTACTGAGGGGGAAAAAGGTGGTAACTAGAAGTAATACTGATAAACCCAGCTGAAACATTGCTTATTCAACATCTACTGGACAAATGGAAACTAGAATAGCAGAGTCGGTTAAAGGCAGCATGAACACGATGTCAGAGTCAGATCTTTAAAGGACAAGACCGTTTTTTTTACATTGGGCCCTTGATTTCACATTATAACATGATGTTCTACTCACCCCTGCTTGTTGTTGTTGGTAATTTGGAGCTGTTCCGAAGATATTCGAGAGGCGTCTGGCTGCTCTCTTGAGATATTCGGCCATGAAACTGTTTCCTATGGGCAACGTTATACAGGCACAAACTATGCTGTTTCTAATTTATTAATTACTGTACACTAGCACTGATAACGTGGAGGTGCGTCGCTTACTTAAAAAAATCCGGGTTACTGTCATTTTGAATTTTTGTCGTAAAGTGGGTGTTACTGACGTCATCGTCGTGCTACTACCACAGACAGCCCACAGACCCACTTTACGACAAAAATTCAAAATTACCATAACCCGGATTTTTTGAAGTAAGCGATGCACCTCCACGTTATCAGTGCTAGTGTACAGTAATTAATAAATTATAAACAGCATAGTTTGTGCCTGTATAACATTGCCCATAGGAAACCGTTTCATGGCCGAATATCTCAAGAGAGCAGCCAGACGCCTCTCGAATATCTTCGGAACAGCTCCAAATGTTCAACAACAAGCAGGGGTGAGTAGAACATCATGTTATAATGTGAAATCAAGGGCCCAATGTAAAAAAAAACGGTCTTGTCCTTTAACACGCTGTATACTGTTCAATCTAAAACCTCTAGGAAAAAACATGCCTAGATTCTTATTGATTGCACAACATCAGTAGGTGTCAACATGTGTCACAATCAATATCCCGTATTAATTTAGCTTCAGAACGATCCCATAAGCATCTTTCTTCAACAACATAAGTCCTGTATAGCCCTCACAGAGCTCTGATCTCAAAGCCCAGCAGTCACTCTGGGAATACATGAAGAGAAATAAGACAATGAGAAGACCCAGAGAAGAACTGTGAATTTTCCAAGGTGGATGTACCAGTCAACATGTTCCCTTGTTCCAGACCTTAGAATCAGTCAGTCACTGAAGTAGACTGATGAAGGCAGAAATAGAATGTAAGTCTTTGTCTATCTTAAGTCTATCTAAAATTCCTGCCCTGCCAGGAATTACCTTTAAAAGAGCTCTGTTAATGTGCTGAGAAGATTGATACTGTTTTAAAGGCAAAGTGTGCTCACAGCAAATATCGACTAGACTTACGTTTCTACTTTTACTGGACTTTCTATGAAGTTAACTGATGCTGACGCTTCCATGAGTGTGTAACGAATCCCAAGCAGTAATTTCAGTGTCTTTGTATTTATCTGGTTACTACTATTTCGTTTTGGTAACAGTTGTGAATGTGTACAAACCAGTATGCTTCAGTACTAAACTAGTCAAAATTGGCTCAAAGCCCAATGATGGCTATGGTGTACATATACTGAGGATACTCACAGCAAACCAATTTCCTTTTAAACAGAAACCAGAAATCTTAAACAGATTTTCAACTGGTCTAAATTAAATACATTATAAAACATTTAAAATGGTTCAACTGAGCTCAGTTTAAATGTGTGAAGTCAAGCCATTATAGCATGTTATCATCATCACATTTGCAAGGCCAACTACTATTTGTGTTAAGTATCGGGAAAGTTTTTTATTTTTATATTTTTTTATTTGAACAGTTTCAAGGCTTTACTGTATGTAGCTATTTATTGTTACAGTCAGTTTTTTTGTCCATGTATTATTTTCAGACACAGCCATCAATGACTTACTATGACCATAATATTTTTTGATGTTCCTGAGACGGACTCAAAGCCAGGAAAAACTGCATTCTCCTTCTATGCTCCTAATGCATAGAATGAGCTTCATAATCTTGAACTTCAAACTTTCTCCTCTTTACATGCTTTTAAAGGCATATTATTAACCGATGTAAACCTCATATTGTTTTATATTGAGAAATTTGTTGGATTTTGTTGGTGTGACCCTTCTTTTTCACATCTTGTGGTATCTTCATTGCACTAACATTTTAAATAGGCTTTTATGATAACCCTTTGTGTGAAATTATGTTTTTTGCTGCACCTTGACCAGGACTCCACTGGAAAATCAACCCTGTATCTCAATAGGACCTTCCAGGCTAAATAAAGATAATAGAATAAAACATACCCTATACACTAATTATATATAAATTATATAACTGACTATATCTACTGCCAGCTAGTGAGGATGACAATGTCTACTGATCATTTAGGCAACTAACCACACACTTTCCTTTTCCATTAACTACAAAAGTACATTGAAAGTGTAGCTCTGAAGTGCATTTTTTCACAATAACAAAGTAAATTTGTTATTAGTAAATCCCCCAATACGTTGAAAAATGTCTGCTTTCAAATATTGTCAGAATGCCAGCAACTGCTGAGGATATAGCCTACAAATACATATGTCAGGTCTTGTGGGACCTTTCAGCCACTTACTGTCTGATCTTTAATTTTTTGGGGAAATCAGATAGGCCTACTAATCAGCTCGGATTAAATAACAATAATTTGACATTTTTCCTCGCTTTTCATTTAGGTTTAATTAAAACAGAGTAAACCATATTAGATTAAGCCAGGCAACATAGGCGTTACCAGTGACCATGTCTTCAGCACTCCTGAAATCTGAAAAAAAAAAAAAAAACTGAGCTCGTTTTTTTAAATTTTAAATAGCAAATTGATCTGAATGTAAATTATTTGTACAATAAACTGAAAGTGCAAAAAATACACTGCAGATCTAATTGAATAAATGAGGCTCTATCGCCCCCCATTGGGGTAAAAGAAAACAGCACTCTTGGCGTCATCGTTTTCCGTCGCACAATGATGACGACATTTTGCGTCGGCGAAGCCATCACAACATTGTTGTGTAAGTGTCCGAGAGCAGCGTGAAAGAGAGCCTCTGCTCATTTGTTTGTCTTCTTTTGACTTCTTTATTGTCACCTGCGAGCATGTCATTTCTGCGGCTGTGTGGCTCTGCTGGGAGACATGTAGTTTCCAAGAGGATAGCGGTGGAATCGGTCTTTACAGGTTAGTGCTTCCCTCGTTATCAGCTTGACTCGCACCAGAAGATACTCTTATCACCACATCGGCCACATCTCTATTTTTGTTCAGCGAATTCTATTATTTTAAAGCTAGCGACGACCATTATACGTTCTAGGGCATAGCTAGCCATTTGATGTCAACGGTGATGTTTATTCTTACTGTTCGGCAAGGTTAACCCTTGTGCGGTCTTAACATTGTGTTTACTCCCCTTGTCCTATGGGTAAAAAAAATGACCCGCCCTACCAAAGCCCCCAAATAAAGCAACTTAATTGAATTTTAAATCCAAAATCTATTTTGTATGATGAAACCACCTGTTATTTATCTATTCAACTCAATTCAATACATTTTTCATGTATTGTTCTTTACACAATACAAAAAGACAATCACCAGTTTTCAGGATTACACTTTTTTTTTTTACCACAAACCAACTGTCAGTTGGACCAACAGTTTTCTTGTTTTCTCAGTTTTCTTTTACATAATAAAGGTTTATTATTGCTATTATATTAATGTGAAGTAATTACTTCTGAATTAATTATATGGAAAGGGAAAAAAACAGTGAACTTTTTTCTGGTGTTTAAATGTACAATCTCTGTACCCTAGTGGTGTACAGCCCACATGGAAACATAAACAAAAATAAAGTATGACTTTTTCTAATGATGGGGTCCCTTTAGGAAAAGTCATAAAATTTCAAGTTGGAAAAAGATAGTTTAAGGTGTTTTTTCTACAGCTAAACATGGTCGTGGGTCACTTTTGACCCGCAAGACAACAGGAGGGTTAACCCTGGCATGTAAAGTCCTACCATGATGGATGGCACATTAGAAGGGACTTTGGGACTTATATCTCTTTGGCGTTGTGTAGTTGTTATTCTGTAAACTCCGCTGTCGTTGTTGTTTCCCTCTTTGTCTTGTTCAGGATGTTCACGTGCAGCCAGCGGAGCGGTGAAGGACAAGGAGCCGCTGAGAAAGGCTAAAACACCACAGGGGCGGTTTGATATCACAGAGGAGAAAACCAAAGATGTTCTAGAAAGTGAGAAAGACATGCGTCTGAGGGTGTGTGTGTGATGGTGGTGCAGGGTGACTATTACACTGTCGTGTGTGTGTGTGTGTGCGCGCGCATGCGTGTGTATAACATAATACTGTCTGAAATAATGAGTCAACTACTCTAACTGCAGCCACCTGAATGAGCACCTGCTGAAGGCAAGTTTGAAAAAAAATAAATAAATAAATCAGTTACCATTGAAACTACCATATTATTCTCAGGTGTTACTGTGTGACAGTATTTTACTTCATTTGCCAAGAATGGCTATGCAAGAAGGTTTAAAGCTCACGCAACTAAGGAAATTGACCTCAAGCTCGGTGGGTTTGCCAAAGCGCAGCATTCAGCACAATATTTCTTTCATTTGTGACTGTCGGAGATGATAAACTGGAAATTGGGCACCGTAAACTGAAAAAAAAAGGAGTGCAGTCTTGAAAGAAAATGATTTTGATTGTTTTTTTTGTTTTCCCTCAGAGTTCCCTGATGATATAAACCCTGAAACCAAGGAGAAAGGTGGTCCTCGAGGGCCAGAGCCCACCCGCTATGGAGACTGGGAGAGAAAGGGTCGCTGTTATGACTTTTAGTTTGCTACTTGTCCCTACTGGAATATGGGAACATGAGTTATAGCTAGAGGCACTTTGCAACATTCTGCCTGTTTTGAAATGCTGTAGCACATATGAGTTTCAGATCAGAAGATGAGCCTTGTGCAAAGATACCAACTGTAACTGTATAAGCATACATTTTGAACAATTAATGTATAAAACAAAACTTGTTTGACATATAACTTATATCTGTAACCTAAATGGATAATTCTGTTTATTTCAGTATGGTGTGCTCCAAATTGTCTTTCTCTAGCTCTGTGGGTCATGCTAAATTTATATTCTTCACCTCCAAGGTGAGGGCCATTTTTGCCAATGACCTAACAAGAAGTGAATTGGACCATGGTTCTAGTTGGGGTCATACTTATTTGTAATTGTTATTTGAGTTATTCATAGTCTAAAAAAACCCAGTTTTTTTACGCTATTAGACCTGATATGTATTGATTTGCATTTGCGCTTGTTTAACTTCAGATCAGAGTAGGTGAGTACAAAGTTAGCATGGCCCACACAGAGCTACAGCGACATGCTCCAGAATCACCAATTGGAAGGTCTGTGTTTCAATCCCAGGCTTCTTCAGTACTCACGTTCATTGGTGTATCAAAGTGATAGAGGAAAAAGCACTGCGTAGCCTTTGATACTGCGTACATAAAGTGGTTAGCAAGACCAGAAAAGCAGCATATGAATGAACGTAGTCCATTTACTAGAATTTTATTTGGGCTTACTATGATATGATGCACATTTGCTTCAGGAAACTAAATGTCACAGAAAGTCACTAGAGTATGTGACGTTCAAAGACAGGTTTTGTGTTTTCTGTAAGCTAACCCAGACTTGTCCACAAGTATGAATGTTCAGATCAATAAATATGGATGTGGTCCTAAGTACAGGTTATGGGTGTTAATTTATTTAATTTGAACATGTACAGATGCTAAAGTTATTTCTACCTGAACATGTAAAAAAGAGCTGTCTTGTTGTTAAGTTACAGATGTCCCAAGGAATGCATGGCAGGAGCGTCTTATTACTGAGTCAACCCTAGTTGATTGCATACCTCCTGTTCTGCTACTTTGGGGTCCAGCAAGGACCATTCCTCCTCATCCAGAGCCACTGGCTGCTTCTCTCTGCTGCCTTTGATGCAGCTTGGATGGCCCAAGCAGTGGCTCTGGTCCCTGATTCCCAGGTCTGTCAAGCATGTCTGTAACCAATGTTGGAAAAAAAAAAAAAAAAAAAAAGATTAAATGATTTGGAGAGGAAGCAAGAAAATATCGGAAAATCATGATATTCAGGTGCATAATGCTTGGCCATTTATACTCAAAAAGACTTCAGGCTGTAGTCATGGACATTCTACTA